>NW_020884884.1:13335153-13400511 GCF_003945725.1 Corapipo altera | reverse complement strand
TGGGGGGGGGGGGGGGGGGGGGGGGGGGGGAAGAGAGCGCTCCCTAATTTAAAAGAAACAGCCAACCCCACCCAAGATCGGATCAACCAGAAAATTGTAAAAATTGGATAGACACAACCCCCTTAATCCCCTTTTGCTGCTAATGTTAGCATTGAGATGTAAACAAGTGAGGCAAAAGCCAAAACATGGCAGCCCTTGTGCACTGGGAGTAAAACATCAGCTTTAGGCACAGGAGCTCTTTCCTGTGCCTGGCTGATCCGACTGGAAAGACTGTGCTGTGGATGGGATCATGCCATGTGCTGGGTCCATCTCTTCAAGGCCTTCACCTCCCTGGAGCTTACCTCCAGCCCAACAGGACACCTCTGAGATGCTAGGGAACATCTAGGTAACACAGGAAAAACAGCAGCATTGCTGCTACTTTATAATAGAATGCTAGAATACCCTGAGTTGGAAGAGACCCACAAGGTTTATCAAAGTCCAGCTCCTGGCCCTGAATAGGACAGCCCCAAGAATCACACCATGGGCCTGAGAGCATTGTCTAAATGCTTCTTGAACTCTTTCAGACTCCATACTGTGACTTTTAAGTCTCCTTATTTGCCATTCTCCAGTGAGTTGTTTTCCCCATAGACTAGTGGGATCTAACAATACCGCTTGCAAAACCAAGCTGTATTGTCTTACAAGGGAGGTGATGTGGCAGAAGTAAATTGCAAAGTGAAGATGCTTCAGGGACAGAGGAAAGAAGAGATGCTTTGGCTTTCACAGCAGACCCTCTTTCACTGAGCACCCTCTACTCTGAACAGCTGCTTGCCATTAGCCGTGCCCATCACTAGAGTCAGCTCCTGCTTTAGTCCCTGCTTCTCTCTGTCACTCTTCTCTCCTTCCCTAGAACACCAATTTGTCTGATTGTTTGCAATTAACTGTTGATTATGGTGCACAGAAGTCCAAAGAGGATAATTAAAAACCGTTCAGCCAGCAGCAGTGGAAAGAGTCTGCTGCTGTAGAAGAGAGAACAGTGCACAGCAAGCACATCCCTGCTTGGGGCAGGACAACAACATCTGGTGAGAACCAACCAGGCTGGTGTGCAGAGGTAGGCAGGGTGCAGGGAGGGCAGAGCAAGCCAGAGGCTGGTAGTGATCTCAGAGAGCTCAGATGAAACACTGCAGCTCACTGCTCCTGCCCCCAGAACGTATAAACAGGGGTCGTTCCCCATCCCATTATACCAACAAGACCAGGAGCCCTGCAAGTACAATGTGCACCTAGGTCTGTAGCAGCAGCATCAAATCCCTGAGCAATTTCATCAGTAACTCTGCTGAATGGGTTGAAGAAACACACTTTTCTACCTTCTCTAGCAGCATCTCTTTTTAGACAAATTGTCAGTGGAAAACCTTTCAAGAAATCACCTTGCTGTGAAATACGCTTTTGTTGCATGAAATAAAGCACACAGGCAAATGCTGCAGCTGATAATACAAAGTGCCCACTCAGTCCTGTGTCAACACAGATCATTTTTATACACAGTAATAGACAACATGGGGTGTTGAGGAGAAGCCTGGGCAGGAACAAAGTACACATGATAAATTTAAACCTTGGAGGACCAAGTGCAGGAAGCAGAGTTTTATTGAGGGACAGGCATTTTGCCTTCCCAGTTATACAAAAAAGAATTACAAGTCAATTAGAATGAAGAAAAGTCTATCCAGCTGTATGCAGTAAGCTGACTCTAAACATAGACCTCAGAGCCTCTCTCAGATGACACCTGTAAACAAGAACAGACTGTGACTATGCAAAGGGAAGTGGGAGGAGGAGTCTGCAGGTAGGACTGCTGTTTATCTCTCATAGTGTCTCAGAAACTAAAAAAAAAAATAGCTTTTCCACTTGAAAAATAAATAGCTTTTCCAAATGAACCATGTATCCAGAAGGATATACTGAACTTGCTCCACCATGGGTAAAACCAAGTCTTGGTACGTAGTCAGCCGAGCCAACACAGATGTGTCAGCTGAAAGGAAGAGATCTTCTTCCTCGGGCCCTTGTCTTTCTTTAGCTCGCGACTTCTCCTGATCTTGTGAGCTAACCCCTCCACTTCCTGACCCCTTGATCCAACTCTTGGTGCTCAGCAAACCCTCCAGTGAACTATATGAATCATTAGCCTGGCAGGATATGATCCTAATTTCTGGGATGGTTTCTGCTATCTTGAGTTAAAGCCACTCAGGGTATGACACACACAAAGTAAGGATGTTAGATGCAGCTGGAAGAAAAAAGTCTTCCTTCAAAGGAAAATAGCACAATGCCAAAGCCTAGTGAAATGTTTCAATACATTGTGAGAATTAAACCTCAAGTAAATCTCAACCTTGACCTGTATTTTGGTGATCATCTTGTACCCCAGATACAACAAGTGTTGCATAAATGGGTGAAAATGAAGAATAAAAAGAATAATTGAACTGCTTTGATTTTCAAAGAGAGGTTCAGGACAGCCAAACTATGGTTATAATGAGCATCTTTTTTTTCCTTCATGGGAGATCTGTAGGGATATAGTTGCTATGAAGATAAGGGCTCAACAAACTGGTAAGGAACCAGGAACTGCAGGAACTGTGCCATGCTGCTACAACAAAGCATAGTTCAAGACACAGATACAGTATTTTCTCTGAGAAAGGTGGAGCTAATTGCAAATTCTTTTGCTTTCACAGAAATCTTCTTCTTGGATTTGTTTCATGAAGCCTAAGCAAAGAAAATGTGAACAGCTGGGATACCAGAGGCAGAGTGAAAAGGAGCAGGAATTCTGTGCAGAAGAAAATGCAAAAATACAAACTGAATGAGGCTTGATACATCAGGGATGAACTCTGCTTTGACTTTTTTTAATAATATCCCACAGCCTGAAGACACAATGCTAGTGCTATAAGAAAATAGCTCTCCTCTGAAGCCTGATGTCTCAAAAGAATCAAGACTTAAAGTGCCATTAGATATTTGTTTAAGAACTAATACATTTAGCAGCTGTAAAACCTGACTATAATGTCTTGCTGTTTGTCCACTAAATCACATTATGCTGTAGCGGTGGGATGTGTACTCTGCTTAGCTGTCCTACCTGTCCCCAAAACTACAGTTTTCTCCCTGAATGTGCCACTAGCATTGTATGGTTCTTGTTCTAGACCTTGCATTTAGGGCTGGTCAAGAAAGATGTGAGAAACATTTTTGAAAGATCTGACCTTCTGCCAGGTGGCTCAAGAGCAACACAGGCAAGACCTGAACTGAGATTAAAAAGGAACAGATTTTATTTTGTAAGAATTCAAGAAGCAAAGGGTAACTCCTGAAACACAGATCTGTGGGACACTTGTTGATTCCAGTGACACAATGCCTTGCCCACAGTTTTACTGATGTCCGCACTATCGGATGATGGACAGGTCTAAAGGTGATGAGAGTTTTCTCATGACTGGTGCTGAAAGCAGGCTGCTTATGTTTCATTTACAATTTCAGAAGGAGCCTTGCTCTCTTGAACCTAGTCTGCTTTGGTCCGTGGATCCTATCCAATAGGAAGTTTCATCAAAACTTGATTACTCACTGAATCTTTGTTTGAGTGGACTGCTAAGTCCTGGCTAAGTCCCTGACATTCAGGCTACTAAAATGTGACGCCTTGAAGCCTCAAGTCTTCATGTCAAGCATCTAATTTACCTCGGCTTTCATTCCATTCAGAGAAGCTGTTCTCAGTGTTTACAAAGTCATCCTTACAGCCCAGTCTAGCTTTTCTGCTGAGCCTCATAGCCCAGTGACAATTTTAAAGCTTTCTCCACTGCTGTGGATGTGCCAGACCCAGAACTGACAATCCTCAGAATTCAAATCAATAAATCGTGCCCCAAAGTTGTGAGTTTTGTCCAAAAGTTGGGAGAACAGATAGATTACTTAGGGACAATTTCAGTTTCCCTGAGTCTGTATTTCCCTATGAGTAGTTGGCTGGAGATCTGGGCTTTTTAGAAAGAAGGAAAGAACAAAGACATTAATTCCTTGCTCCAGGAGACAGACCTGCAAGACATCAGAGATCCGTAAAATCCTGCGCTGGCAACACCCCCAGCCCCGGGGTCTCTAAAGTGCCACTGCGTGAAACCAGCCATCATATCTCATCAGCACAGAGCAAATACAAAGTTTATTGTGTAATCATTGTTTCTGGAAGAATTATCTATTCTTTATCTCTGTGAGAGCGTGAGAGATTAAGTTAGGAAGCCTATTAGCCACCTCTGAAATGCCATTGTTATCATTCACTGTTAATTGTCATGCCTGGCTCTAATGCACTTAATCAGAGCAGTTGACACTTGAGCTCTAAATGAGAGTCATCCAAGCGGGAGAGAGAACGCAAATGCCCATGGCTATTGCATGGGGCTGGCATCTTCTGCTCATGACAGCTTTTGAGTTAAATAAAGACCCCAGCAGCAGGGTGGGAACTCCTGGCAGATTTTTCCAGATCCCTAACTGATTACAGCTGGTCTTGGCAGTACGTTTAAATGGCACAAGGAAGATAGCAGAAAAGTTCCCTGTCATGAAACGTCCAACACAGAACTAACAGACATGCTGAGGAAGCCAGCCCTTGGTCAGGGAAAATGTTTCTTGGGGTCTTTTTGGAAACTCCTGCCTGCCAGCTGTTAATGGATGGGGCCGAATTGCAGTCTGCATGTTAATGAGCCTATTATGAACAGCACTTTATCTTCTGACAAAGGTGGATTTAATGGAGTTGAAAGGTTTCCCAGAGTAAATTTCTAAATGTCCTAATAACGCAATGAAGACTCCATTAGTGTATTAATTATGACACAGCCACATTTCAGCAAGGCTGTTTCAGCAACCCAGGATGTGAACCTCCCAGTACAGGAAGCTCACAGAGACATGTCCTGCAACCTGAAGATGAGAGTTTGAAGGTGTAAGTGACAGCCCAAAGGATCTCCTCGCAATTCTGGGCCTCATGGGTGGACTGCTATAGCAAAATATCATCTTTTAGCTTGAAACATCTTCTTAGAGCAGAACAAACCAGAAGCTGGAAAAGCCTGCTTTGTGTTGCACAAACATGTGGAATCCAGGCCAGAAAAGACCACTAAATAGTGCAGTGTAACCTTTTAGAAGCCCTTAACATGATGTTCCTTATCTCATCTTGCACCTTTGCTTCCACTCTACTTTATCTGGCAATAATTCTCGCTTTGAGGTCTATCAGGAGATCCAGGTGCTTATCAACCAAATGCTCCAAAACACCTCCTCAGTCTATCTGTCACTGATGCAATTCTGGAGTGGGATGAGGGCCTGTCTCGTATAGGTTTGTAGGTTCGAGCCATATCTCACAATTCCCTAGGTATTCCCCATTGTTTCTCTGGACTATTTTGATGAGGCTTTTGCCTCTACCAGCGAATGTGATAGTCATGTCAGCTTCTACAGTGCTACTATGACATGTACCAATTGTTATTCTTTGCATGCCTGGACTCAGATCCTTTAAAGGTCAATCTCAAGGCTAAGACTGATTCCTTTGTCTCAGGATTGGCACTGTTCTTTTTACCCTGCTGGTCAGAGGACTCTTCTATCTTAGATACTCTGGCTGAGTTTCCATGAAGACTGTCCAAAGGAGAAAGGAGCCATGATAATTGTTCTACAGCACTGTCAGATAGAGGACATCTTTCTTTGTCTTTCAGATTATGATTTGGTTTAATAGTGAAGTGTGAATGACTGCAGGCTTTCTGTGGATTTGCTGGAGTCAAGCTTTTGAACTCTTTCCTCTCCTAGGAACTAGCACACTCAGAGGTGAGGAAAACAAGGTGTGCAATTAACATAAAATTCTGGCACGATATCATGATTCACAGTATCACCTGGGTTTTTCTTTCAGCACTCATCACCTTTGTCTCTTACTGAATGCCTTCTGTGCACAGAATACCTATGTTTTCAAATCACATCTCATTTGGCAACCATTCACCTGTTAAAAAACCCTTGTAAATACAACTGCTCACAACTTTTCACTGACAAGGAGAATGTGGTCTTTCCTACCTCCACCAAAAACTCCAGTTGGGAAACTTGCTGTGAAAGCAGCTGCACGGATCTATAGGAGATGCTTTCCTTCATGCCAATTGGCTCATTAGTAATTTTAAAGGAAGTGTTTAAAAGTCTATTTAATTTGGAAAAGGAGACTAAGTAGTATCCTTCAACCCAGTTTCACTCCAAGCTCTCAGCTGCATTTTAATTAACTTTACTATCTCCAGCAATCCAAGAGCATTTTCAGTCAAAAGAAAAAACAATACTTCTTCTATAGTACTTTCTATTCAAGATTGAATTATCATATCATCCTATCGTTATTGCCTTTCTTTGCTGTTGGATGAGCTGACCCAAGGCACTGTGAAGCAGCATGTCTCCACTGACAACGACCAGTGGTGGGACAGATTCCCTCCCACTGGCCCTGACTGACAGCCCATTCCTGAGCACTCATACTGTCTCATTTGAAGGCACCATGAAAGAGCCCATGCTGCTTGAGCCCTATTTTGTGGCTAGCATGTCTCACCAAGTAATTCTAGTTCTCATCAGGCATCTAGCAAGTATTAATACTGTACCCAGAAGAAAAAAGGCTGCATTTTTGTCTTCTAACAAGAAGAAAAGTAGGGTCATTTCATCCTTTCTTTGAAGCAAAGAAGAAATTTCTCTGAACATGGAAAGGGTCCTTTTCAGATCATCCAGACCTTCCCTGGATTCAAATGCAATCACGCAATCATATAACCGTAAACTTCAACATCATCACAGAAGGGTATCATTAGAGAAAGAGGTCAGTGCTGGTGAACACAGGTATTCACACACTTCTGAAAAACAAAAGGACTATAACAGATCTAGGAGTTTTTGTTTTACCACTCCTCCAGGGGTAAATTGCAGGAGTCCTGGTAAACATCCCGTGGGAAAAAAAAACTTCTTGATATTTGTCACAAGTGACCAGAGAAGAGCATAAATCCACAAATTAAGCCATTTGTATTGCTAAATCAGTCCTGAACATGGTGTTTTTTCTGGAAAATACAAATATTATAAATTAATTTGTCAGCTCATGTTTAGACCCCAGCCTCTTCCACAGCAATACATTGAGAAGAGCTGGTTGAAATAATTATTCTCAACTTATGCAATCATTCTTTTTATTTCTGAAGGCTAATGGAGTGAAAACATGCTTTCCAGACCTTTGCTAATGACAGAGTAAGAAATAATGATCGGGGACCCTTATGTTCCTCTCCTAATGAGGAAAGCAACACAAAATGATAGGGATGCGAGTCCTCAGCAATCACTTGTTCTTTATTTAAAAGGCAAATGGAGCGTTCAGATGAGTTCTTTAGGTTAATGGAGCCACAAATAAGGTTTGGGGGCAATGATTTTTCACAGATAATGCAATACAGGCAATATCTTCTCTGGAGGACAGAAATATTTACAGATGTTGAGATTTCTCTATCATAGAAAGGCAACCTAAAAGCCAACACTGAGAGGACAAACCAAACCTGTCCTTTATTTCTCATCCCCCAAAGTCTGCACACACAGTCCCCGAGGGTGCAGAGGTACCACATGCACAGCCTGGCTGTCAGCTGCTGAAGTGGTGCAAAATGGTCACAGGCAATACGAGCCCCAAACAAGATTCAGAGAAAGGGACACAGCAAATTTGAAAATTACTCCTCATGTGCCTGCCACCCAAAACTCATGTCTCCCTGCCATGCACTTTCCTGTCCCCTACTCCACAGCCTTGCCCAAGCACAGATCCTGGCACCAACCCAGCCCCCCCAAGACCCCCAGGAAAATGAAATGACCCAGCGACTCCTGCTCCACTGCTGAGGGTCATGAGATTGGACAGACCAAGCCCAGGAGGCCACTCAGCAGAATTGCAAGCAGCAGCTCAGGCAGTTTTATCCCAAGGAAGAAGAATACAGAGGCAGTCATCTGCAAGATCTTCATCTTCAGAGGTTAAGAACAGAGTGTGGGAAGTTCCCCAGGCTCTTTGCTGATGGTCAGATGCAATTTGTTTTACTTCTGCTACAAGCAGCTGGAAGAAATGAGAACCTGGAAGGACTTCTACCCTGCTGGGTCCTTCATTCTTAAGGAGATTGCAGCTGTTTCTTTCACAGAGGCTGGTGAAGGCAATGGCAGAAAGGAGCCCCCGTAACCTTGGGACAGCAGTTCAGGTCCAGGTCTCCTGAGTGATCTAATTTTTTTGCTACATCACCACGTGAAGCAGGTTCATGTTTCCCTTCTGGTTCTTGTTGTACTTATCAGTTCTCCTGTATACCTGAAACAACATCCACAGGTTGGGGGCTTTTAGAGAAAACTATCTCCTTGATTGTTAGCACCACATAAATTAGTTTTACTCAATCGCTTTCACTTCTACTGCAACAAGAGGACAGCCAGGCTTAGATGCAATCTCTGCCATACAGACCTTCACTCTTAGCAAAGCCTACCCTGAAAAGAACAGGATCTTCTTAGTCCTTCTCATACTGCTGGTTCAGGTGGTTTAAAAAAGTCCAAATGCAGGCATATCCATATATGGTAGCAGGAAGAGGCAGTATATAACCTACCAAATAAGTTCTGAAAGATGTATAATAGTACAATTAACAGTATCTCATCCCTTTCAATATGAGAACATAACAAGGTGAAAAAAATTTCTGACAACCACTATGATACTTATAACTCAGTAGGTACAATGAAGCAGTCTCCTGGAAAGAAGGAGAGAACAGTTTACAGAAACATTTGGTTTTTATCAAAACCTGCTTAGCACGTCAGAAAAAGAAATTTAAACCCATTGATCTCTCAGGGTTAACGACAAGAGAAGCAAGTTCAAGAAGTTGGTTCAATACTCAAGACCCTATTTTAATAAAGCTAACTGTTTTCCCAGGTTGTGATCTCATCAACTCTCACAAGCTTAGTGGCAGGAACTTTTTTAATGTGTTCTTTGGGAGTCCTTGAGCGTGTAGAGGAGGACGTTGAAGTGATGGAGGGAAGATGGCTGGTCCTGCAAGGCAGGACTTAAGCCCAGTACCCTGGCTGATGTGTGTCTGGTGCAGTAATCTGTAAGAAGAGATATGGAGACAACATACTTAAAATCTGTGACCATAAAATATTCTACAAGACTTCGTGGATTTACATTAGGCTAGGTGATGTCTGATTTTGAGGAGGAAAAGCTACTAAAATAGAGCATCTATTAATGGATCCATCTTCCTATGTGCAACTTCTCTTTTAAGATTTTTGACTTTCATTCAAGATCCTGGATGAAATCAAGATATTCCTAATAATTAGTTGGAAATAGACTCCCCTTCTATTGTCTTTACATCATTCTGTAGAAGTACGAGTCTTTGATGCTGTAAAGCAAGTACAAGCTGGAGAAATTCTGCTACTACAGCTTTCTCTCCCTACTCTGCCCAAGACAGTATGAGATATTAATCACCCTTCAAACCTTACTTTGTGAAGATTGACTCTTGAGGGTCTATGAATGAAGACCCAGCTGCAATAACCTGGGCTCATGTTTTGGATAGATGGTACAAGAATGCCCAAATAATGAAGAGAGAAGGGCAGCTGTCCAGGAAAGTGCTTCAAGTAACTTTAGGTGCACATTTGACTAGGTGGAATTTATCAGCCAGTGCATGAATCTTTAGTTGTAAGCATAGAACCAAGCTCAGGGAAGATGTGAGCCACTTTAATCAGCTTGTCCCTGGGTGGGAAAAGCAAACAAGGAAAAGTATAAAATCAGTAGCAGAGTGACATGTGCTGAGCACAGAGTAGATCTCAACAGTCACCTACACCCCCACCAACTCTGATTCACTCATTGCTGGTACAACACTGTCACCCTCACCTGTAAGAGGCTAACGCTAACATACGCAAACAGCTAAAAACAGTCTGTGCTGGCAAAAAAACATTTGCAAAACAGTAAGTGATGAGATCCAAATGTATTACCCTAGAGTAACAGATATTTCAAAGTAAAAAAAAAAAAAAGGAAAGAAAAAGAAAAAATCCTGTGTTAGGGCTGCCATGAATATGAGTTGACTAGATCAGAACAGTTCTTTTTTCCTGCAATCCAGGTGAATGGCTTGGTGTTTGGTAACATTAAAAAACATTTTATTGAAATGGACACTGCAAACTGCACTATTTTATCTCTCTGTGTAACCACTCTGTCCCCATCATTATTGGCTACTCCTTCAGTTTGTGTGTCATCCTCAGATTTTATCAGCAGTAATTTTATATTTATGTCAAGATCACCGATGGAGAAATTGAAATAACACTGGCCACAGACTATTTCATAAAAACCTCACTCCCATCAGTCAGTATTCCCTGCCTCTTTTGACTCAAGTAAAAATATTGTGCTGGGCCATGCTGAACACATTGCAAAAGCACATTATCTCTCTAGAGTCACTGTCAACAACTGAATTTGTAATCACATACAAAATGAAAGTTGTTCTGTTTAGCAGGCTCTACCTCCTGGAAAGCTATATTGCCCGATATTAATTATATTTCTAGTTAGAAATTGAACCTCATATTTCCCTGTGCAATATTTTGCCAGATATTAACTTCAGGTTGTTCAACTTATAACTGTCATAGCCACTGCTGTTACATACCTCTGAATTACTGGCAAAACCTAAGACCTTTGCAGTCATCTGCAATATTGCCAGCACTCATTAAAACCAGATGTTTCCTGAGCCAACCTTCTCAAGACTCTTAGATATATGTTGTCCTAATAGATAATGTTTAGCAGATTCTTCAGTTATTTCTTCTGGGAAGTAATCAGCCTTATCCAAGCCCATATGCTGTGGCTTTTCAAACGTAGAGTAGGAACCATGACATAATGCCTTTGACTTCCTGCCTTCATTATAATATCTTTAATTATCTCTCTCTGATAATTACAGTATTCCTACTGTTCCTAAACCCACAGAAAGTTCTTATTACCTCTGCCTTCTCTCACTAAACCAGAGGATTGTGTGATGTGTTTAACTGTCTCGCCCTCCAACAATCCCTTTTCCCCTCTCTCACACTGAAAGGGTGTTGTGGGCAAGGAACAGTGGGCAAGTTCTGGAGAAGGATCAGGAAGGATCCCCAAACAACTGCGTAGGGATTCAGAGGCCTTTCTGCAATTCATCTACAGGTTAATAGGACCTAAAGCCCTGCTGCAATTAGGGGAAAGTTATATGAAAAGAAACATTTGGTCCCATCCTCAGGGTCTCAATGCTGTTGCACAAGGCTTCTCTCTATCAAAAAAAAGTAGTGAAAAGTAAGTTAAGAGTTGGCACAGAGGCCATAAAGACAGATACAGAAGTCACTACTCTAAACTACTAATTTTGTGCCTTTTTCCCATTTCACTCTTTTTTTTTTCCAAATTACATGCCCCATCTTGTCTTCACTGCCACATGCACAGCTGAACTAAAAGCTTTGTGCTCAGAATAAATATCTACTACAAGGAGAAGCTTGTTATAGTAATAGCACATTCACCGCACACAGACTGCATTCTAATAACTACAGTCATGTAGAGAAATCCTCTTAAATCAAAGAAATACCAAAACGAATAATGAGAATGTTCAACAAAACTCTCTGAAACAAACTGGGAAATAGAAAGATTGTTTGACCTTTTAATACATCTGCAATGCCCAAGGAATGGCATCATCCCACAGTCTCCTGAACAAATGCCTGATGCCTCTAATAACATTGTTTTCCTGCGTGTGTCTATAACAGCTGCATGGCTCCTCTTAGCAACAGGACAAGACAGTTGGGATTATAAGGAGCAGCATTTCCCAGGTGTTTTGATTTTTGTATTGCAGTTTTTTTGTTTGGTTTGGGGCTTTTATTCAGTTTTTTTTTTTCTTCCAGGAACAGTGTCCAGTGACTAGGTTAAGTCATCAAATGCAACATTCCTTTCTTCTGAGAGGAGTTAGGCAATACCAGAATATCAGGGATGCATCTGTGCAGTCAACCAAGGGCTACTTTGTTAAGTCATCATAGGCTGAAGAACTAGTTGCAAAGAAACGTGTCCCGCTGGACAAGCCACACTTCTCTGGGAAAAGTAGGATGAATAGCCTGAACCTAGAGGTCTCACAGTCCTGAAGAAGCTGTGAGGGTCAGAGGGGAATTTTGATGAATGCTTGAGGAAATGGCGCCTGCACCTCCTCAGTATCTGCGTTGGCTTATGATGGAAGCAACCTTCATAGGGTTTGGGTTCACCCCATGTAGAAATAGTTGCAGAAAGAGAGTTCCTCATTGTCTGAGATTGGAGATGGGCCTGTACACTCCCCAAAGCACCCTCTGTGGACTTCAAAGCATGAACTTCTCTTCTTGATGCAACCATGCACAGAGCAGAGGCCATCAAGTTAATTCTACCCTAATTATCACCCAAACTGGAAGGGGAATAGCTGTGAAGCTGCTTTGCTCTACAGCAAGGCTAATTTTCTGGGCACTGAAAGGTGTACTGGATCTATACAAGCTGAGTTGTTACCTGCACAGAGCTGCACTGTGCCATGAAGACTCACCAGCTTGTTAGGAGAGGCCAAGGTACAGGCCTGGGTCAAGTTTCCAAAACAGTTTGGTTCCCATGGAGTTAGGTCTGTGAAACTCCAGTACCAGGTATGAGCACCAAACTGTTCGGAACACTAAGCCCTAAGCTCTTGAAATCTGCCCTTTCTCATGCTCTTCCAATTACTTCATGCTCTTCCAATTACTACTGATCTCCACATTTAAAAGCCTAGTAGTGCTGAGGGGGTGGTGTGATAAGCACGGTAATAGAAACAGATTTTTGGAGTCTAACAAGGCACATTTAGTTGAAAAGTTTCAGCCATTCTTCCTTAAAAGTAGCATTAAGAATGGGAAGAAAATAGTAACGGGTTGTTTAAAATGACAGCCAGAGAAAGCAGAAGTGTTTCACTAATCTCTCATAATTCTCTGGCCATGTCAGAGGAAAGCCACGACTTATTCAAACTGTCAAAATGCTTTTGAGCAATCATCGCAAAAAAGAGAAACTATAGGAATTCAAGCAGCATAGTAGAGGCAGGTAAACTATTATTTTGATGAAACTTTAACAAAGGGAAAAGAAGTGAAGAGTCAGATAGACTATTTTCACCCTGACAAATGTTATATGCCTCAAGCCTCCGCTCTGGATCCCACACTGTTTAATTTGCTTGTGTTTTTGAGTGATCTAGAAAGGGCTGGAAGTGAAATAGCAAAAATGCACTGGGCACAAATTTTTAGGTGGGTGAGTAGTAAGAATTATTACGATGACATTCAGGAAGACCTTAGGCAACCAGATGACTGGCCCAAGTAATCAAATTCAAGTTCCAAAACACCAAAGACATGTAACATTGGAAAAGGGGAAAATATTGCTTGCACAGAAATCTAAATGTAGGTGGGAAATTCTTTCTTTACTGAGAAAGCTGGGGTTTTTTTTACACCCATCCCATGATCTGTACCCCCAAACTGCTGAGGGCCCTCATTGCTGCACAGGGCAGCAGTCACACGCCCAGTGTCTCTGGCAGAGGACGCCACGGCAGCTCTGAGTAGCAATTGCCCCTGTCCCACCACAGGAGAGGCTGTGCCTCACAGCAGGGCAACACCTCCCCTGCCTGCCTCCCGCGCCCAGCTCACAGCATGGGGCTCTGCCAGTTCACATAGGCAGGGCCTCCTCTGCATTTTCTTGCCCACAACACACAAATACACACATGGGTCCCTCAGGTGCCCCTTGGCCTCTGCCTCAGTGAGGAGCTCCAATCAGGAGAGAAGAGAAGAGAAGAACAGAATATGCAACATGAAAGAGAAAGAGGATGAGATGTTATAGGGAGAAGGAGAGTAAAGGAGGAATGGTCAAGAGCTGGGGCTAGGGAGAGGATGCTGCACCGCAAGTGGTACAAAGATATAATGCAGGTGACGCAAGGAAACAGTTCAAATCATCACTGTAGATATATCCATGTAGATTCAATCTGTACAGAAATGATAGCAGATAGCCAAAATTGATTAAAAATTTAACACTCAAATACGTTTGAGCAATTCTAGGTAAGCACGACAAACCCAGTTGAAATCTTACACATCATGTCTCTTCATTGGCTCTGAAAACTTCCTCAGACATACTGCACAAGTTAAATGGGGACATGATTTCTGTTAAAGCAAGATATTAAGAAGACATCCTAGGGAAAGAGCAGAAGACAAGGCCATTAGCCAAGGTTAGGGTTAAAAATGACTACAATAAGAGTGCTACAAACGGTGCAGGGAGAAAAAGGGAGGCCAAAGGAACAGGGAAGCTGCAAATGTTCTGGACTGAAAACTCTTCCACTTCCAGGATATCTGAGGGTCTTGATTAACTGACACTGACAAAAAGGATGAGTGAAAGGGTTAGGGTTAGGAGAGGGACAAAAACTACTACTCCAATTTGAGTAGGGCAGGAAAGGGGCTGCCAAAGGATAGATGTTCTGCAAAAATAGCTCTCCTATAAGATCCTACTTATCCTAACCATGCCTGGGAAAGCTGAAACAAAAGTTAGCCAAGGTCAGCAATTTGGACTAAGGTATGGATCAGGGCTTGTGTTTAGGGTATCTGTATTTTTTAATGGGGCTGGAAGCAGGCTGCCAAACTAATGCTTAAGCTGTTGAAAGAATTCATCCCCTGAGACCTTTTGTACAATAATGTGAGGAAGGAATGTGTAATCTTTAGAGTATACCCACTTTATCCCTACTCCTTACTTCATAATGTCAGGAAAAAAGACAGGCAGTGAAAAAAATCATAGCAAAATCACCACAGATAGAAAGAAATATTAAATGCTTCTTGCAAACAGGTGTTTAAGCCTATGTACTCATTGCCATAGTAGACCAAGGACACAGGGTGATTCAAAATGAAAATGTATTTGTCTAAGGATAACATTAGTTTCCAGAGTCATGGGAGTTAATGATAACAACAATTTTTAGAGTGTATTAAATGCCATTCTTCAAGACTTAATCCAACCTCTAACTATTTCAGGATCAGGATGAGATCTAATGGGGCTTGAGGAAAAGGTTGAAAGGATTGATTATCCTGCATCTGCCTGCTGTGAGGTTCTTACATCTTCCTCTGAAGCATGTAGTGCTGGCCAGGGTCAGAGGCAGGTGGCTGGATAGGAAGGCACCCTGGATTAGCTTGTTTGTACTCCCCCTGCTCTGCCTTGGCTGCAAGCTATGCAAGGTTTTATGTCTGTAATCCACAGCTCTCCTTGAGGAACACAGAGGGCCTCTGAAATGCTAAATAACCCAGGGAAAGAAGCTTACCTGAAGCCATGAGTAAACCCAGCAGTCAAACCTCTGGCACAGATTTTGGCTTCTTCCTCTTCTAAATGGCTCAAGGTTTGAATGTCTTTGTTTTCAGCCCTGTATCTGAAAGATAAAGGAATTAGCAGGATTTCTTTAATCTTTGTGTTCTCCCAGATAAGTGTATTAGGGGAATTTTGTAGGTTATGGAAATATTTATTTTGAATTAAAATTAAAGCTGCACCACACTATGTGTTACTGTATCTTAGTGTAGGGCACAACTGAACCATGCAGTCTCCTATATCTGACTGCAGAAACATCATTCCTCTTGCTCAGACCTGGAAAAATGAAATAACAATGCTCTCTTTTCAGCAAAATGCAGTTTATACCTGTTGCGACACAGAATGCATGGAGTCCAAAATGTCTCCATAAAATAGGTACTTTATTTTCAATATTTCATAGGGAAATTGGTTTGGCTTTCAAGTAGCAAAGAATTAGAGGTGTGAACTAGGGCATTATGGAGTCAGCATGTCCAGTTATTGCCAGAGGAGACCAATAATTGTATTTCTGTGTAAACTTGTTTTACTGAACACAAGAATATCTCAGCTGGCTTTACTTGAGCTCTCTCCAGCCTGTTTCCTCTAATTTAACCAAAAGGGAGGTTGCTGCTACTGTTTAAGATAGAGTATAGAAAATGTGATAGATAGCTAATAGGCAGACATGTTTCCTCACTATGAGCACAATTGTTGCTGCTGTCTAAAAAATTTCCTTCCCAGCTCCAAGGGAAATACAGTTTTTGGAACAGATCAAGCCCAGAACATACTCTGAATCTCACAGGCAAAGATTTGTGAGCAACATGAACATATTTCTTGAGTGCAGTGGTCCTCTGCCTGAACAAAGGGATATAGGGAAAGGTAAGGAGCACAATATGAACCCTTCCCATCTCAGCAGCTCAGGGCCTCTCTGATTCCTCCTCATGGCAGCCCACCAAGCAGCATAGCTCCAGCACGAGCTGAACTACTCTCTTACCTAACAACCCTAAAAATCCTATCATAGCCTTCCAAAAATCTCTCACTCCTAGTCCTGACTCAGTCAACACTGAAGGAAATGCAGTTTAATTAACCCTTTCTCATGAGAATTGCATTCAAGTGCCCCATCTAGACAAGTACTAATCTTGGCTGAGGTCATATTGCCTCAGTTTCTCCTGCCATATTATTTTTCCTCTTCTACCTTCAGTAAGCTCTTTAGATTCAAGCACTCACCTCAGGCCAATTTTTTATTTCAAAGCCGGATTACTGCCTTAACTCCCTCTTCCCGTTTTTCTACAACTTAGTTCAATGCTCTCTGACTGTGAGGATGTAACACAGCAACAAAGGACCAGGAAAAAGACATGGGATTAAAGTATAAATGGATCTAAATACTTAATAGCTGGAAGGAAGAAAAGTGTGACCTACATTAATCAGAGGCAAAGTAGTGACAATGGGCTTCAGCTGGTTGCGTACCTAATTGTTTGTGTGTTTATTTATTTATTTTTAAGGCACCAAGTAGCAAGAAAATATTCTTGAAAAGGTTGCATTCAAATGTAACTTCAGACATGATTTGGAAATTTTCTACAGCTTGGAAACAAGCAGATAGCACTTGAGGGAAAAAATAGAATTCAGTTTTATGAAGACTGGCACACCAGACAAGAGACAGTCAAGAGTTACCGACTGAACCCACTGTGTGTAAATTACTGAAATTTCTGTTTAATTACACCACAAGGCTCTTTGTTGGCAGTTCTTGAAACTTATTCAACCTTTAAAACTGCAGCTTGAAGCTCCAGGCCCTTAAGTCAAGAGATGATATGAGAGTCTCAGCTTCCATCACAAATAATACTGAATGTCAACAATGTTCAGGTATCAAGAAAAAAAAACCAAGCAACTTTCATCTATCTATTTTTGACTTACGATTTTTAAAGGCAAATTCATGTGGATGATGTACCAACTTGTCTTCTGAACTGCTGGAATGAGCAGTGCAGTAGACATGGGACTGTTGTAAGTGTGCAGATCTCTCAAGGCTGCTGGCTGCATCCTTTATTCTCACTGCAGTTGCACTGGAATAAAGGACTGAAGATGCAAATGGCCATTGCAAATGGCCACCTGTGCCACCTCCTGCCTTGTGGGAAGTCTGGGAAGAAGACTGTTCTACTGAGACTTCCTTGGCCTGCCCAAAACAGGGTGTGCTTTTGGGCGTCCCCAAGCCTGAAGCAGTGTGCAGCTGAGAGTGATGCATTGCTTCAACCCATACCTTCTTCGCTATCCTCCTCTGAAGCACCACAGCTTGACTCGTTGCTGTACTGCTGTTTCAGTATCCTCTTGAGCTCTGAGCTGGATTGGGTTTCATTTAACAAATCAGCCTTCTAGCCCCCATTTTAACAGTAATTGATTGGAGATGCTTTTAACTGTTCCTTCTGGGTGTATTAATTTTTTACAGATTGAATTTGGTTTGATGAGGCAGGAAACCTGAAACTATTCCTGGCATCTCCTGTATACTCAGAATAACCATTCTAATGCATTCAGAGGAGCACACAGCAGCAGGGTGGTAACAGATCAGGGTGGGGGACGAGGAGGCAGAAGTGGAGTAGGGGGAGCCTAGATAGTCACCTATCCATTTCCAAAAGACATCAGTAAGTGATTGCTTACCCGTGTCATCTTTTGTATTAAATATTTTTTCCCAGCAATGCAGGTATTTTGATCAGGCTGGGGCTGCTGACATTAACAGATATTAAATATACTCAGGAGAAATATGATCAAATGTTTGAAGTGTCTAGTAAATGTGCTGTTAGCTGCCCTCCCAGGGAGGCTTAGTGCAAGCTATTGTGTTTTGCTGAGCGAGAGAAAGGCTGGAATATTAGACAAGGAATCCAAAGGCAATTTTATCAGCAGTGTTATGCAGCTCTGGAACACATTGCTTTTCTATTGGAGGCTTTTCTATTACAGCCATCAAATTACTTGCTATTCTTAAACACTGAAATGCCATTTTGCATTTTAAACCCTCTGAGCTGGCAACTGTAAAGGATTGCTATGCTCAACAACACCTCCTTATTGTGACACTGTGGTGATGCTCTGGGCAGAGCTTCGATGTCCTTCAGACCACACAAAGGCTTCATCCTTCCTGCTCACCCAGGCAGGAGTGGGAGACACACTTGGCCAAGCTTACTTCCAGAAAAGTAGTATCAGCAAACTCCACCATTACAGCTCAACTACTCTGCTCCTGGAGCAGAGAAAATAACAGATGAGAAGATGATTGGCAGAAGAGACAGGAGGTTGGCCCTACTGGAACTTATGTAAAAGAATATGAGGAAAAAAGGCTGGGAGAAGATCCTCCTTCAAAGTGTATATCTGCACAGTGGCTATTTCTCCTCTGTTTTTCAGCTTTTGGATTCAAGAGAAGGAGCCTGAGGCTGCTCCTTCCTCTTGGCACAGGAGGGCCTGAGCCTGTGAGACCTCTGTTAGGTTGGGCAATGTAAACACTCCCTTGCAGAGCTTTGCACATCCTCAAAACAACATTTCTATCTTGCAAGACTCTTCTACAGGGTTATAAAAAGGAAACCATGTAAACATAAAAGGCCATTTTCTTTGGTAAAAGGCCAAGTTTCCCCTAGAGAAAAATGGCCATTAAATTTTACAGAAAAAATTCAATTGGTTACTAACTAAGTTACACAGATTAATGACACACACAGTATTTTTCTCTCTTGGAAATCACCCTCATTCCTTTAAAACTTCCCAGTATATCCAAAAAATCCAAATACAGCCATGTCTAGAGCAGATACAACCCTTCAAAATACTCCTCTTCAGCCAAAAGTTCAATTCAGGCAAAATGAAGGACCAGCTTTTTTTTTTTTTTTATTAAAGAAATCAAATACCATGTTTCTGGTATACAGCTACACCTTACCTGAGGCAGCCAGTCCCAGGAATAGCCTGAAGCCTAGCACATTCCTGAGACCCAGGGCTACATATCCAAAGCACCTTTGTAGATGATTTGAATTCAGCCTGAATTCAATCCTGCCCACCTTTCCAACAGACAATGCTAGTGCCCTCCTAGTATGGACATGGACTGTTTCATCTATCCTATCAATTATGTGATGTTGCACACTTGGGTCTCTGGGCGCAGTCACCTGTTAGCACCTGTACAGTATGAGGTTCCCCTTCTCCCTCTTCCCCATAAATGTGGCCTGAACAGCTGGATTAGACAAGGAGTATCCCAAGGCAGTGATTCAACAGGCTAGACAGCCAGTGCAAGTATCTTCATTCAAGGCTTTGAGATTAGTCATTAATCAGTCATGATGGTCAATAAGGAATTGGCCAATGCACTGCAGAGGATTTTAACCCACTGTTGAAGCAGCAGCAGGTGCTGCCTTTGGAGAACCAATGGTCTCATTTAGCAAAGCAAGCCCTAGGCCCTTCTGTTTGTTAGAGCAGCATGCTTATTTTAAATTCAAACCTGCTGTCTTTTTCTGCTCTTCTTCTTCTATTGCTAAAAATGGGTTTATGACAGATCTTGATGGATATGAATTGTCTGCCATATGTTGTTTCCTTTCCTGACTTATCTCCATATGTCAAATGTACTTGGATCTGATGATCTCCATACAAATGATAACAAAACAAACAGACAAGGAGAGGCCAGACTACAGGGGAAACAGAATCCGTATCAGAGAACTGAAATACCAGCAGACAGCCTTTCTACAGGAGATTGTACAGTTTACATGCTGTCACTCAAAAACAGTGACTCCTTCTAGGCACTCTCACACATTAGTTACTCTCTGACTGGTAAGAAAGGATGTGTTCAAGGGGAAATTCCCTGGGGATCCACCACCCAACTTAGGATATACAGAGTAGTGAGAGACCTAATGAGTAAGGTTTGTTTTGCCTCCAGCATAACTGGTGCCAAGCTTTTTATAATTTGGTTTTTTCCTGGTAAATTGTGTAAATTATCAGAAGTGCCTCAAGTGAGGCACTTAATTAAATTTACCAGAGGTTTGATCTCTTAAGTCCCTTAGACAGTTACAAAATTGGATCCCTTCTTTCTTATAGCTGTTGCCTTTCTCCTGTTTTCTTCTTATCACATTGCTATTTTCTTTTGTGTCTTTGAGACTTTTCCCACTCTCCAAGAGATCCAACAGCAAGGCATACTTAGAAAACACAGAATCATAAATACCTTATAATACAAGATGGTAGGATTCCAACCTTACACCATTTTGTCCCTAATTACTTTTGTCCCTAGTGGTCCCAATTTTTATTTCCTAAACCAGATGTGGGAATTCCTGCACGTCTTTCAGGCTGTTCCCCCCTGCAATGAGCATCTGTGAACATGGGAGTGCTTGGCCCCACCAAAGTCTCCTTTTTATATCTGTTGAAAAGAGGACAGGCTATTCCAGAGAGGCTGGTGACAGTGACGACAGGTGAAGCCCTACTCCACAGCACTTTCATCTCTGTAATGGAAGCTTTCTCTGAGGTAACACAGATACAGGGTCACATTGTACAGCCCCTGTGAACATATTGCATCACTGGAAAGGAATCGTTTTTCCAATGGGAAGTATATCTAGAGCCCTGCCTCCTTCTTCCTGTGTCCAAACTTTCAGCGAGAGAGCCAGGCACAGTGCCTTTTTTCCTGGCTAAATTCACAATGAATGAAGTTGCTCTTTACAGGCCAAGGTAAATCTGTGCAGTTTCTGAGAAAGAACCCTCCACCAAGGTAAAAGTTAAAAAACACATTTTAGGTATGATAGTTTTTGACTTCCCCAAGTTCTACTTTGAATCTTTCTTTTCTTTCTTCCTTCCCCTCACAGTTATTGCCCTGCTGAGCTGCTCAGCAAGGGAATCAAAGTGTCGTAATAGAGATCTTTGCAAGGTTAGAGAAGACACCTTTCACTTTAACAAATGATGGTCTCCATCTGTTTAGCATCCCTCTCATGTGTCTGTAACAGATACAGGCAGAATTGATTATCTTTACTTCAGGTCTACTAATTAAAGCCCTCCTCTGATGTAATGGTACCACTAAAATTTCCACTTGGGTCATCTGTGTTTTTCTGCGGATCCTCTCTTTTTTTTTTTTTTTCCAAGACAGAGGAGATTATATTTAAGGGAGTACGTTTTTTAAGGGAGACCAGACAGCAAAGAAGTGAAAGGAGATAACAAATCTAAACAGCACAAAGGGGTTCTGAGACCTAAAATAATTCAGGTTGGAAGGGATTTTAAGCACAAAAACATCAAGCATAAGCTTAAAGTCAGCTTCAAAAGCAGGTCAGGTTACTGAGGACCTTGTCCAGAAGTTTTGCAAATTTTTGAGATGGTGACGCCACAGCTGCTCTGGAGACTTGTTCCCTTGCTTGACTGCACAACTTGTAGGCTAATACAGCAACCAAATAAAGAGGTTTATGTCTGGTATCTTATCTTAGGTATCCTTTCAAGGCAAAACATGGAAATTTGGGCTGAATATGGCCAGTATTTGCCTGGGGCTCAGCATCTACACAAGAAAATGTTAAGACCCACAAGAGGAGCTGGTAAATTGGTGTTTCAAGCTTTTGTTAAACTGAAAACACATCAAGGATGGTAGCTCCTAGGGAAGCATAACTTAGCCTGTACAGTCATTTGGTGAGCAAAGAGAATAAAATAAGGATTGTAAAAATTTGCCTCAGAGCTGCTGTTCGGAGCCCAAGCACTTCCCAGAGCATCCCTCATCAGAGGGCTAGCCACATTGCACTTCAAAAACAGGGGGATTTAAGGACTCCCTTATCCCTCATTATGCTACCTATGTTTTTATTAGTCTTACAGTGTTACACATGCTTTGCCAGATAACATGGCCACAGCAAATTTTCCTCCTTCTGTTCCAAAATCTTTTTCAGGGTCTTACCCAGTGATCCAGGTCCATAGTACAGTCAAGGAGGCAGTCAGCAGAGGGCACACATGCCAAAACCAGTGGCAGTGAGCAATCCAGGTCAGAGGAACAACAAACCAGGTTATGTCAGCTCCAGTGCCGAAGCTGATGCATTAAAATTATGCCCTAAGTGCTGAGCCACCACTGAAAGAGATCTCACTGTGAGTGGCAATGCTTATGTGAGCAGTCAGGCAAAGGAGAGGGACAGAACCCTTCAAACTAGTCACCTGCTAGTTTGAGTGCAGTTAACAGAGGTTAGGTTCCCTGTGAGTCCTGGGTGAGCTCCTGGCTGAGTCCCTCACTTCAAAAACCTTGCCACTATTTACTGGCTCTTGTGACGATAGTGGTTCCTCAGATCTTTCTCATTGAAGGAAAAGAGAGGACCTTTGAATGCTCAGAGAAAGCTGCAATGTTTCTAAGAAGCTGCAATACACATGTGGTTTATTTGTCAAATTAGTAACACCTAAGATAATGAAAAACTTGCTGCTTCTCTAATTAAATCAAATTTTGACTATTGGCTCAGGCCAATACTAAGCAGACTGGTTGGGTTGCCTCTCCTCTACTTGTTGGTTGTTACTAAATGTGTACTTAGAATATTTAAAAAAAAAAAGTGTTTCATTCTTTTGAGCTAGCTGAAACCATTAGTTGGTCCACACAGAGTGAATAGACAGTAAAACATGCTTGCACACACTGGAGTTTTTCTTTGCTTGAGTAAGTCTAGAACCAACCAAGCCTGAGATTTCAGTATTTTGCATTAAAGTTCACACTTGTATAATGCAAATCTTCTGGATCACTTGCTCATTAGCCACAGAAGTGCTCTTCTTGGAGGCGCAATGTAAATAAATAAATACGAGTTAATGTATGTAATTCAATTTAAATTCAAGAAAAATGAACCTGAATAATTTTTCTTAGAGTCATTCAGCCTTCCAGGACTCTGGTCTTCTGACAGTGCTTTAACAGCTACTCTTAAAGCAGCAAGCAGTTTAGCAAGAGGCATTGGGATATGGGATAAGTTGAGGGCCAGAAGGGATCAGTTGGGGTAGATGATGATCACCTCAGCATTAGGGCTGAAAGAAAGCAACAATTTCAGACCTTCCTCCACCACAGCTCCAGTTACCAGAAGTCTGTCTGTAAGGATTTATATAGTAAATAGTTTCTAGATTTGTCTCTTGTACGTCTCTGACCATTAAGTACCAGTGTTATTGCCCTTGGGGAGCACTTAATGTCTCCATCTATTTTAATTTCTTATCATTTTCCACTGGTTCTTTAGAAATTCAATTTCATGCATTGCTTTCTTTCAGTCAATACCACCTAGACAAATAGAATTTGGTACATACACAAACTGCTTAAAGATAATAATGCCCTGAGATGAAAGGAAAATATTTGACTGCTTCATATACTTGAACAGGAAGGAATTGAAAGGACCACTACCAACATCAGACAACCTTGCCAGTTAGTTGCATATTTCAAGAGTTTGATTATATTGTTTAGTCAAATTCTTGCAGTTCAATTCAGTATGATTTTTGCCAACATAGTGTGCATTTCAAAGCTGCTGGTGCAATTGCTTCTGTTTAGATGGTGCCCTTTAATCAACATAAGATCTAGCACTACAGAGAGCATATGTAGAACTCATAGAAAGCCTTTCCAAATCACAACATTTACACGCTCTAAAAAGCAGGCCTATCTGTGACTGGAAAATAATAGAAATCATAAAGCTTCCCTAATTAGTGCATTCAGTTTTGGTGCCATCTAAAGACTGAAGCACGTAAGTCTCCATGTTTAAAATTAATTCTACAAGACACAGAGGAATCACTGTAGTGCACAAGCAGAGCTAGGAAAGATGAGAGAGGAGGAACTGGAACAGCAAAATGACTGTGGCACTAGTGATTATGGCTAATAACAAGATGTTGCAAGAGTTAAATTGCCCAAACAGAGAGAGAGTGAGAGTGTATGTGTGTGCATGAGTGCATGGGGCTAGAATCAAAAGGGTGAACTGCTCAATCTCAGTGGAGTTGAGCAAGTTTTTTAATATAAATAACTTCTTGAATTAAATTTAGCTTATAGTCTATTTATTCCTTATGAAGTGTCTGTTCAATGATTTGAGATTTTTTTTTTTTACATTAATTCACCATTGGAAATTGTCTCTGAAAACCTGTTAATTAATTCAAGTGATCTACAATTCATCCACAAGCTGTTTTTTGGAAAAATTCTGTATCAGTAACTGTGCTGGGTTTGTATAGATTTCTAGATGAATGAATATGCTTCTCAGTCTCTAGATGTTGTGCCTTATTAATTCCTAACACTGGTTTTCAAAGGCAGATTCTATTACAAAATTCAATGTATTAAAAAAAGTCGCACACCAGCTAAAATTCACAGTAAAATGTAAGGGATGAAATTTTTCCTTTTTTCAAAATTTTTGTGTGCACATGTACTTATGGGAACTCTGGCCTCCAACTCCCCTCAGAAAAACATGGTGGAGACAATGACAACAAAGTCCCAAAATAAGGGACAAACATCATAAACATCACTGCAAACATCATTGCAAACATCACAGCAAAGGACTAAAGAAATCAAAATTAAGGATACATTTGTGGAGAAAGAAGCAGTTTGAGCCTACATCTCTTAATGTGAGAGACATTTCAGATAGATGTTTTACACAAGTTGAAGAGACATCCTAAGCAAGTACAATCCCAGCAAAATCATTTGAAATCACAAATGTTGATGGCAAGTCGATTAAATGAATCCCTTAAATGTTTGATTTTACCATATTGTTAATGAGTGGAAGTATCTTGAGTTTAGATGGTAAATTTCTTTGTACGAGAGAAGGATGGTCAGATCCCATCCTGCTAATGCAGCAAGTCTCTAAAAACCACAACATTTGGATTAGTGACAACAATGCAGATATTGCACCATGTGGCCGCAGCTGCTGCTGCTGAATTTTGTTAAGTGACATCTAAGGAGGACAAAGTAACTTTCTGTACATATTTCAAGATTATATACAGCAGAGTTGAAAAAAGACAATGTAAATGGTACATAAATAGAACAGCATGTCTGTATGATGCTAAGCTAAATCAGAGAATCCAGGTGCAACATAGTGAGGGCTCACACATACCATACATTTCAAATACATTACAGGTGAGGTCCCTGATTCAGCTGCTCAGATGGATACCTGATGTGAGGTATCTTGGAAAAAAAGAGCTTGTAATAGTAGAATCCACCAAGTTAAGGGGCAGAATCACCAGAGAAGGGGTAGAAGTCAGAATTTTGAAATACAGACAATTTGATAGCTGCTCTGCACAGAGGCAGCTAGAGGGAAGCTGCATTGGTCTTTTCCACATAGCAAGTGCTAGAAAAAAAGAGAAACTTCTCTTTTCCTGTGGGTAAAATAATCTACTGTTTCAAATTCCTTTTCTATGGCAACATTTATGACTCCCAGACAATGGGGCACATGTTTCCCACTCCTCTTAGTACCCCTTCCTCAGACAACTCTTTCTACGCTCAGCACCACTTTTTGATGCTTATTACTTCCTTGGCAATGTTAAACTTACATCCATTGTTGCTGCTGTAGGTTATGGCATCAGGCTGGACTCCTAAATCCATGGAGGAAGGACTGACAACAGGTAATAGTTAAAATTAATTGAGATTTCCCTCCTCATTTGGAAGCAACTCAGGGATAACACAAACCTTGTCATATTTGAAGGACGGCTTAATACTACACTTCTAAATGAGACATGACTGAGTCTTAATCCCTCTAAGTGAAGCTTGACTAGTTCGTATTAATAGTTTATTATTGTCTCTGATGGTTCCCCCCACTGCAAATCCTATGTGCATCATTTACATGAGATTTTTAAATGGCAATGCAAAATCCATTAGGAGAGACATTTTCCCATTTTAATAACATTTTCACACACATCAGCTAAGTCAGTCACTGTTGCAGCTCAGCCTCACTTTTCTGCAGTGATCAGAATTAAATGCCATCTGATCTCCTGGGAGTCTGCAAACTGAGCCAAGCACTGCAGGCTCCTGTGGTAGATATTGATGCTCTCAGTGAATCCCATACTTATTCGTGTGTTTATGAGTAATTCAACACCACGTGCTTACAGTCCAGCAATTTTTGCTGAGGGAGTTTCTCTATACCCTGAGATCAGATTTTAAGCCATCTCACTTCAGCCTCTCCATTTCTCAGTGCCAAGTTAGAACCTGTCTCCACAGTGGATCAGATGAAGAAGTAGCCTTGAAGTTAATACAGGAGCTTAGACGTAAAGATGGGGGCCCTTTCAGGCCATGAGCCTAAGAAACAGATGTAAAATTCAGGCTTTGCTCTTGTTTGGATAAACTCAATTATAAAGCTTCTGTTTTCCAAGAAGGAGCATAAGTCCCTTTATTTCCCCTTCCCACAGAACAGGTGTCTCTCTGTCTCTGCTGTTAGGAGCTGAAAGGAGAATCAAAAACACCAGAGTGTAACCTCCCTAACAGTTATGTCCAGCACTGTCTGGGGTAACCACAGATGGCCATGATTCATCCGAAAAAATGACTAGAGACTCTTAAGCATCAGCCATGTCTTTTCACAGATAAGGTCTTTCTTCTTAAATGTTGTGAACACATAGATCACACTCATTTTCTGAGATTAATAGCCCACAACACCATACAACTCAAGAAGCTGGGCAATCAAGACCTACAGATTTGGACTGGCAGACAGTGTATACATGCCGTTCTGAGGACATCAGAGGAAGATAACCTCACTTGCAGAAGCAGGAAATACTCTCCCTTCAGGGTTCTTCCACAACTATTACCTCCTCTCATCCCCCAAGAACATCTGTCTTCTTAATAACCTGAGCCTCAGCCCCTACACTGCTATAACAGAGAGCACTCGCTTTGAGAGTAATCCTTAAGGGAGAGTGCACTCCTGACAGCACTGCCATCACCCAGAATGCTTTACAGGACTATATACCATTTGGAAAAAAAAAAATGTGCAGGATTCTCTGTATAATAAAAGATCTTTCATTCCATTTGAAGTATGAAATGGATCAGAGGTAACAAGTCTTTTAATTGTGAGTGCATACCGAATCCTTTGTTGTCCGTTCTGTGCTGCAGTTACAGGTGATCCTAGGACACTTGAAAATTATTGAGGGTGCAAACTGGCAATGTTATAATTCCTATATGGGCTCAGATGCTGAAAAATTAAATTTCGTTTGCAAGTTGCAAGCAATCAAGGCAATTTTATATCTAGTAGCTTTCTAAATTTATGACAATTTTGAATGGTGAGGATTGTGCTCAGTCTCAGCAATCCTGTCTTCAGACAAGAGACGAAAGAACCAAGGAAATGTGCTACCATGTTTTAGCATTTGCTAGTAGCATTCTGTGATTGGGACTATTGTAACATCTAAGATGGTCTTGCTTTGCACCTTGCACAAGGCATTCATGCCTGAACAAAGAACATACAAAATGCTACTCTTTGGATTTGGCAGCATGTTATAGGCGTTTGGCACAAGCATACATTTCAGTGTAAACTGCAAGGCAACAAAGAATCCAATCCCATTCACTCCGCAAAGCAAAGAGGAAAAAAAAAAAGACTATTTTGCACTTACCTAATGACAAAATTTGCCAGGTCTGAAGAGCCTTGTTTTTTTAATGTTCCTATCAGCCTTGCATTTAAAATGGGAAGAATGGTAGCTGAGGGCAACTAATAGCTTACAGGGTCAATCTCAGCGGTAGGATTTGAATGAAGAGATGAAAGAAGTCTAAAGGGAATGAAATCCCCGGACCACAGAACTATGATCCTTTTGAGAATCATTCCCATAGGGCCACTTAGCAACAGGCCACCATCCAAGCAAAACACTCCTGAGAGCAGAAGAAAAACTTTCTTTTTGTATCTTGCCCTCTCTGTTGAAAATGCCGTTTTCAGTTTATTCCCTGGGGAGTTAGAGCCTCATCAGGAAGAAATAAAGCTGGCCAGTCTGAGAGTGATTGTGTCTCATGTTCTGCAAAGGCACACATTTCTCTTATCCTCAGGAAGAAAATTGCCTCATTTTATATTCAGATTCAAATGTACTGAAATTATAAGCAGTGGAATAATTACCTTCAACGTGGCACACTAGATCTGACCTTAATAAGACAGCCTGTTGGCCTTAACTGTTATGAGACTGGCTCCTTCCATTTGTAGATCTGTGGATTTCCACATTTGCCCTCCAGTAAAAATAAGTTATGTGCTTCTTGCATCATGTCCATGTGCCCTGTGTGACCCAGGGGGCTAAAGCAGTAACTCATTCAGTTCTACTGACTTGACCAGTGCCACTAAAATAGATACAAAGAAAGTAAACATTTACTTAGAGAGAGGAATAGACACAGCTGTGGAGTTATTTTTAGTCTTTAATTGTTTGATACTGAATTTTAGAAACTCTGTCTCCTCTGACACAATGATTTTGCTGTCGGTGTTGATGGCTCCAATGGAGTTTGGACATACCTCTTTGACAAAGGTATTGCATATCAAAATCTGTCACACACCGAAATCTGCCAGCTTCTTCACTTCTGACCTCCAGGTCACATTAGTATTCCAGTGCCACCACCTCACAACTCTGCCAGTGCTGCTCAGTCATGACTTATACCCCCTACTATTAGAGCACCGAGCACCCCATACAGTGTGGACTACTCATTTTTCTGATGGGATAGATTTAACACAAACCATCACATAAGTTGGAATCGCTCACCATTGTTCTGAAATCTCCCTGTACTTAGAGGAGGGAAAGCTGCAGGATGGGAGGGAGGAAGAAGAACAGATCTGTCCAGGACATATCCTTTGGAACCTGCTGATGTGGTTTTTAATCACTCTTTTTCTTGGGGATCAGTTAATCAAAAATACACAAGAGATGAAAATCAACATTCCAACTTTCTACTCAGAAACAGGAGCAGCTGGAGAGAAATGTGTGGATATAAGTGAGATCTAAAAACTATGTGCAAACTCTGCTCCCCAGAGCATTGCATACATGAAAGTTTGGTTGAGAGCTTACCCCCCACTCTCTTGACAGAGGAGGTATTAAGATTTTTACAACTAAATATCAAACCCCAGATTATTACAGTGCTTTCTTCCGGAACTTATGCAACTGTTACTTATTACCAGTTCAACTTTCTACATAATCTCAGATTTCTTCAAACCAAAAGCATGAAACATGCCTTAAACCCCTGAATTGCTATTCTTTAAGTGTAAAAGGAGGCACTCTAGTATTTATTTTACAGGCATTCTGGAAGGATAACACTGCAAATGCTTGGAAGTTGTTCAGAGGCTGTGGGTATAGACATTGTACAGTATGAGGAAAGGCAAAAAGAACTGACTTGTGTCTTTACTGACAAATTACATGTGTATGCATTAGACCTAGAGACTTGGAAAAAGGACATCTATGTTGTTTTCCCAAGTCTGTCCTTGGTCTTCTAGGTGCCACTGGAAAAAGCACTTTTCTTCTCTGTACCTCCATTTCCCCAGCCACAGCATGGGAGCAATACTACTGACTTATAATTGAGGAGGTTGGGAAAGCTGAATTCACTCATGTGCAGAATGCTTCACAGTTTGCATCACAGATCCTGGATTAGAATTATCAGTGTCACTGTCCTGGTGCAACCCCAATGGAGCTGATTTTGAGACTCTCATATTCCAGTGCTAAAGCAAGGAAAGCAAAAATCATTCTTGCTTTAAACAGCAGCAAACCCTGCTTGCACTTTCTGATACACACCTGTGGTAGTTTGGTCTGGGCCTTCCTTGGTGACCAGTTTGTAACCAAGGAAGGGTCTAGATTTACGCAGTATTCCCTACGATTTTTACGTAAGCCAGACTATAAGAAGAAAGGAGGAGAGGCCTTCGCTCTCTTTCCTTCCGGCGGCTTGGAGGTGCAGGTTCCCTGCTGTTGAGTCTGCCGTGTTGGGGAGCGAGGCCTGGTAAGGCCTTGTTGACCTTGGGAGGAGGAGGTTGCCGGCGATCGTCCCGGAGTGACTCTCGGTTGTCCCAAGGAGAGTGGTAGGATATTTCTTTGCTAACTCTTTAGTTACTAGATCTCGGGCTACTGATTGGGATATATATATATTTTATTTTGGTTTTGTTCCCTTTCTCTTCCCCCTTCCCTTTCCCTTGTGGAATTGTATATATTTTAATTGTATATAATTGTAATATAAGTGTAAATATATTTATATATACCACTTTAGCTGTCTCTCTCTCATTTCGGGTTTTCTTGGTTGTTTTTCTCCCTCTTCTCCCTGAGGTTTGGGGGGGGGAACTTTTGTTCTAAGGTTTGGAGACTTGGCAGGGAGCCATATCACCACCTCAGAAAAAGATGACAAGGCACATTGTAACCCATGTGTCAAGGACAACCACACAACATGCCTCTGCAACGTGAGAAGCCATAGCACCTCTTCAGTGAAGCCTCATCCCTGTTCAATGAGCTCTACAAAACACACCATAAGCAAAAATAAAGGCTACAAGAGAACCCAAGAACTCTGTTGTACCTTTGCCCTCCACAGCTTCCCTGGATCACCTGGTAGAAGTCTCTCAGTGCCTGTGATCTGCCTTGGAGAGCCTGTCAGGACAGCCAACACTTCATGGCAGTTCGTCACTCAGCGTTGCAGGTCAGGGCCTCATGTTCCCTCCCCTGTAGAAAGCCTTTGGCAGTAATTTTCCAAACTTGAGTGTATCCTTTGTCTCTGAGAAAGATCCGTAATCGAAGTTGCAGAGGGTCTCCTACACAGTAGGAACTGGTCAGTGTTCTGCTGCTTCCCAGTGACAGGGATTTTGCTCCTTCTTATTTTGCATGGCCTCAGCATTTATGGTCTGTAGCCTTCTATACACCCTGCTTTTTGCAGTGCCACCATGAAAATGTCTGTATAAATGTGAATTTCAATAGCCATTATACTCCCAGTAGCAGCAATCATGTTTGGTACCTCAGAGCCTGTTAATCTGTAGTAGTCATGAGGTTACTTATCTCCTGCTCTTTTCAAATACCTCAGCAGTGGATACAAAAGGGAAATGGCAGGAGCTATTCTTCTCTGGAGTCTGAGAGGGGTTTTTTTCTCTTTTCTTTTTTTTTATTTTATTTTATGCTATACTGTTGCTACATTACATTCAAAAGCGATGGCAAAGTTTGCAAGAGAGATAATAGATGAAAGTCTTCCAAGTTTCTGCTACAGTAAGACTCTCAGCCCATAAGAGCACCTGGTTGAAGGGTGTTGTTTCAAGGGCCCAGAGTGCTTAGCTGTCTGTTAGCTAATTAAAGCACTGTGATCTCAGAGCTTTGAAAGATTTAGTTCAGATCTTCCTTGTAATTTTTAGCTCTACTATCTATTTGCTGATGAATCCTCAGCTCCAGCCCACAGGTGTTGAGCTACAAAGGGATGTTTGGAGAGGGGTGCTTGTAGACATGGACTTACGCATTGTTAAAAGGCAAAGAGAGATGTGACTCCACAGAGACTTGTAGTGAGGATAACCAGAGCTAAAAATGTGCAAAGAAAATAAATTATAAAAGAAAACTATAATTTTGATTGGATTTGGACTGTTGTTGCTATGGTGAAAAATTTGGGATGATGATTAACTTAACCTCTACCACTGCTGACATCCAAAGTTGAAGCCATTTCAGCAACCAAAAACTGGACAAGAGCTGTCCCTGAGGGTCGGTCCTTATCCCTTTCTATCTCCCTAGGTGGAGTGTTGCAGAGCAATAGAACACTGGGAGATCTCACTGTGTGGCCAAGTGTGACTGAAACATGGCCACAAAAAGAACATTAAGGTACAAACTCCATGACTAAGCAGTTAGGCAAGTTGGACACACTGTTTAATGAGATCAGAGGTCTGCCAGATGGGAAAATCCAGGGAAATCCTCTGTGAAGCTGGGTTTACAAAAAGAAAGGAAGGTGCTAGACTTGCACTTCCAAGCCTAAGCAGAGCTGGGTCCTGCAAATGGAGAACAATAGTGCCAACTAAGGCAGGACACAAAGTATAGCAGATGTGAGGGAATGAAGAGGATGCTGAAGGTGCTTAGAAAAAAGCCCCAAAAGATGGGAGCGATCTGGGTCTCGTGAGGAGATGGTAATAATACAACTTTGTTTTCTACATATAGCAATTAAGATACTAAAAATTCTTCAATAATTTGGTAAACAAGAGGCTCTTAGTCAAGACACAGTAATGAAATCTTCATATTTGTTGCCCATCATCCAGCCTTTGGAACAAGGCTATAGAACAGGATTTTCTCCTTTCCTGCACATCAGGGTCCCAGAAAATTCAGTAAAGGACAATGCTGAGCTCCTTGGAAGGTATCTTTAATTCCTATTGAATTTCTGCAGGCTCATCCATATATAAAAATAATCAAGACAAGGCAAAATAAAAGCAAAGAGCAAGGCCTAGCAACCTAAAATAAACTATGCTCCTTTTGCTACTGATCACCTCAACTCCTTGCTTTATTCCTAGACAAACTGGAGAGAGAAACAGCTCAAGGATTTCAGAGAAAATAAGCCAAATAATGTGTACCTGAAAAAAAATCCATCTCAAAAGCCACAGGCCAGGAGCAAAGAAATGAAGTTGAATTAAAATCTGGCTTTCTTACCTCCTCTTCCACTTCCCCACCGAACTAAAAAGCTTCTGCCGGCATCTGCTTGTGGAAAGGTAAAGGCTTCAGGCACCTGTTTTTTTCTGCGCTGGCATAATTTTAATTACATGAGCAACCACCAGTATAGTAAAGGAGTCTTGCATTTTCTTCAGCAAGTCTGCTTGTTCTTCTGGCCTGGAAGGAACATGCTTTTGGTGTCTTTCCAGGTGCATCTGCATGCATGGCCCACTGTGACTTAACTGCTGTTTGCTGTTCCTGCCTCACAGGGATAGATATTCAGAAGGAAGAAAGTAAATGAGAGAGTGCCCAAGGTGCCTCACAACATGACTTGGTTTGCCTTCTGAATAATTGCTGCCACAAGCTAATGAACATTTCTCCCCAGACTTTCTCTCACAAGGACAGAAAACTCACTTGGCTTAACAGGATTTTCCTGTTGTGGGTACAGGCTATGCAAGCCAGAAATGAGAAATATTTTCATGGTTTGAGGCAGCTGCACAAAAGTAATCAAAAAAAAAAAAAAAAAAAAAAGAAAAACCGTTATAGAAATCATGAGATGCAATGAATGAGCTCAGATTTGCATTCAAACTTAACCTCAGATCCTCGAAGGCAGCAAAATTTGAGGTGATCTTTTCAGCATGATTCCTTGACATCTACTGGATGTTCAAGTTCATGAATACAATTTTGTTGTATATGTATGAATGTGTATTTACCTGCTGATTATTTATGTGAACTCTGGCATGGGTTCTTGTACATACAGTCAGGGCTTACTCCAATGCATTTGCCAATAACTCAGTATTGGTGATGCCCCACCTTAAGCACTGTGCTCAGTTTTGGGCCCCTCACCACATGAAAGACACTGAAGGCACTGGATTGTGTCCAAAGGGCATGGAAGCAAGGAAAGGGTCTGAAGCACAAGTTTTATAAGAAGCAGCTGAAGGAACTAGGGTTGTTTAGCCTGGAGAAGAGGAGGCTCAAGGAGACCTTATCACTCTCTACAACTACCTCAAGGGAGATTGTATCAAGGTGGGGATTGGTCCCTTTTCCCAGGTAACAAGGTTGAGAGCAAATGGCCTCAAGTTGCACCAGGGGAGGTTTAGGTTGGATATGAAAAAAATTCTTCACTGGAAGGGCTGTCAAGCCCTGGAACAGGCTCTCCAGAGATGCACTGGAGTCACCATCCATGAAAGTATTTAAAAGTCATGTAGATGTGGCATTTAGGTACTCAATAATCGCAAAGACCTTTTCCAATCTGAATGATTCTATGATTCTAAAGCTATTTTCTGGTGTTTACCTAAGCAAAGTAATAATCCAGTTGTACTTACAGCAATTTGCAGCCAGAACACTTGGGGCACTGCAGAACAACAATAGAAATGCTTCAGAACACAATACAAACAGAGTATTAAAAACATCTTATAATTCAAACAAAACATGCTGAGTTCCTAAGAAGCAAAGCCATGGAGATGTAAAAAGGAATAAATATGTGGTTACAATGGTTTTGTTTCAAAGCACACTGTGAGCAAATGTGGTTTAGATGGATTTAGCAGAGAAGTGGCGGTGAGGTGAGCTCCTCATGCCAGAGCCCTCTCTGACAAAGACTGACTTTAAAAGCTCGTCTGTGTCTGGTGCTGACACAATCAAATTAAACTTGAAGCAAGCAAGCCTGGAGTACTGCAAGGATCAGAGCCGTAATATGGGCTTTCACTGAGCAGTATCAGCATGTGACAGTCGCTCTGCCCCAGAGGAGGCAGCCGTCAGGCTGAACACAGGGCATGTGAAATTTAATCTTTGCCGTTTTCACCTACAGGTGGGGATTGAGGGAGTGACTTCCTAACTGATATAGGAGCCATGTGAAGATACAAGGAATGACACTGTGACCCCAAAGGTGAGGCTACAACAAATAGCAAAACCTGTGTTTTGTACCCGTGGCCCATCCCATGTACAAAATAAAAAAACCTACCCTCCTCTTTTATTGCTCTCAGCCCTTACCTTGCAGTAGATTTACTCAGAGAAACACAGGCCAGCCCACTGGTAGCACCAGCTTGCCTGCTCAACTGTCAAGGGGATCCCAGCAAATGCCATCAGAGCAGTTGTTATTCCTCCCATGCAATATCTCTGAGCACAGCACAGAGATATAAAGCCAGTAGAGGCCTCGCAAACAAGAACCCCATGATTTGTTGAGAGCCTTCTCCAAGGCTAGTGCTATGTAACGGGAGCTGCATCTGGTGATAAGCGTCTTGCTCCAAGGCTACTGAAAGCTAAACAGACCCATGTTTCTTTGTTGTGCAGCAAGCAGAGCTCTAAGCTGGATGCTGCCCAGTGCCTTACCCATGTAAATAGGGGAGTTCCTGCTCAGATGCCAAATGTTAGAGCTGCCTTTGAATCCCTGACATTGATTTCAACAGGATACAATTGCTGAAGCTTGGTTCTCACTGAATAAAATGAAACTTGTGCCTGGTGGAGCCGAATTTGGTGTAGCAAGAGAAAGGCTGAACACTGCCCTCTGCCTTTTCAGCTCTATGAAATAGGCATTTTTCACTCCCAGACTCCTGTTGAATTCCAGGAAAAATGCCAGGAAGCTCTCAAGAACAAGCTTTAGTTCAGGGCTGAGCCCTGCTAGGGGTGTGCACAGTGAACTAGAAATACTGGTGGGAGGCAAGAGTACTGGAGAGGCAAAAAGTGGTAACCAGGAAAGCACCAACACTCGAGTGGAGCAGGACTGTTCAGTATCAGCTTGCTCAGGGGTGTACCAGGATGCCATGGATCGTCCTGGCTGTCCTGCAGGAGTCCCACTGCTATCGCAGCAAAACCCAAAACAATCTGGCTGACTCTTGACAACTGTGTGCCAGAGTTCCACTCTTTGTGACACCTGATGTAGTGTAAAAATAAATGCAGTACTTTGATATAATCCCACTGACATAAACACAATCAACAAATTTCATGTACCAACTCAATCATAAATGTGACATCCATATTTTCACTCTAATTTAAAGAACATTGGATGATCTTGGCCCAAACTTTAATTTAATATATCCAGATAGAGAAAGAGCCTTCATTGTAAAAACAAAATTGCTTGTTTGCTTTATCAGAGTAGCATAGAATACAAATTAGTTACTAATATCTGTACAGCACTTAGACTATGACTGAATTGCTTGGGTTCTTGGAGTATCCTCTCAAGAGAAGGAGACAAAAAGACACTGTTCTAGTATCTTTGTGTTCTCTCCAGCAGCTGTCCCCATGTGATGCATAGGAAGTGGGTCTGGCTGGCAGGGGTCATACTAGAATTTCTCTTCCACAATGACACTACCCCCAAATGTCTAACTGTTACATGAAACGTAGGGTGCTGCATATCTCAGGTGCAGTGCTCAGAATCGGCACTCCCAATGAAGGCACTGGGGGCTGAGAGAATGACAGTTTAAGGTAATATTGAATCAAGAACCAGAATATCTTATAATTTATACTATCAGAGTCACTACTGATTTTCTTCAGTCTGTACCTTAGCTGGAGAAGTTCCTCTGGCAATAAAACCAGCATCCCTGCAAGACTCGGAGCCAGATACTTCAAGCTGACCCACCCAAGTCTAAATTTATTAGGCAGGGCCATGCAAGAACAGCCACAGCAGCTCTATCATTTCAAGGTTAAATGTTTGAAATGGTCTAATATATGAAAGAAGGTGAAACATCAAGATATATTGGGCCAAATGGTATAATTAACCCCCAAATGAGGACTGAATTCTACCTGTCCAGAATCCTTTATGTTCTGCCTTTCTCTCCAGAGACCTCCCATTATGCTGCCTCATGTATTATTAGTGACACCAGACCTATATCTATGGCCTCTCTCCCTGTCACAGTCCCTACATATCACACACTGACATTGTCCTTTCCTTCTAGCCTTCATAAGGGATGACATTTTTGACATCACCCTAAAGAAACAACAAAGCTATTACAGGATGAAAATGCACAGATCCACCTAGTTAACGATCTGAGGGGTTTGCAGGCAGGTGATGTCTCCTGTAGGCTTCTTTTTCAGATAGATGGAAAAAAGGTACATGGAAGAAAGAGTCCCTCCCAGTCCAGGGCACCTGGTGAGAAAGAGACTGCGTTCAGAAACTTCCAAAGTTTGTCTCTTTCCTTTAGGGCACAGTTACACTTTTGGGTGTTTGAATTAAAAAACCTCCTGGGGCTTCCTTGTCCATTTTGAGAAACTCCTTTCTTATATGAAACACTTCCCTTGGACGTATGGGCATGAAGAAGTGCAGAAAATGTGAAGCCTGGGAGAAAAGCCTGCAAAGGCCAGCTATTCTAGGCATAGGTTTGAAGCTGCTAAAAGAGACAGCTTATGTTTCACTGAGGCCACTTCTGTCTTCCTATTCTATTATTCTCCTTTTTCCCTTTCATTTTTGCCTGAAAAGAACTTAAGGATAATAATCATCAGTAACACAAATAACAGAAAATTACATATACCTAGAAACTAATAAAGGAGATGCTTTTCTGGGATTGATCTGGACTCCATAACAGTGTTGGAAGTCACTGAAGAACCTGATGGCCACATTGCTCCAACCTCTCCATGACAGTTTCTTGCTTATTTTTCTTTGGTGTCAGCACTATATATATTCAGCAGTGTTATATGTAAAGGATCAAACAAAGCATTTAGTGATGCCCAATTTTCTGAGGTTCTAGCTCAGTTTTAACTCAGTCTTTTTTCCAAGCTCCTTCCAGAGAAAGAGATGAATCATGATTAAATAGGGGACATGAAAATAAGAAACAGATAAAGAGAATATGAAGTGTTTCTCCTGGAATTTTGTTCATTCTTCAGCCATTGCCCTCCATTTATGTACAAACAGGTGAAAGGATGGGTACGAATACGTTCCAGGCTAGACACAGTAAAATTGATGAAGACTACAGATGCCAGAGCAAATGAGATCTCTGAGGGCTCAGAAACAAACTCGCTGACATATCCACTCAATATTCATTGAAATGAGCTCAGGAAACTTTGCTCAATTAAAGACTGGCTGCAGGGAAAAGCAGATCCAAGCTGAACTCCAAAGAAGTGTTTTTCTGGATGCATGAGATCTAGGTCAAAAGAGACATAATTGGCCAAGGGATGCGGTATATTATAGTGACATCTTCCAGAACCAGTGTTATGGAGCACTCTGGCTTAATAATGCTCATCTTTCACATTTACTCCAGTGATGAAGTGTTAACATTTGTATAGCTAGCTTTATAGTACAGCTATACCTATAAATGCAGATTCCCATGGACAAAGAGGACTTTTGACTATATGGGTTAGTGAATAACAATTAGGACAGATTCTTTTCCTAGTGACAGTAAATCTGGAATAAACTGAAATGGAATTCATTGAAACTTCAGCAGTTTTACAGCAGTATAGACTATTGTAACATATTCAGTTGTGATACTGCAGACTTACACTGATATAATCATATATCTTGAGCCCATTTCATTTGGAGAAGGAAACTAAAAATTACTAGAGTCAGCTTTACTCATCACCTCCCCAGAATCCCCATAAAAGCTCCAGAACAGGCATGACTTTTCCAGATTAAACAAACCTGCATTGTCATTCTAAACAATGCCTTCCCACACGGTAGTGAGCCAGATTAATTTAGTCAGTTGCAGTAACATCTTACATTTCTTTAATAATTTTCATTCCAAAGGTTTTGGTGGAATGCTTTGACTCCTTTGCTGTACATAAGCTTATTAATTAACGATGTGTTCGTAACCAGTGCTTGCAGCCTGTTCTGCTTCCCACTGCTGGGAAACTCTTTCCTGGAGCCTATGCAGCTCAGTTGGAAGCTCTGGACAGCCATATCACCCACTGACCACCCAGGAAACTTATCCAGCTGAAGCCGTAAATGAATGTGAAAGGCTGTCAGAGTAAAGCCACACTTTGCAGGTGAAAATCAGCCAAATCTCACTGCTTATGCTATACATGTGAGGCATGAGGGGGGTCGTAAATCTTAAAACAATGGATGAATGGCCTGACCTGCAGAATATGAAATTGGATGAAGCATACAGAGAGACCCAGCCTAAGAGAGAATTTAGGTCAGATGAAGGCCAGACAAAAGCTGAGTTTTTTTTCGTGTTGCATTCTCAGATAATGCCGTGAATATCTAATACAGAGAGGAAAATCTTCCATGTAGGTTTTGACCCTCCTTTACCTCCACTTTTGGTAATAGCTTTCATGATACTGAAGGCAGAATATCATTTGGTTGAATTTGTTAACTAACTCTGGAAATAAGGGAATTAGAGCCATTAGTAAATCTTTTCACCTCAAAACTAAACAAAGAGGATCGGATTGCTATCTGTTGTAATCTAATTGAGTTCCATGAATTTACAACCACGGACAAATTTTAGCCAATAAAGAGAAGAATATAACTGTTTCATTCTGACATTTGTGACATCATAAAGCTAATACAGCTGTGCAATAAAGGGAAGATTTCTGATCACATTTGTCTAATTTAAGTTTCATTTATAATGGAAAGTAATTAAACACATTCCATGAAATTGGAGAAAGCAGAAAAGAATTCTTAAGGATGTCACTTCATTTGTGGGACTGAGATGTACTTTATTGTCTCCTGCTGTTTATCTTTAGTTCTGCGAGCAGGAGTTCACATTTATGTTCGTCTATCAGCTGCCAACCTAAAGCCCATTGGAAGATGCATAGCATTTCCAGAAGGATCTTAATAAACACCGCAAGTGGAGAGGCATTTCACACTTGGCAATTCATCTGTCAGAGCAAGAGATAGCTTAAAATTATTTCCATGACCATTTTGCAAGTATTTGTGGGAGACACCTAGCACCAAGAATATAATACTTAGGGAAGACACAAGTTAGAGAGGACTCACTGGTTTCACTAGAAGAGAGCACAGCTCAGCAAGCTCAAGGTGACACTTGTCTTGCCATTGATAGGCTACACCAAATTCATCAGACCAGTTGAAGAAAATGGAAATTTCCTAGCAATGAAAAGCACAGCGCTACTGACAACATTCCATGGCTCTGGGGTGCTACTGTCAAACTTCCCTCATCCATGTCATGGTAGGCAGAGCATCTGCAGGGGGAGATTGGCCCAGACAAGTGCTTGCATCACACAGAGAAGTTAAGAGTGCATCCTTAAGCCTCCATAGGATCCTACCTCTGTAGAATTGTCAGAGTGGTAGTCTTCTGTTTCTCTAGGAAACTCTAGAAGTTGCTGAAGATACTACAGCTTAAAAATAAGGCCATAAAATTCATACATGAGCCAAGCGAGAAAAAGAGGTAGAACTCACCCAAGCATTGCCCATCCCCCTTTGGACTGTGTTTCCACTGCCTTGTTTATCTGGCAACGTTCCTCTCTCCCAATTTTCCCATCTCTCTATCACCTTCCTCCACTTCTTGGATAAGAGGGAGAATGGGATGATAGCAAACTAAGTAAACAGGATGCCTGACTCACAAGCAGGCAGCAGAAACTGAGGTAATTATGGGTGTCTTGCAGTCCTTTCCCAATGGAGAGGCAAATGAACAAGGGAAGACGTGCATACACAGAGTGTCAGGAAAGGTGTGCATATAAGCAGTGCATCTAAGGAAAGACAGGACTGAGAATCTCTGTCTCCTGAAGCCATCTGGCAGAAGCTCCTGGCAGCTCTCCCCAGCACTCCTTCAGCAGTATTTCTCTCAATGTGGCAAAGCAGCTTGCACTGGGTCAGGCACAGCAGCAAGGCAGTGCCTTCACTTGGGGGTCATGTGCTGCAGCTCTAGGCGTCAGCTCTGAATTTTGTTTCTGGTGCTGGGGAGTAGAGATGAGAGCAGGAAGAGGAGTAGAGCACTGGCCCAACTTGGATCCCCTCCTGAGGTGAGTTTATTCCTGGCATATGTTTCTTGCATTTGGGTTTATTTGCACGTGGAGCCCAGCAGTTCAGAGGAGTGTTAGTGTATTTAACAGTTCTGCTCTGGTTTTAGTTAAATCAAATAAACTAGTCCTCTCTGACAAGGATTTGTCTTTAATTATGAAGGACTTGACGAGAACAGGAGAAAGAAGTCTATCTTGATGCCCTGCATCCACATAGACTTGGTTCCGGAAGTAGGTTTGCTGGGGCATTTTTTCGCACCTTATTCTTTCAGCCCTTTCCAGTGTAACTGCTCCAAGCACACCATGTCCACTATTCCAGCTTTCTCCTTAGTGCCCCCGCAGCACCACAAGGCTGTAGCAGGTTTTTCTAAATAGGGCTCTGCAACTCTGGACACATATCCCAGGGGTTTTTTTCCTTTCTTCTTGTGGCCATGGATGTCACTACATCATTACACTAGAAGTTCACCACTCCAGCTACTACCAGCTGGTAACTGTAACTACCTGGTATGAGAACACACACACACACACACACGCATACACTCTCCAAGAGTAGCTCTTCTTGCTCCCAACAATGCTTTGACAATAAGGGCATTGTGACTCCTTCCTGCTCTAAGAAAACAATCTGTCCATCAGCTTCCCCAGCTCATGAAATTTTTTCCTGGGTGCTTCTGTAAGACCTGCTCCATTCTACCAAGAGTTAATGTGGAATGCATATGAAATATATATTTGAAAGGCTGATGAAGATATGACAAAGCTGGAGGCTACCGAGCTATATCTGCTCCTGTGAAATGTGAACCTACTGTATTTTTTGCCCCACAGCTTAACTAGTCCTGAGCCTCAATGACTGGTAAAAGCACAGGGTCTTTGGACATGGTAAGACAAACAAACTTCAGAAAATCATGGCTCAAAGGTGTAGGTGGTTTTGCACTTCTTCTTCAAACCTAGGTGCTAACCATGCTAAAATGCAAGTTTATTGTGCAGCCTGGCAAAATTTCAGCAATTTTATTGAAAAGGTATTTTGTTATGTTTATTAGATTTGTCAAAAAGGTATTTTATGATGTTTATGAGATAGCATACAAATTTATGAAACTGTAACATTTTTTGTCAAAAATAGCCTTTACTGAAAATCAAATAATACAAGTAGTAAAACCTCCTATCAGACAAATACAGGGAAAATTTTCCATCAAGTAAGGTTACAGACTCATCCCCAGAACAATCTGTGAAATACTGTCAGTGAAACCCATGCCATAAAGCAGTGGAAAAATTGCTAGGTGCACACTGGAAGGCTGCAATGCTCTCAGCTGGGTGCAGACGTGGCAATTCTGTCTGATGTCCTTGCCTGACTACAAGTGAGGTGGCATCTGCTGGTTTTATTACCCTAGCTTTTGCAGAAGGAAGGAACAAGCTTCCAGCTTGTATTTGGCTTTGTGTTGTGTACTGCTGTCCATAATAATCACTTGTCCCTCTGATTTCCAGACCATGGCTGGCTGGGGTTGACATACTGCTCAGGAGTGAGCCACAAGCACATCCTCTACCAGCTCTCTGCTTCTGTCTCCACTCCAGAAGCCCCTTCTTCAGTTTTTTTTATTTATTTATTTTATTTATTGCTGTTGTTGCTTTTCATTTCCTGCTGTTCATTTCTATCTCCCTCCCACACCCCCTTCAAGTAAAAAACTGTCTTATATTTCCACTCAGAGAGCTCCCTTCTGCTCCTTATTTTTTTCTTTTGTTCATCCTCCACAGTACCATCAAGATGATGTGAAACACTTGACCTATTTCCTTTTCTTTCTTGCTTAGGAGGTCATTCTGGCACTCTGGAATTGATGTTCTCCCCCTTCTTGAAGACTGTGATGTGGCAGCAGGACAGGCTGAGAAATTGATTAAACCATTACTGTGTCAGCTGGAATCTTGGTCACAGCCATGATAGCGTTTCCAAAATAAAGGTTTTGGAATACCATTCCCCCAGGCAGGGAAAGGTGTAGCAACAATAAAATATTTCCCACACTGCTTCCACTTTGCAAAGGAGCCCTAAAAAGTTGGAAAAGTTGAGGGAATGAGAGGCGTTAGGAAGTTAGGCAGGAGAAATCCATGTACTAAAGAGCTGGAAGATTAGGATCAGGAGGGAATGAAGTCAGACCTGCCTGTGTGTCAACACAGGCTGTTCTTATGCTTGGACCAGTTCACCCTGCCATGAATCATAGAATCATAGCATTTTTGAGCATGGAAAAGACCTTTAAGAACATCAAGCACAACTGTTAACCTAGCACTGCCAAATCTCCCATAAACCATGTGCCTAGTTCTGCATTTACATTTACAGCTTGCTTCATGATGCAGCAAAATGAAACGGACCGAATACTCATAGAGACTTACTACCTAATAACTACTACTAGAATGAAAACTTGCATTTTCCAACTTGTACTTTTTGCACTGTTTTTAAGTATTCTAAGGTACATAGTGAAAATGGTGTAAACACATTCATCCTAGAGTAACGGTTGCCTTTTAAGCAGCTGTTTTTCAAAGCACACCCGATGTTTTGGTATTGGAAAAGCAAAAAGAGTATTGCATCCACAGGGTTTCAATTTCAAATGGTTTTTTATTAAATAAGGTCCTGAAAGACAGAGAAGGGAGCTATTTGAAAAGCAGAGGACAGACAAGGGAGACGTGGTCACTTTGTGCAGCTGAACGGTCCTCTCACAGGTGTAGCATCACTTCACCAATAACCTTTCTGGGCCTGCTTTGTCTTTCAGTCTTGGTGAGGAGCTGCAGCGCTGTTTTTGCCTGCTGTTCTCCCTTATTTCACTAGGGGACACATTCAAAGCACAATGCCAAACCGGGTCCTGAAATAACCTTAATAGACCTAAACTGTGATGACGCCAGGAGCATGACTGTGACAGTGACCAGCCAAGGGGTCTCCTTCCATTTCCACACGTCTTGTTTTGGGAAATGTACCTCATAAAATGCCATGGGAGCTGAAAGCTGATAGCGCCCATCAAATAGCAAAGTGCCTTGTTTATTGTCCAAGCTCTCCCTAGTTGCAGTATCAGTAGACTTGGATGCCCTTATTAATCCATTTGAAAGTGCTGCACTGTCATTAGTTTGATTGAGGTGGAGGCACGTGCTGCAGTGATTGGCCTAGATAGTATAAAACTCTGTGAAAATGCAAAGGGCTGGGAAAATGGGGATGGTGAGTAAGTGAGAGTGTGCTATTACTATGCAAATTTTAGAGGAACTATCATCACCAACCAGAACTTTTCTGGTATGGATGCTGCTTCCAGCAGACTTAGAATCCAAGTTACAACCCAAACAGTTTGAAGAAACTGCCTAACTCTTGTTGGCCTAAAATAACATCGACTGTAGGGCTTGCAGAACGCATTTGTGCCTTCCCTCATCCCTACCTCTACAATCCCAAGATACACCTGAACATAAAGTCTACCACCACCATCTTAAGAACCCTCTTACTGTAGCTGTACAGCAAGTTTATGCTGTGTTTAGGGAGCATCCTTGTCTGGGTCTGTCCTGTGGTTTTTTCCACAGGGAAAATATCCTGAATTTACAGGAATTTTCCATCCTCATAGCCCTGACTCCTCTTTGACACCAGCACAGGTCACAACACACCAACTTCTGCACCCATTACCAGACATAAAGCTTTGGAGAAGAAATAGGTACATGGAACATTGCCAGAGAGGCTTGTTTACAGCCTCAGAGCTTTTCCCCCTCATTTTTACTGGTTTTATTCCTTCATTGCTGCAATGACCTACATCCTAAATACATCCTTCTCCACCATTTTAGTATGTACACCTATATCTCCAGGTCACTCCAGGCCACTCCAGGCATGTCTGAACAGCCTGCTTTCCCTGGGTGTATGATGACCTACGAATTCCGGATTACCCTCATGTGTGCTTGGCAAGGAGATGGTGAGGCATGAGATGGTGTATGAGATTTTGAGAATATTTATTCACAGACTAATTTTGAGTACATGCACCATTATTTGAATCCCATTAGCTTGGCCCTTTATCCAGTGAGAGCAGGCAAGCAGATTAATCAACCCTGGCATGAAGCAATATCATATGGCATATCAGCAAGAGGTCAGGTAGTAAAGTTCAAAGTATAGATGTGTCCTCACAAAACTTAATACACCATAGCTCATCCAAAGATTTTTGCACATGCCACTTTTTAAATAAATCCAGTCTATCTATCAAAAGCGAACATTGACTTGCTATAGTTCACTGTGTGAATTCACTGTAGTTCACTGTGTTTCAGGTTTGTAAGAAAAGGGTAGTACAAAAGCACAAGTAGAATAAGCTGGCCATTAGGCAGCATTTGTCATGTGGCTCTGAATAACTGAGGAAAGCATGTGAGCAGCACATATGAGAGAGCTACAAAAGAATGAAGGATCAGAAGGATGTTAGAGCTTCTTCCTCTTAAGAACTTATTTAACCAACTGCTTGTTTGTTTAATTAAGAATAAAAGATTACTGAAAGATCTCCATGGTTCTTGGATGATATATTAAGGATGCCTTAACTCAGCACTTTGGGCTGGTACCCTTTGGACTGAGCGCAGCCTTGGCATAATTGCAGTGCCTTCCACCAAGATGCACCCTACTACCACAGTGCTAACTTTGTCCTCTTTTTTTGAGGCCACATAACTGCACTCGGTATGAAAGGAATGTATGAAGCAAAAATTAAATAGAAAGAAAGGTATGAATGCAGCTTCATGAATTTTACGCCAGTCCAAATGAACTCGGAAAGATTTCTAGGCAAGCTTTTTAAGTGAGGGACTATTAAGGCATTGGGTTTTTTATGTCTATCAGCACTGACCCTGATTTAGTATTTTCTGTATCACTTCAAACATCATGATTCATAGGTGATCTCAGGACTTTCAGAGTAGCCTGTCCAACGACTTCAAGGTCACAAAGGTCTTGGAAACCAGATGTCCTTAATATCTGAATGTTAACAGTTCAGAAGAGTTTCTTGTCCACTGGCAACCTCACTTTGCCTCTGGTAACCTGATACGGATTACCTGATCAAAGATAATTTGCTTCATACATAGAGGTGGCTATTGCCATATCTGGTGAAGACCTAAGATCCACTGAGTTTGGAGCACTGTTTACTGTGGGAACAACTCTACTGCAGTATGCTTTAGGGCCTTCAGAAGCAAATCAACAGGAATGGAAAAAAACCCATGGCTCTGAGGGAGTCAATCACCCTTCCTCAGTGCTGTTTGCATGCTTCATGATGTGATGGGAGCAACCCACTTTCCCTTTCTTGCCACCTGTGCTGCCCCAGATAGTTTTGCACCCTTTGCCTGAGTCTGTTGAATCCTCTATCTACACATCACAAAGCCCTTGATGCTCCTGTAAAATAACATAACGAGTATGTCAGACTGGATAGGCTCAGAACTGCTACCTGGGCTGGCAGCTCAAAGCAGAGCAGCTTGTCACTGAACAGACGGCAGGATTCGAAATACTGGGCTCCCTGGAGCCAGGAGCTCGAGTCCCAACAGGGCCAATTCAACTTCTTATTCCCAGTTACTGCACTCCACATATCTTCCTGTCTCTAACCCTTTAGATAAGACCTTCACATCCCGAGGCTGTGCCTGGTTAGCATGCCTGCAATACCTTTTAAGGCACTTTTGGTGAAAGCTGGGTTTTCCCCAGTGGTTTGGGGTAATGTTTGCAACAGGAATTATCCAAATATTTAATTGACAGGAATCCTAGACCTTCTGGGGAGTAAATTTGCTGAGGAGCTATTCAACAGGTAAGATATTCTGCCACGTATATCAATATTTACAATTTCTAGGATCAAATCTGGAGTCTCATTGAATAACTGGAAGAAAACACACATATTTTGACAGTGCTATGTAAGCACTTAGGGCCTAAACTCTAATTTATAATGTGCTTTGGGATTAAAGGTGTCCTATAAATGTAAGATAATTATTAGTAACAGTATCACTGCAAGTCCCAAAACAGTGAGTTAGGAACAGATACAGAGTATTCTGCATGTTTGTCAAACCAAACCAAACACAAGCACTATAGGAGACCAAGTATTTCTTGTCTTTTATTGGAATGAAGCAGAGAAGCAGTATGAACAAACATGATTAAAAATACCCTCTGGATTACATGTACCCCCGGTTGCTCTTGCAAGCCAGATATCAAATTTTGCACTGTTTTCTAGGAGTTGATTTTTACTCTATAGTCTTCATCTGATTTTACAGACAGCATTAGCTCAAGCTTGTTACATTTGTAACAGGATACAAATACCACACCATTAATTTAATTTTATTTACGTTTCAGGGTTATTCAGCTGCAATAAATTGAACACAATTTGATTGAAACTGTCTTGCAGGACTGACTTTAGACACATTCAACAGGAGTGCTTTATAAATAATGGCAGCATATGGTACGCAAAAGACACACTCAAACTGGAGGATTTGCAGGAGTTGCTGTCTCATGAGGGAAAAGCAATATTGCCAAGAACAGAGCTAAACTGAACACTTCTTCTCTGGAGCCCACTTTTCAGAATCTGCATCTTCAGAAGAGACCTCAGCTGGGGACCCTGATGACCATACACTTCTAGATTCTACAGAAAGTAGTTGGGTGTTTCACCAGGACAAAAACATCAGGACTCCGCTAAACTGTCAGGTGAACCTTGATGGAACAGGAATGAGGAATATCAATGTCTGTTTTGCAGTGGCCCTTAGAAGTCCCAGTCAATGATGGAGAAGCTGTTGTAAAGACACTTAGCAGAACTAAAAGACCATCCCTACCTTCCAGATGTATGTAAAGGGCAGCAGGTGCATCTGGGCAGACAGGGCAGTGGGTAGTGTGATTTGACTCCTCTTTGTCAGTACGATGGAGAGTGGCCAAACTGCTGGCAAGCTTTCCACAGGCAGAAGAGTAAAGGAGGGTTTTCAACAGAGATTTGGAAAGGTAGTGAGGGTATTTTGCTGCTCTTTACCAATATTTCTCCCAGTTACAGTAAGGAAAAAAGCACAGAAGTTGTTTCTATAAAAATGTTAACAAGTGAGAAGTAGAGACTGACAGAATGATAAGAAGGAGATGACACTGTCATAGCAAAGGAGAGCCCTTTGTCAGGGTGGGAAGGGGCTTGACAGGAAAGATAAATAGCTTGTGTTTGATGGAGTAAAGAAGAGGAATGTAGTAGAGAGGAGCAAAAAATGTGTAAAATCCTCAAACTGATGGATTAAGAGGATAATCCTTATAGCAGTATTTTGCAGGGATGTGAACAACCTGAAATTACACTTGGCAAGACCAAAGAGAAAGGTGTTTCAGTAACCAAAATGAAAGACAATTGAATTTTAGCCAGGTTAGATAAGACCATCTGATGCTTTTTAACTGGAAGGTTAGGCTACTAGCAGCATCTTTCTTATCTTGCCTGGAAGTGAAAGGAAGAATTTTGGAATAAATTTTTCCTTTTGATTATTATTGGGTTTTGTTCCAACTTCTGACCACCTGCAGCATCCATGAAACAGTTCCATTCACATAGAATCATAGAATTGTTTGGATTGGAAAATACCTCCAATATCATCAAGTCCAACCATTAATCCAACACTGCCAAGTCCAACACTAAACCATGTCCCTAACTGCTACATCTACACAACTTTTGAATAAGTTCAGGGACGATCACTCCATCACTTTCCTGGGCAGCCTGTTCCAATGCTTGACAACCCATTTGGTGAAGGTTGTGGGATCTTTGGTGTTTTTCCACCTCTCTACCTGATCTTGTATAAGCCTTGAATGAGAATTGGAAGGCAGTACTGTAATGACAGGTGAGATTTGTTAGTACTAATTTGGTGGCACTTAATAGGTGGCCACTCAAGGTTAACCCCTTCTGGAGCAAGTGGAAGATAAGGATTTTGTTTCAGACCACAGATATTTTTGTGATCTGTCATAGCAAGATATCTGATTATAAAGAAATAGAATTGCCATGCTGTACCAAACAAATGGACCATATAGTTTAATAATCCTGCTGTGATAGTGCTTGTTGAAACAATTCAGATTAAGTACAGGGAACCCAGCAGAAGACAAGTTGGGAAGGACTTCCCAAAAGGGGAATTTTCTTTTTAATTCTTATCAGTTAGCAACTAGCCTAGACCCTGAAGCAAAAGGGCTTATATCCTTCCATAATAAAAGAAAATATGTATTCTATTTAACAAGAACACCTCCAATTACATTATCCATATAAATGACTAATCCTTTTTTTAAAATCCTGCTAATCTCTCAGGCTTAATGTTATCTTATGGGAATGAGCTAATTAGGCCTTGTATAAAATGCGTTTCCTTTTAACAATTTTATATTTGCTGCCTTTTATTTCCATTGAATGTCTCCTTGTCCTTGTATTCTGGAAGCATGAATAGGAACATCTATATTTCCTTCTTTCTACTACCCACACATTTCACATCCCAGTCAGGGACCTCCTCCCTGAGGTATAACTTTCAGTGTTTCCAGAAACACCATATTCATGTAATTTAGCAATTTCTGCTACTTGTATCTGAGAGCCTTATTCAGCATCCTGACCAAACAGGAAACCAGAGCAGGACAAGAGGATTATGCCATCGACTCAACCCAAGGGCATTACCGTAACTGCAGGCTGGTTTGTCTCACGCTCTGGGTAGACTTGCATTATTAGCCCATTTGAGCAGCCCATTATGCCTTGTGCAGGAGAATCTGATGCACTCTCCCCTGTGGTACCCCAGTTCCCTTCCTGAAGCATTACAGTTCAAGCAAAATCCTGCAAGTGCCTGGGTGCTCTCCATCACCCCTTCAGGAGGCACTGTCCTAGGCCTGTCAGCGTGGGAAGGGGCCCTCCGCCGCCTGCACACACAGGATGCCTCTGTCATTGCTTCATCTTCTCTACACGTGAGGGACTGTGGCAGTGTCTGATCCATCTCTAACACCTCACCTTACCCTCCCTTTTCCAAACTGTTAAATAGTAGCCACAGTAGGGATTAAGGAGGGGTCTTGCTAGCAGTCTTTACCAATTTAAAAACCAAATGCTTAATCCTGTGTTTTGTTTCCAGCCCTTTTGCAGGTGTTTGATGTTTCCTCCTCTGACCTTTTACCCACCTGGCCTTTTTAACAGTATTTTGGTAGGGGGTTTTGATACGTTTTTAAATGACCAAATAAAATTTGACAATTTGTTCACATCCTATACAACCCTGCAGTGGTACTGGAGTAATGACAGGAAAACTTGGTTCTTGCTAGAATATAAAGAACCTGCATGGAGCAAAATATAGAGATTGTGAAGGATTTCTATATTCTGGATTCAGTACAATATTTCTTCTGGCTCTCATCCAAGCTTCTCCACATTGATTTTATTTTTTTTTTCAGAGCTTATACAGGAAGCCAAACAACCTTTACATTGAACCCAGAAGTAAACTGATCATAAGCCAAAGATGAGTCCTCTCTCTGCACCTATCTGAACCATTACAGCAGCATTTATTGAGTGTACCTTTATTTTTCTGGTTTTAATTTGCAGTGTGCTGACAGCTCCAGAAAGATCCCTCTTAATGGACTTTAATAGCGGTGCAGCACTAAACTTATATAGCACCTGCCACACCAAGGCATCCCAGCAGACTTCCCAAATAATAGAGTTTAAAGCTTCTGCTTTCACAAGCCAAAGGAAAGGCTCAAGAGAACAAAATTAGGTTTGGCTTTTAAAATATCGACAAACTTGACATTATTAATTTCAAGAGGCAAATTCATCACTGCTGGAATCAATTGCAAGGGAGAAACCAGGGGAGGATTGTCAAAGACAGCGTTGCTCAACTTACAGCCACGCACCTGGATGGTAACCCAGGAATGAAAACCTTTCTTCAATGTGCAACAATTGCATGTTTACAGCTGCGTAACCTAGAGTAATTAAAATAAGTCATCCAGAAAAGCAACAGAAAGTCTGAAGTCAGACTTGCCCTGTGTTATTTTGAGCTTTCATGCAGTACCTTCTACGCAGCAGTTTCAAAGCATTCTACAACTACTAATGAATTATGCCTCCCTGATACCAAAAGCATTATAGGTATTGCAAACTACAACACGCAAAGATCAAACGATCTGTGGAAAATAGTTCATAATAGCACTAATAGCAGAAACCCAGGAACTTGGGTTCTCAGATTCTACATCTACCTCTTAGTCAATGAAGCTTCCTGAATCTCCAAGAGGCCCATGCATGACTTGTCTTTCACTTTGGTCCTAATTCTAAAAATGGTTGTCTGTGTTCTATTAAGGCTAAGACAACATTAATAACTGTATCTTTTAAAGCAGGTGTAATTTCCATTCATCAGTAAGATTTCATGCTTTTAAATCCAAGGAAGCAGGAGAAGAACCAAACCTTGTGTTTTCTGAGCAGAACAGTCTTTCAGCAATAAATGAAACAAGTCAGAAACATTTTGCAGACCACCTGAAGCAAGAATACAAGGAGATGCTGAAATGTTTAGAACATTTATGAATACAGTTGAACAGTAAGATATTTTACCTCTCTTATCTCTGGTAAGAGATTTTACCTCGTTTCAATGGAATAGTAAACCTACTTCCTAGCTATCTGGAAAAGCTGATGAAAGCTGCTTCTAAACTGTGGCTGCAAAGTTCAAGACAGGTAACACTTTCCAGTAGAAAATAGGGCACATGCTTACTGAACATTACAGCCAACATATACTTACTTTTTGGTTCCATATCTTTCAAAGTTAAATGCATCTTCAACTGATTACAGCTATTTTCTTATTCTTATGTTGCTTATCACATGTTTAATAAATATGTGAGCACAAGTTCAAGCTCACAAGCTAGGAGTTCCCATTTGAAACTTCTGAAATACTTTTTTTAATGATGGAAATAAATGCTTTTGATTCAGACAGCATAAGTAACTGCAGTTTGCAAATATTATGCAGATCTGAGCTTGGAAATAAGGCATCTTTGTTTCTCTACTGTAAGATTGTCCTCCATGATTTTCAAACCATTCTCAGACATTTTGCTGCCAGGCAAAAGGTGACATGTAAAATATGCTACTGGAAGGAAAGGGTATGACTCGGCAAAAAGTATGCACAAAAAAAGGCAAAAGGAGCTTTTCTCTGAAAGAGAAAGTTTATAACCAAACTCAGGCAGTGGAAGAAAAATTGTCTGGGAATTTAAACTATTCTTATCATCCCACATGTGAACTCCACCATTCCCCAAGGTCATTCCCACCTTCTGCCTCCTAGGAAGTCCATTACAATCCTTTTTTTGAGTGACTATTGAAGGTGTGAGGAGGGATATATCTCTGACTGAGCTCTGTCTAGCTAGGAAACAATTTACGCCTTTGCACCTAATCCACAAATTTGCAGCATGACTTCTTTACACCTACAGGCAGAGCATCTGACTCAGGAAACCAAAATGCTAAACTGGTGCCCTTGGGCTGTCCTACAGTTGTTTGGTGTTAGGTGAATACAGCTGGGTAAATCAGATAACTAGATCTGTTTTCAGATTTTAAGGCCCAGTTCTGTCACTTTAAGAAAATATGAGAGTACTGTCAGTGCTATCCAATGAAGAAGGTATTTCTTTGGGTTAAATAGATCCAAAATATGAAGTATTAGTTGTAGTTCCTTTCAGCATTTGGATGGGAAAATGAGGAAGAGATGTATTGTACTGAACTCCTAAGCACCACAAAGACACAGCATAAAATATGAGGCACAGTGCAGAGCAGAGCTCCCCTTGGCTTATGCATTAGCCTGCATGAGCCAGGAAAGAGGCAGTATAAAAAAAAAAAAAGGTGTATGCTACCTTTCATATCCAAAGCCAGGGAAAATAGTCATCAAGAAGCAGTTTAAATGAATTTAGGATGGGTCGTGAACAGCAAAGGGGACAAAGAAAACTGACAGGTATTTTATAGGACTGACATGTGTGCCTTCCTCAGAAATGCTGCTACTCAGGCAGGGAGTTTGGTGCGGGACTGAGAAGCAGCGTTAGCACCTTGCAGGGAGGGGAATGGATGATCACATCTTTTTGTTAGGTTTTATGTGGGATTGGCAGGGCATGGGAAAGCAAGAGGGGGGAGAGGAAGCTTAACGAGTAGGTACTTTAGCCTGGGGCTTTTAGTGGTTTCTTACCTCTAGAGGATTTTATGTGTTTCATTCAGGTGTCCAGTACTGCTAGGAACTGTCAAAATATGAACTACAAAAGCAGTTCTGCCTTGATAAAGTTACCAGCCAGGAACAGGGAGCCCAGAACAGATCAATATATAATGTGGGAGTCATCGGCAAGCCACCTGCTTAACCAGTGTCTAACAGCCTGTCTCCAGAAATAGACTACATGAGACAAACATGGATGTAAGAGATTCTGCAGTAAGTAATTATGGATTAAGGCACAGCTAACTACCTATAGTTTGTCTCTCATCCATTTCTGTACCGCCTCACCTATGACTGCAATTTTCACGCATTTTACTTCAAACTGTATTTTCATCCTCCAGGAAAAAAGCTAGCCATAGACCTTTTTGCAGGGGTATAAATTAGAGCCTAGGTTTCAGTGTAAGCTGAACCCAAACTGGACACAGCTGAAACCTAGACAGCAGAGTTTAATTTTAGTAGTCCTTCAATGCCACTGCATCTCCTAAGCCTGTATTTTCCAGACTCTATCGCCCTCCTTTTCCTCCAACTTACTAGAAGCCACCTGCTTGTTTCTAGCAAAGCTGAAACCCAAAATATCACAACATGCTCCATTTCTTCATCGCTCAGCTCTCTTCAATAGCCTGAAAAGGCACTACTTGAATGGGCTGCTTGCTGGGCTGAGTGCTCAGTCCTGAGAGAAGGGGAAGGAACGTGGTTTGGCTGGACACGCTGGCATCTGCATGAAAACAGACATGGGAGGATGGCAAATGAAAGGCTTGTGCAGATGTATGTCTTGCATTGGGGCAGGTTAAATACAATTAGACCATCTCACTCTCTGCTTTCCAAGGCAATGTACTGCAACAGCAAGAGCTGCCATGGGGCTCTCCCATGGCGAGGTGACTGGCTAGGCACACAGACAAGTGTTGATACAGGATCAAAAAAGAGAGAGTACAGAGTCCTTGGGAGAGCCCTTGGCAATAGGAGGACCAAAAAAAAGCAGGAATAGACCTTGGGACAGATTGTGTGATTAAGTGGAGCTGGAGATAATTGTGTTTTAAAGAGCTCCTGGGGAATGAGCTCAGAATAAATGCAGCAGAAGGGCTGGATCTGTAGCTATGTATATAGCTATCAATGCATTTTTTAGCATAAAAGAGGAAATGGAGAACCATGGCTTCCATGAGTAAATTTCTTTTAGGAGGTCAGTGCACTGTTAGACAGATGTGCCAATACTAGTGGTGTAACATTGTCCCATACAGGCCCTTACAAGCCCCAAGGCTATACTGAATGAAAACATTAACAGGAATACTAGTCCCCAGAGGTTACTTGTTCATAGCCTGCTGTTTGGGAATAATGCAGGAAGCTGGAGAAGAGATAATTTTGTTACCATCTTCTTCAACATTACCTGGATGTTCACCCCAGTTATTCCTGGGGTGCTTACCTTTTTTTTTTTTTTTTAAGCAGAGGAGAAACTTGATGGAAGCTCTAATATATGTAAGTAGGATAAATGTCCAACAGCTGCTAGCTAGCTCTCCCTATTAATTCATAAGATGATCAGTCAACAGGCACTGAAATTTCCTCTCTGAAGAAGTAGATGTTTTTCTATCAAAAGCCCAAGGAAAGTTATCCACTCTCTTGTTCAGGGATCCACAGGAAAATGTCACCCTTGCAAGGCTTCCCTAGGCTGGAGAAGCAGCAGACCAGCCATGGCAATGGGCCCTACATCTGATTGCCTTAACATTTCAAGCTACTCTACTCCCCTTACCATTTTTTCCTAGGTTTGTTTAATGAAGCCACTTGAAACCATGACAATAGCATAGGTGTGGCTGCTACCAGTAACCGGGCTACTAATATTTTTAAACAGGCTAAGCAATTAAATATAGGCATGCCTAGTAAGTAGAAATACTAACTTGTGGCCACATGTACTGTAGGACTTATAATAGGGTTTTCTTTCTTTCTCTACACAAAGAAATAACATGCCCTTTCACTGTTTTGATAGGACTTGTCACCTCAGCCTGGCTAAGGAAGCCATTCTGACCTTTCAGTGAGAGTCAGTGAGAGATTCGTGGTGCAGGGAGAGGGATGCAAACAAACTCAGAGGGAACAAGGTGCAAAGACAGTCTACTGGCTTTGTTCATATGCCTGAGTACCAAGAGGAGGAGAGGGACAGGGAGAGAGGAGCAGGGGGACGTACATAGTATATAGGGTGAGTATAGAGGGAACAGGGCAAACAGCAGCAGCAGAAACTTGAATGGTTCATAATTTAAAAGGCCATTAAGTGAAAACCCAAGCTATAACACTTGTGACAGTACAACCTCCCACCGCAGCAACCAAGCACATTCTGTGCAGTGCCTGATAGTGGGTGATGCTGGTGATGAATTCCCTTCAAACAGGTAAAAGGCCCTACTCACTGCCTTATCACTCTCTGTCACCACAGGAGCAGACCAGGCAGTGAAACACCGCTTGGTGTCACAGGTCCTTTACACCAGATGTGCTTCTCTGTTTCATTCTTGGTTATGCCATCTTAGTATATACATGCTGCAGAAAGAAGCAAAAATAAGGAAGTTGTATCCAAAGCTTTTATTAAAACATCAAACCCTTTTGTAAGTATAAAAAGGAGGATAACATCTTACTCTGCCCTCAAAAGCTGTATACAGCATCACATCCCCCCATTACAGAGGTCACCCCAAGTTGTCCATCTTGAGGACATTGGTTACCCCTTTGACACATTGGTCCAGTCAGAGTGCAGTGAGTGCTTTTGCTGGCTGTCCACACGTGTCCAGACTAGCGAGGCTTTGAACTCCTTGCTGGAGAACTCTCCTGGATCTGCTTGCAGATGTTGTGCAGATGCAGTGTGCTGCAGTAAAAATGAGTTGCATTCAGTGGGCTTTGCTAGCAGAGTGGCAATGCCTTCAGTGCACCAGATGTGCATACCAGCAGCAGCTCAGTATGTATAAACCACCTGCTCCCAGGCACTTTGATTTTGGCATTTAACTTCTGGAACCAAAGCAATGCGGTCTGCTTTTCTTTAAAAAGAGATACTCAGCTTGCAGTTTCAGCAGTGCAGGGTTCCTTGCCTGTTCGCTGCAGCCCTTTTTCTCAGAGCAACTAAGGGCCAGGTGAAAGACCCTGGGTGTGAGTGGAGCTATTTCCCTCTCTGCAGTAAATACACATGGCCAGAAAGTGCTGGAGTAGAAGTGAGAGGGTCACATCTGTGGTCTTCCCGAAGTAGGGAGGTGATGTGCCCATCCTAGAAATGCAGGAGGCACCACTGAGAATGAGTAATGGCTATCGACACCTACTCCCAATCATGCTGCTGAAGAACTTGTGTCACCTTCTGACCCCAGAAGTGAACGAGCTCACTTGAAGGAGAGTACCGCCTACTAATCGCAGGTAACAACAGTACTTCGGTAATAAGCACAGGCAGCTCACACCACAGAGCTCTTGTCTACAAATTGTCTTCAAAAGGTGGTAGAAATTTTTGAATGGAGTTTTTCAGGCTTTTCTTTGACACCAGGAAAGCAGAAAGCTTTCTTCCCTAGAGAACTGATTAGAAATAGGCCTACGCTGACATGGTCTTAATCCAGCCTTGACTATGAATAACAGAATAGGAAGTCAAAGCAGTTCATCCCAGATCCCATTTTAAGGTGTTGAACCGTCACATTGTTTCAAAAATAGGCGTTATTACAAAGCCACTGTGCCAGCTTTTCCCTTGGTCTCCTTAAACCTCTCACGATTACCCCTGCTGCAGGGGGGTTAATAAAGAAATGAGTAAACTCAACAGGCAACACAAGTGACAGTCCCAGCAACACCAACCACCTTCAGGAGGCTAATTGTGACAGTAAGGGCTTGAGGATCCCTGCTCAGAAGTCTCCCAGTTTACGTATTGCTTCCTAAGAGCTGGCTGATAACTCCCCTTTTCCTATCCTCTTATTACTCTTTTCTCCATTGCTAAGGTTTCTGCCTGTGGTTTTCACTGAAGTATTTTCAGCCTGTTAATCATTGACCTGTCCCCATGTGCCACCTCCTCCTGTCAGCAGCCTTCAAGATGTACCCTATAACCTGTTCTTCTGTTGAAAAGTTGTCTGTAAAATGTAATAATCCTCCTGAAACTCATATGCAAACCCCAATAGTGACTTATCATCTTTCCCACAAGGATAGGGGTAGTTTAGACACACATGATCATCCACTGTTTCATTTCTGTGCCAGCACACAGCTGCAAACCCGAGTGTAGGTATTAGGTATTTACACTGATCTTCTAACCAGACTCTTACTCCACTCACATCCTCAATTTGTCCTACAAATACGCACATGAGTAGCCCATACAGGCCAGACTCATTGCTGAAGGATGGGTTTGGGAAGCTGGAGAGGTGAGAGATGAATAGAGTGAAGTTAAGAAGCTGCAGTGAGTTTGTTTCCATCTCCTCTCCTTGTTCAGGATCTTTACATTCCTCACCCATACATAAACACCGACAGCAACTTTCCCTCTCACCTGCTCATAAGTCCTCCCTCTCAAAGCTGAGTGCGACTCTGGGACCACCTATGTACTTGGTGTGCGTGTGTTACAGGCTATGTAATCTGGGATGGAGAGTCCCAAAGACTTTGAGACAAGACTTACCATTCCTGCTGCTGTGGGAAGGAAAAGGATGGTTGTTCCTTGTGCTATGGGGAGATATTACCCATCCTCCCTCCCCCCAGCAGTGACCCCACACCATACAGCTCATCCCTCTTTCTGCACTGCTGGTAGTATCAACCGACATTTGCAGGAGCAAAGTATGGATTCACAGCTGCTCACACTGGGGACTGTGGTCATGAACTTCAGGTGCTGCAGCTTCTCACTCACCCAGTCTGCTCTGCACTTTCTGTCTCAACTATACTCGATTTCTGTCTCACAGCTGGGCCAAGGTTTCTCCCTGTGGCTGGTATCTTGTCGGAAGCATCGCTCTAACTGCTTCTTCACTTCCAGATTCTGGGTCCTAACTCTCACAGTTCCCCAGAAACTATTCTTTCACAGTTTGCCGCTCTGATTTTTTTATCTATTGCTTTGCTGTCTAGGTTCTCTTCGAATTTCTTGCCCGACTGAAACAAAATGGAATAGTCCTGGCTTCAGCAGCAGCCTGTTAAAGTGAAATGCTTTGCAGCTTGACAGAGGGAGGTACAAATATCCCCTGCTGTGCTTCTAAGGACAATGCAAAGCCACAGCATTCTCTTTACTCACCTTCAAGGAGCACTGTTTCCTCACTCTCTGGCATGTACCCCAGCTCATCCAAACTGGAGTTGCAGTTCTCCTCTTGGGGTGAAAGACTCCTTCAGATCTCAGCATTTTCAGCCCAGAGAGAGGAAAGCAGAGCACACCGTCCCAGGTGTGTCACTGCAAGAGGTAGGACAGGATGCTCCAGCAGCCCCTCACCAACTCACCTTCTCTTCCTCTCCATTATCTGTCCAAGGCCAATGGCTGCTCTCTTGGCCTGGGGACGGACTAAGCTGCTCAGAGCCACTACCTCCTCCGCCCTTTCCTGCTTGTATTCTGCCATCGCCTTGATGCGACAGGCAGAGTGGGAAACACTTGTGGCTCTCTGGAAAGCTGGAGGTGTGACTCTCAGCCTGGGATCAGAAGACAGCACAGGTTTAACAAGGTGGGGCAGAAGGCTTGAGGATGACCTCAGCACTGGTCAGCTCAGCACATGCTGTTGCATGGCATGACAGCTGTGGTTGGCTGCACAGCATTCCTGCCCACCAGCCTGCAAGTCCACTCGGAATCTGCCCAGCCATTTGCAGCCAACAGCTGTGGAAATGCATGTCAGAGGAAAGGCAAGGGAACTGAGCACAAATGTGGTAGCTCAGTTGTACGCCATAAAGGAAAGCTGTCAGTGTGCACACAGCAGGAGAAACTGTGCCATGGGTACAACTGTTAACACTTTAAACTTGTTTTATAACAGCGTCAGACAAATTTGAAACAGCTGCTCTGTATGCTCTTCATTTCCAGCAGCAATGTCTTTTTTTTTTTTTCTTACTTGCTGTAAAAGAAATTGGTGCTACTGCTGTTTACAAAATTACCCGAGCTGCACTTATAACTTGTAACTTCTGATCTTCCTGTGATCACATGGATACCATAAACAGCAAGATCAGGGTTTGCTCTCCTAACGTTGGTGCCACAGCCCTGAAAAAGCCAAATGTTGGATACATTATGGAGGGGAGAGGCAGGGCAGCAAAGGAGAACTGTTGGCTTCCATTTCACATTCTCTAAGACCTTTTGTCATTGAACTACCAAACACTTTCTCATGCCGCCAAGCAATTAAGCCTCCCTGACACTGGAGCATTTATGGGGGAATTACCGATCATCTCAGCCATGCTCAGAAACACCAGGTCAGAAGTCAGAGAATTGATAAACCTTATTGAGGTGCCAGGAAATACGTTCAGCTGCTGAGTCCCTGGGGTTGACATCTTCAGAGCCGTGAAGGAAAGAGCAGAAATAGCTTATATTTAAACAGATTGCTAGGGTCAGGCACCTTCCAATTCAATGAAGAGTGAACTATTTCATATTTATACAAGATGAGAGTTTTATAACGCTTGTTTATCTGTGCTGCAGTAGGACCCAGGAGACCTACGTGTAGGCAAGGTCCTTTTGTGCAAGGCATTATGAAAATGCTGAAGAGAAGCGAGGTAAAGAAAACAAAAAAATATGTAAGTATCACTAATCTTCTACCTTTCCATTTAACCATATTCTTTTGGCCTAAGCTCCTTTTTCAAAGGGAAGGACATGTATAGTCCTTTATTTCTTTTTATCCATGTAATTTATAAACCAAGTAGCTGCAGCAAAAATTATTTGAGACTCCATTGTTTAGCAAACCTGGACACTATGGCAGAGGAAGCAGATCCTGGGAGCTGCTAAAGGAACACCCAAGGCACGAGCTCTGCAAGAGGGCACAGACTCTGCACTGGTTGCTATATTGGGAGTTGAGCAATGTGAATGCTATTACTAGATCTGCAGGTGCCTTCTTGTGTGACCCTAGGCAGCTTGTTTCACTTTCCAAAGCTGCTTTTCTCCTGGTAAAATTGCTGTAACAATGCTTACCTTTTTTTTTAAAAAAAAGGGGATGGAGATCATTTGCTAAATACAGCATTCAAAGGTTAAGAATGGTCTTTGCTGAGTCTGCTATCCAGGATCAGGAAATGCCTAGCACAATTTGATCATCATTACACAGTCATAAGTCTCATGGTTTCTAATAATAATAATGAAAGTTTCAACTTATATAGAACACAGAATCATTGCATCATTTAGGTTGGAAAAGACCTTTAAGATCATCATGTCCAATGATCAACCCAGCACTGCCAAGTCTGCCACTAAATCATCTCCCTAAAGTGCCACGTCTACACATCTTTTAACATCCGTAGGTTTATTTCCCTGTGAGTGATTTTAGTACTAGTCACTGTCACCCCACTGTGTGGAGTCACTGCCCACTTTTGTTTTCTAGGCACCCTCTCTCCTTTTATTAAATCATGTCTGATGTTACGATTTTTTATTTTAAGTATTTTATCTGGCATTTTTAGACTAGCCTAGAATGTTTGTTTAATTGCACTCCAGTTTTTGCATTTGTGCTTTTCTCAAAGTGCCCTGGATTACACAAGGGGCACAAGGGCGAAGTAATACATGTGTGAAATAAATAAAAGTATTATTGCCTCTGGGTTAGTTATATTAATGTGAATTGCAACTGGTTGTGTTAAGAGTTTTCTCTTTCACCTTGGACCCTCCATCCAGCCATTAATTGCAAAGAAATGGCACTTTCTTAGTCGCAGTAATAATAACAACAGCAATTTCTCATTTCTAAAAATGCCATCCAATAAAGATTCCCCTTTACCAGAGTGCCCATGAGATTGTTTCCATTTGAGAGAACAAAACTGAGGCACAGAGAGACTTAAATAACTAAAAGAATGTCCAGGTCCCTATTCCAAATCCTGTACTGCAACTATTGAAACTTGGCCTTTAGTTTTCAGATTTAAGTTTTATGTTTCAAAAAGACACAGCTACGAAAACCTTCTAATTTGCATGACTCATAAATTGTTAATTCACGGCTGTTTTTTTTTTTTTTTCTTTGTCAACACAAGCAATGTTGAGAGCCAAGATGAGCTCAGTTTGCCTTCTTTAATCTGGAGACTTCCTCCAAGCAGCAAAGAAAGCTGAGTTGGATTCATTGAGGCCCAAGCCAGAGGCTAAGGGGCGGGCACTTCTCTCTTCAGACTGCTTGCACTGACACCTAACTTAAACTAAATGAATACACAAATGTTGAGACATTCAGCTGGATCACACCCTGCTATGCCAGGTGCATACAAAAACCAAGACATGCCTTCCAAATGGAGAAAATGAGATGAGCTACGCAGTGAAGAGGAGGCATTTGAAAGCCCAGCAGCCTTGGTCCTGATTCAGTCAGTCTTTGGGCATGGTTCAGTCACCTTTTCTGGGGTCACATCTGTGTTGCTGACTTGCTGCAGGTTAATGCCTTCATGGTCTGTAGCCCATGCCCCGGGCTCTAGTGAATCACTGCAATTGTTATGCTATGGTTACAGCTCAGATATGTCCTCTCCGCTGCCCTTTCCCACATGCTCATTTTATTTTTCAGCCTCAATTCAGGTTTTAACAAGAATGAACTTCCAAAAGAAAAGATTTCACTAAGAATATCTGCCTACTGGAGAGGAATAAAAAGTGGTGATTATTTCAATCAGTTCAAGAGTCTCTCTAGCAGATTGGCATCACATGTGTCACTTCTATCATTTTATGGTAATTTAGATCTCGAGATGAGAAAGAAGACGTACAATACTTGTGACATTCTCCACCTGCTCCACTTTATAGTTGTCCACATGTACTTCAGTCGGGCAATCATGTTTATACTAAAATAAACCACCCCCACACATTCTGAATACATACAGGTACAACATTTTCAAGCATATATATAAAAATAAAAGGGAGCACTTGAGAAACAATGGTATTTTAATTGTGTGGAGTTTTGCTTTCTGATCCTGTGAGGTCTATTACCTCATCTAATCCTACAATGGGGTCCTGCTGAGAATGAGACAGAAGTATCTCAGTGAGAGGTTAAAACCAGACTTTACCGCGAGGACATTTTCTGCATGTCCCAAGCACTTCTTCCATTAGAAACATCTCTTTTATATTTTTTACTAAATTCTGTGTGTCCTGTTTGCAAATATCTTCTATTTTTATTGATAATTTTGATTAACAATGTATGAGTATCTGTGCCCAAATTACCAAACAGTAAACATTACATTTTTCAATTATTTCAGTGTCTGCAGCCTGTATTTTGGGTGCTTTTCTCTGCATTCTCTGAATTGTCTGCAAAAAGATGCCTGCAGAAGAGCTGTAGGGCCACTAGAGTCTCATAAAGAAGAATTAGCACCTTCCACATCTCTTTCATGCATTCAGATATTCAGAACTAAAAGGACCTGAGCTGTTCCTGTTCTTACGTACTTAAACTGTTGCTCACTATTCCTGGCACCACTCTTCTCCAAGTTACCTTCCCATCACTAAAGGGTTTTTTCCCCTCCGCCTAATGTGTGTTTGCAGTGGATATTTGCTTCCCATAAGGTTGAAACATGCTTTGCTGTATCTGGACCATATGATGACTTTCTGTGGATGAATATTCCCAGCCTCGTCCAACTACTATGCTGCATATCCCTGCATACTGCTGTTTATCTATTTGTCTGTGGATGTTTATATGTTAGTTGAGAAAGCATCCAGGCTTGGACTCAGGGTGCAAAAAGAAAAAGAAAATGTCAGTTAGCACTGAAATTCCTCAGGGGGCCAGAGGCCTGGATCAAGAGAAGGTCTGTTGGAAGAAGAGCCCACCCACTGAATGGAGGCTGCGATGCCCTGTTCGTGACTGTGTTAATTTTAGATCAGCTGAACCAGTTTTCTCCCTTTCAGCCTCTGAAGAAGCATCGCACAGCGGTACTTCCCCTTGCTGCCACATTGCAACACAAAAATACACTTTCTGGTGGTTGCAAGTGGATGGATATGATTAGAAGACACGTGACACATATCAAAAACATTACAGGGTTTAGAAAAGCAGGTACAGATTAACACACTAAATTTTCAGGAAACAATGCTGAACTGATACCTCAATAATTTAAATTTTGTGTTAAAAAAATGTAGAAAGTACCACAAATATATAAAACCAGTGTTGGAGAAGTCATACTTAAAAAGAAAAAAAAGACCCAATCCATCATTACAAAGCATACACGCTTCCCTGATCTCTGTCCCATAGTATTCAACTGCTCTATAATCCTCAAGTCCACCATGTGTGTGTGACCTCAAGACTATTTCTCCTTAGGGCATTAGCAGTAGGCAGAGTTAGAGTTGTTCATGGATCTTCACTGTCATCATGCTTAGTATGTGTTTGCTTTTTGTAGTAATATTATACCTAAACTCATGCTTTTCTTGTGTTTAACTTTGGAGTGAATTACCACACCCCTGTAGGGTTTTTAAAAATCTGAACTGCTTGGAAAACTAGAATTTTGACATCATCCCAACATACCTTTACAAAATCACAAAAGGTTTATTTGCAATGACACGAGTATTGAGCAGAGAGAATGCTTCTCCACGACATTTCCAATCCTTGAAAGTTAACTCAGTATGAGTTTACTTTAATAGCAAATACAGACATACTAAATCATCTTTAAAAAGCCAGTATGTACTCCTTACCTGAGGGGAATTTACAGCCTCTGGCAGTAGCACAGGTAGCCAGCACGAATGGGACCATTTCAATTTCCAATTGACTTACTGGCTTAAAGGGCTGAGTTAACGAGGCCAGGGCTATTTTTTTCAAGTACTCACTTCTCTGCTGCCTCAGCAGCTCAGCATTTTCCTCAGAGAGCTGTGCCAAAAGGAAGCCCTTGTGCTTCGGTGCACAGGGTGGTCTGGAGCAACAGACACTTTAGAGAGGGTGGGCAGTTAGACCAGATAATATTCCATTTCCAGTCTCACACTCCGTGACCTTACAGCATCCATAGTGGCTGCTGAAGGACAGCAGTGACTGGTTGAGCTACTGAAGCATTAATGGGGCCCACTTAAGGCATCAACTAGGAGTCAGGCAACCCCAGACTCTACGTTTTTAATAAAACCAAGATCATTAGCAAACTGGCACGAATTAGCCTCTTCAGGGGAAGTCTGTCCCCACGATTTCAAATAAATTCCAAATTTTCATTAAAAAGTTTTAAGTGTGTGTGTAGATGTATTTTGTTATTACTTTTCTTCTGTCAGGAATTAATTTGATAGTAAATTCTTTAAGAACATTAATATTAAAATCAAAATATCTTTGGCAGAATTAATTAGTTGTTCACAAAAATCTAAATACTCTGGACTTTGCTACAGATGTTCATTATTTTCAATGTTTAATAACCTTGGTTTTTAGTGCAAAGCAGAAATCATAGTATAAGAGAGGTAACAGCATGTCAGGAATACATCAATATTCCACCTTCTTTATTGCCACACCGGTGTTTTTCCACACATTTCCCACTCAGATCAGAAAGCAAACTCTAGCAGGGGGGTCAGCAATATGTCCTCTTCCGAGACAAAACCAAGGTACAGTGAGTGCAGGACTGTAGCTTGCTCAATACCACTGGCTAACCAGTACCAGAAGTACAATTCCCATTACTCAGCCCTCAAGTCCAGATGCTGGAAATTCCCCTTTCCTTTCCTGTCCGTCAAAGGGCGGCAGCCAGTAGTCACTGAGCCCGCTGTGCTCTCCCCCCCCCCGCCATACCTTACCTCCTCAAGACCCCAGAATGGGGCCAACACACGCCAGCCGGAGCGGCCTGCCTTCTCCCGGCTTCAGCCAGCCCTCGGCTCAGCGTCCTCGAGCAGCAACTGGTGTTTGCCACGGGCGAGGGAAGCCCCGGGCACGTCACACACCTACACGGCTTTATTTCGGATTGAGGGAACGCAGGGACGCGCACCTACAGAATAAGCAGGAAAAGAGAAGGCCCAACGTCGCCCTCGGGGCCTCCAGGCCTCCCTCCAAACGGAGCCCCGGGGGAACAAGTCCCGGTCCACGCCCCGCACAGCACCGGAGCCCCTCAGAGCCGCCCGGCTGCCGGGGAAAGACCTCGAGCGCGCACAGCCCGCCCACCCTGGCACACTGGGCTGGCAGCGACCAGGACCAGTGAAACACGTTCAGTATCCCCGTGCGCCAAGCAGCTCCCGGTGACTGGGAGCCCCGGCAGGTGCCGGCCCGGCCCCCCAGGGACCCGCTCCCACCGACTTCCGCGTCGGAGCCCCTCTGCGCATGCGCGGCCAACACCGGTACCCGCACCCCGCCGGTCGTCCCTGGCTGTACCACTGTGTGCCCAACGTGTGGGTAGAGACAAAACAAGGCGGCGGCTCCAGGTCCGCAGACCTCAGCTCCGCCTGAGCCTCCTCACAGAGAATCCTATTCCCGAGCCTATGAGCGCCCTCCAAACTCGCTTCTCACCTAGTTCCCGCACTCGATCCAACCCCACTCCCCCCGGGGATGTGCTATGGTACATGCCGCTCCCAGCTGATTCGGTGGCTTGACGAAACCATCGCGCTCAGGACGGGGGGAGCCAAGGTGCCGGAGGGGGACACGCATTGTTGCGCCAGGGGCCGAGCGGCTCTCCGGGGACGGCGGGCGCGCCCCGCTGCGGCACCGGGGCGGTCACCGGCACCGGCGGGCGGGCGCCGCCGCCGCACGGAGCTCCGCGTTCCC
>NW_020884884.1:13093895-13334753 GCF_003945725.1 Corapipo altera | reverse complement strand
GGCGCGCCCCGCCGGCAGGGCGCGGCCGGGCCCCCCCGCGCCCTCCCCTCCGCCGCCTCCCCAGTGGTGCCGCCCGGCTCCAGCTGACCGGCCTGGAATCCCGGCCGGGAGCCGCGCGCCCCCCGCCCGCCGCCGCCCCGCGCCCCGGTCCCGCCATGGGAGACGCCGGCAGCGAGCGCAGCAAGGCGCCCAGCCTGCCCCCGCGCTGCCCCTGCGGCTTCTGGGGGTGAGCCGGGCCCGGGGCTGGGCTGGGCGGGCAGGGACGGACGGAGGGGGGCGGGCGGCCGGGCGGAGGGCGAGGCGGGAGGGGGGCCTCGGCCGGTCGTAGCCCCGCACTCGGGCCTGTGGCGGGGGCCGAGGGCACAGATCGCCCCCGGGCGGGGGCGGCCGCACGCCCGTGCCGGGTGGGCCGCAGGGCTTGTCCCCCCTCCCCCCGGAGCAGGGGTGTCTGCCCCCCCTGCCTGTGGCTGCTGCGTCCCGGGGGGCCCGGGCCGGGGTGGCGGCTCTGCTCTCGGAGGCAGCGGGTGCCCCGGGGGGCGGTGGCTGCTCTGTCCCCGGGGGCGGAGGGGGTGCCCGGGCCGCCCGCGGCCCCCCCGCCACCCGGGCACCGCGGCCTTCCCGGCAGCCCGGCGGGGGAGGCCCGGGCGCTCCCCCAGGCACGCAGGTTTCCTGGAGCGGCCGCCCCTCCTCTGGGTCTGCAGGCTGCGCTCCGGGGCCTGCCTGCGGCTCCTCACAGGCGCAGATGAGTAATGCGGGCCCCTGGCTGCTCTGCCGGGTGTCCCTGACACATCCCTGCCCTGCGCCTGGGGACGGGCAGCTCTCCCTGCAGTTCGCTCAGGGCAGCGTAGCTAATAAAGGGAAAAGGCTAAGGATAAAAACATACTTCTTTCTCCACCTTATGAAGGAGACGAGGTTCATTGTAGATAAGGTCCTTGATAGCTGTTGACTGATCCCTTTTTAGGAAGAAGGAAGTAGGGGTCATTCCTTTTTGCCTAAGGTGAAAAAAAGGAGTAAACCTGTTCCTTGCTAACCTACCACCTCTAGGGTCGTGTCTGTTGAAGATGTTTCCATTAGTGGTTTGGTTTCTTTTTTTGAATCAGATATATCATGGGAGATGGTATACTGGCAGATATGATCATAATATATCTTTAGTGTCTATCACACAAACATTAGTCCCTAATGTTCTTATTTATGGAAAATTCAAAGAATACGTGACTAAATAGACTTTTGAGGGCCCACCTGAGATTTACACTTGTCTATGATTGTACCTTCTTGGGATTTATGTTGTGCAGTTTAAGGTACTCTGGGGAAGTGGAGGCTGAGAGAAAAGAGGTGCAATAAGAGTGATTTAGCGATGTCACTGTACATTTGGTTGGTTTATTGAAGTGGCAAGATTTTAAATGAAATCCCATTTTTGAGTTATGACAGAAGCCTGAACTGCAACAAATGCCATGGCCCTGTTGGGAGTGATCTTGCAAGACAGATTATAAATATACGGTAAACTATTTTGTTTGTTTTTGTTTTGTTAGGCCTCCATATTTGGGCCTGATATTTACTGTAATGTAGTGGAAAGCAGTTTCTGCTATCTCTAATGTAGTGTACTGACTTTTGCAACGTGATATTGATGGGAGAGTTGTAGAAAGTTGAAAGTGAACTTTTTCTTTGGGCTGAACTTCTTGGCTAGTTCAACGTATTGTGATAATGAGAAAAAAATCTGGTGCTTTGTGTTCAAGGATCTGCTTAATGGTGACAGGAGACTCTCAAGAAAACCCATTGCCTTCAAAGCTGTTTTATTTTTTTCTTTTTTAAACATGTTTCCCTCAAGGAGATATCCAAATGGGGTTTTTTTGCCCTCCCCTTTCCCCCCCCCCCCTTCAGAATGTCATCCAGACAGTGTTGTTTATTTGAATTATGATTTTGAAAGATAGCACTGTGGAAAAAACCCTCACTTTTTCCACTGATACAATGAATAATCTGTTTTTCAGTCTCTTTAAGTATCTGCCAGATACATTTCAATACACAGTGACAAACTGCATATCTGTTTTTTCACTTTAAAAAAAACAAACAACCCCCCAAACTGTGCTGTCAGCTTCCAGAGTTGGTTGTACTTCTCAGTCCTGAAGAAACTCAAGTGTCTACGTGACCTTATTTACCTAGGCCTTGCTAGTGCTTGAATAGATCCTCTGGTAAATCAGTGCAGACATGCCCTTCTCATGAAGTTGCATTGTCAGGAGTTCTTGGGAGGTTACAGTTTTATACCAGCTTTCTGGAGAAAGTAAGTCATGATAACAAAAAGACTGATATTCATCTGAAGTTGAAATTCTGCTCTAGTTGTCAGCTAGGGTTATTACCAGCAACGTGTCTTAAGACAGCATCTTATTTGTGACTTTCGTGTCATCTTTATGTCTGTCAACTCATGTTTTGGAACAACATTTAAAGCTATGAAAAGTTCTGAAACTTGTAAATTAATGTAGTAGTTTCCATTAAATTTGTAAATAAAGTAATGTAGAGGAGTAGTATTTCTTTATAGTTCCTGGTCCCCATCAGTCCAGTGGTTGAGAATCTTTTCATAGTTCTTCTTGAGTGAGCCCAAGCCATGTAGGCAGCAGAACAACTCTGTGTCTGTGGGTGAAACAATAAGGACTAGATTTTATCAAGCGTAAAAGACGATGCCTGTTTTTAAAAGTTGATTTTATGTGATGCTTAGCCAGGACTGTTTGTAGTAAGATGCATGCTTTCTTCAGTAAGCCACAAAGATAGGAAACATTAGGAAAATACTGAAAGAAGCATTAAAATGAAAGTGAAGTGTGGGTTTTTGTGCTAAAGCTTGCCTGTTGGCGAACAGGGATAGAAGTAGCTCCTGAGACGCATGTCGATAGTGGTGGCATGCAAAGAGATGACAGGAGCAGACTAGTATGTACTGTTGCATTGAAGTTGGAGGGGTTTCTTCTTTTGAAAGACTTGGGTTTATATTAGAAATTCAGATCCTGTAGGTTTCAAGAACCTCTAGAGACTGGAAAACTACTAAACTCTTGATGTTTCAAGATCTAAGAGACTGAAAAATGAACAGCTGAAAGAAGAGATTTGAGTGAGACTGCTAAGGACTTCTGAAACATCTGCTTAAGGTCAACGGCTAACGTTTGCTTACCTTTTGTTGAAGATCATGAAATCCATCCTTAGACCAGCAGACTTGCCCTTCATTTTAGACTGTCCAGTCTGTAATTTCTGCTCAAGTAAAGTTCAGATGGAGTACTGAGATAATCTTTATACTTTATAAAATAATTTCAGTTACCCAGATAATCTCAACTGGGAAACCACATCAGTATTCATGTTATTTATGAAAAATTCACACAACTTACTGTTTGGAAATATTTTGCTCCAATTTCTTCCTTTTTTTATATCTTAAACTTCAGTCAGTTGTAACTATCTCGCTTTTTATTGGAATAATCTTAGTATAAAAATATTGGAAAGGATGTAGTATGCAAACTTTTAAGTTACTTCATCTAGAGTTTATGCTGTGCTTAAATTCTCGTTTTTATGATCTGCAAAAAATTCTGTCCTATTTTCCCGATTAACAGACCAGAGAATCATAGAGCCATACAGTCATGTAATGTTGTGTTCTTTCTTAGACCACTGGATTTCAGAAACCTGTTTGCCTTTAGGGTGTATATTAACTTGGAGTTGAAGATTTTATAAATGCATTAAAATATTGCTGTACATATTATATTCCAGTTAAGCCTTTTTGCTTATTAGAGATGAGGTATGATTCTTTAATGACCTGCATGTTGGCAATTTCCCTTTGGCTTTTAAAGGACTCTGTGAAAATTTCACTTGTGTGTAGCTCTTTGGAGGGCTGGGGCTGTTACTGTTAAATAGTTATATTCATAAAAGCGAAAATATTCCTTGTCTGGTAGAAGCGTATTCTGTGAAAGGAGTATTTCGGAGAGGGTAATACTTTTACAGTTCTACTTGTATTGTAGTGAATGCTGCTTATCTTTCTTATTGTCCAGACTGATACTATACCATTGCATTCAGTGCCTTAGGACCAGAAAAGAAGGAAATATGTTAATGGACATAAAACAAATGAATTCCATTCTTGAAATGGTGGCAGCCAGCAGGAAGTTGATTGAAAACACAGTGTGATTAGTTTCATCTCATCTTAGTTCTGGCAACTAAAAGGTACTTTAGTCAGCTAAAACTGATGGCAATATTTGAGGACATGGCCAGCAGGGGTTTTGCAGGATTACCACTTGTTCCGCCTTTCTCTGACGTTGCATTCATCATATGTGTGATGAGACATTGTGCCCCAAGCATTCTGTGCAGGCCCAATTCAGAGTTCATTTCTGAATCTGGATTTTCCAGTTACTTATGTATCATCAGGCCCTTGCCATGCCAATCTGGCTCTTTTCTCAATTTTGTTTGCTAAAATTAAACATTTGATCAAACAGTGAATCATTTTTGACATAAGCATGATTAGTTTGTGACTGTATATCACCAAAGCTTGCTTTTAGCTTCTAAACAAACAGTGATTATATATATGCCATTTAGAAGCCTCTTCTCTGACTAGTCTTTTCTTTCCTTATTTTTGGTGAGTAGATCTGTTCATTCCATATGAACTCTCAGTGACGGTCCTTTTAATGAATACTGACTAATCTCATTGTGAATGCATAATATCTTCCTAAACCTAATTTTGCTTTTACCACTGTTGCAAGCTCACATAGATGTTCCTAAATGACACTTGAGTGAACTATTAAAATATGTATCTTTCCCTCTGAGAATTAGTTTTCACTGGGCTTGTGTCATGCAGTTCCTTAGCCAGGCTTTGACTGCCTGGCACATTGGATCAGATGCTGAAATAAGCAATGAATTTGTCAGTTTATGTGAGACAACATATGCGCTACCAAATAGGTTATAGTTTATTACTGAGGTCTTTGAGTAATAGTGAGCAGTGAGAAACCCATAAGGTGCTTTGGGTTAGCTGTGTGTGGGTAGAGCTGTCTGAGGACAAGGTTTCTCTGCAGTTATTGATGACCAGAAATGTCAGTTGTTCCATCTAAAATAATAAATTGATTTAAATCAATAAATTAATGACGCTTGTGTTCTAGGAAGGGTAGTTCTTTTTACCTTATACAAGACCTAACAATTTTTTGTGAGTAAGATAAAAGCTTGTTTGCATTTATTAATTACAAATGTTTATAGGCCATCTCTCATAGGAAACTGCGGTTGGTTGGAATTTGTCTGCTGTGGTCCTTGTGCTCTATTTCACTCTTAGGTCAAGACTAAAAATACTTGAATGTTGTATTTTTTTATGTTATACATGAACTTATTTAATACTCTGTCAAATCCTTGGGTAAAAGAACTTAAAGCAGTTTATAGTTAAAGCCAGCATTAACTGCGGTAATAATACATCTACTAGTGCGTTGCACAAATAGAAGTGAAAAATTATTTAACTGACAGAAACAAAGAGTCTGATGAGAAATTGATTTATTTACAAGCTTTCCTATGAAGTGCTGCAGAGGATGATAAGGGGACTGAAATTACTTGCTTGGATCTTAATTTTAGAAGATATTGAGAATTATGAGACATGGAGAAGCTTCTGTCTGGGGAGAGAGTGGTGGTGAGGAATTGAGCATTGTCATGTTCCCTGCTTGAACAAGAATATGCAGAATAAGGAATGATAAATTGGGATTTCCCTCAGTCATAATATAAGTAGAAGAGCATCTCAACTGAAATCAAAAGACAGAAATTTTTTTCACCTTTTTTTGTACAGTGAGCAATTGCCTCTTGCATCCACAGTTGCAAGGTACTTCGTTTTTGCTAAGTTTTCCATTTGCTGCAGAAGCTTACCTTGTGAAATGGGGGTTATTGGCACTCGAAGTAAAAGCAGATGAACTGGATTTAATACTTTAACTGTAATAAGCTCTTTTCTAGGAATGTGAAAACAATGCTTTCTTTTGCAGTACTAATAGAATAGACAAAACAGAAAGGAGATTTTGTTATTTAATGAAAACCAGCTGTTCTGGATCAGACCAAAGATACATCCAGCCCTGTTTCTGATTTGGGTGATAAGTGATGCTGAGGGAATCAGCATAAGGGCAGAGCAAGCATGCAGTGATGCTTATCTTGGTATACCTCCTTTGCTTCTGGCAGTCGGACATAAGGTCGTCCTCTGTTTTATAGATTTATAGCTTAGTAGGTCTTACCTATTTTTCAATAAATTTGCATAATGAATTGGTGAATCCGTATGTGCTCTTGAGCCTTCTGAAGTCCTGCAGCAAGTATAATTTAACCATTCTGTTTATGGGGGAAAAAAAGTAATTTTTTTTCCTTTATTCTTGCTGTGCGATAATTCTGAGGAGTGAATAAATTCAAAGAGGTGATGTATGAGGATGTTTTATTTAAGAAGATCCAAAAATAGGCCTCCTTGATTAAAAATGTCTGTTAACTTATTCAGTGCAGTTGGAATTTGAGGAAAACCCCCTCTTGCTTAAACCGTGAATTTATTCAAAATTTTTGTATAAAAAGTTTCATAAAAATTTTCTAATCGTAAATGGGTGCTGTGCTAATTATAGACTGATGTATCTAGCACTTCCTTATCAGTCAGAATGAAATTCATTGCCATAGCTGCTGTTCTTACAAGTGGAACAAATAAGAAGTAGATTGTGTCCTGCTTTTTGAAGCTTGGAAGAGTTCAAAGTTACTGTGTCTAGGTCACCTTCCAAGTTTCTTTCTATCTTCCTTTGAAACAGTTCCTTCTTCATGTCTTCTGTAAACTGTGATTCGTCAAAGGTATTATGATTTAGGCAGTGCTGATGATTATTCCACAGTTAGTGCTATGAAATATCTGCCTTAATGCTAACTAGTAAAATGTTCAACTGTCATGTGATGCTATAGATATTTTTTGTATGTGTCTTCATTTCGTTGAAGATGCTTTGGGTTCTCAAAAGTTTCTAAGGGTAAGCCCAGTCTGTTAGAGGTTATAAAATAGATATTAGTTTTAGGGAAATACTGCTGCTGATTTTAATTGCATAAATTTTAAACAATTTACCACTTCTTTGGAAATTTGATGTTAATGTTGTTGCTGCATGTTGGAGAGCTGTTGGAGTCTCAAACTGGTGGAAGCCTTGTGACCCAGTATTTCTTTTAAGGTTTTGAAATCAGTGATGCAAAACATTAACTGGAGGGAATGATCCTTGATGGATATATTTATTGGAAATGTCTGGGTTTGACTTGAATGTTTTGCTAACATGCTATGCCACTGCTGGATTTTAATTTATTTTTTTTAAATTAGGAGTTAGTGCATATAAATAGACACAGACTTTCTTTAGAGCCAGTTGGTAAAAATTATGAATGTGATATACTTTCTCAGACAAATATTGCTTGTATTCTTTGAAGTTAAAAATGTCACTGTGTTCCTGTATCTCCTCAAGTATGCAACCTTGACTGACTTAATTAACATTGTACTTCCAGTGTTATCAAAAATGTCTTGTGAATGTTGCTGGAAAGTATTTGATCTTGATTGAAACCCTTATTTGGGTTAAGATGAACTTCATATACACTTTAGGCATTTAAATTACATTGATCTTTTCTCCCTTTTTTTTTTTTCCCTCATTTTCTGACTCAAATGGGAAAAATCTTTCCTGTCTATTTAGTACAAACAGGAATCACTAGTATGGAGTCCCTTCTCCAGTTTTGGAAGAAGAATTGAAAATCAGGCTGTGGCTGCAGCGTGAATCGACTTCTCTCGATGATAGATCTGTGAAGAAACTTAGGTCAGAATAGCTGCAGATATTAAAATGACATCTTCTCAGGACACTGAGAAGGCCACATAAGAAAATACTGTTGAGGACACTATATGCAATGAATAACAAATGATTTGGAATAACGCTCTGAAAATGAAATGTTTGTGTGAATGACCACAATGGTTTCAGTCTGTGGAGATGACATGAAAGTACAGAAGTACTGGGTTGATATTTTTAGGTTCTGAAAAAATGCCCAACCATTATCTTCTACTTTAAGATTTTAATGTAATACTATTTTTTATTTTTATAGTAGAGATGGATCTTTTATTTGAATTGGTGGGAATTTTATATGCTTAAGGAGTGTGGGATTTAAACTTTTTTTTGACACTTCTTTTTGAGATCTTGTAACTTCACAGTCAGACACTGTATTGTAATACCTAGGTCTATTAACTCTGAGTTATTCTTTACCTGTACTCAAGAAAATATTAATTGAAGAGTTACAGTATTCCGTAAGTTGGAGAAGGAAGACATTTGCAGTTGTGTGTTGAATTTGTTTATAGCATCTCACTAGTTGCATTGCAGTAAGTGCAGTAGTTGCCTGTATAGAGAAGTTGTATTAGAAAATTGTTGATGGATTTTTACATTTAATCTGTCGTCTGGAGTCTTCTCTGCGGCAGAGAATGCTGCTCTGCATTATTTATGAAAGAATTGTGGGTGCCCTGTTCAATTCTGGCTGTTTAATCTGGCCACCGTATGCACGCTCTGAACTTGAACAATGGAAGTCAATGGGAGGAAGATACATTTCAGTTTCTAAATATTGTAATATTTTTATTTCATTAGTGTTTTAAGGGAATTTATTTCTAGTATGACTTTCATTGGTGTTATGTCCTTTAATAAATGTACTTTGGCTAGTGTTGGATTTCCAGTCTTTATTTGGTGTAAATTAGAGGCTAACTGGGAGTAATGAAAAATTTTGAATGGAGATAAAAACTAGTTTCCCTAAAATAATTTTAATAAGCAGTCAGACAAACAGAGAAAAGGAGGTTGGTTGTTGATTACTGTCTTTAGTGTTTGGCTCTTTAGACTATGTAGTGTCTAATGTTGGGTGAATTGTTAATTTGAGGGCCTGTCTTAGTAATGTATATATTTAACTTCTCCGTGGTTGAATGTACTATTAAAGTTGAAAGTCCTATTTAAATCCTAAACACCTGAGGAAGGGGGAGGAGAAAGGAGCACAATACTAGATTTGAAGCAGCATTTAAAAGAACGAAAAGCAGGGTGGTTTCATGATAACCTCCTAATTGCGCCCTTAGAAAAGCAGAATCCAAAGTCATGTCCTCATTGACTTAATTGCTAAAACACAACCGTCCCTCACAATGTGACTGTTACTGAGATCAACTCTGGCACCATAACAGCAGCATTTTTATCTCTAATTATATGTTTAGAGGTGTCTCAGAGGAAGTTGCATATATAGAGCAGGCAAAATGCTGTCATTTAGCGAGAGTCCCTCAGTACTGGAAATTGTATTGTCCTCTAACTGTTGATTGGATCCTATTTTGGTCCAAGATAATGTAAATATTAAGGAATCTAGTTTTTTGATAAATCAATTAACTATCTTTGAAATTTTTCTTTAGCAAGTATCCAGCATTACTCAGTGAAGTGCATTTTTTAGCTGAAGCAAGGTGAGTTTTAGGTCGGGTATTGCTGACACCAGTTTGCAAGAAGAGGCATTAGTGTCAGATGCAGTAATGCTTGTTCATTGTTTAATGGCCTTGTGTTACCTTTTTTTAGTAATCTCCTTCAGTGAACTAATGGACACTAATGGTTTCCAAAATTGTCCATGTGTTAACAAATGCTTGCTTAGTCATGCAGATAGGTTTCAAGTGTTCCCCTGAATTTTTAACATGTTAATCAATTTAAAATCTATTAATTTCTATTTTTAGAATAAACTTTTGACTGTGTACTTCTATGAAGGAGTGAAAGCATTTTTCATATAGTACGTTTCCATAAGGAAGGTTCTCTCCAATTTTAATTTGCAAGCATGTTAGTATAATTACTCATTTTTTAACAGGGAAAACATTATATGGAAAACATCATAATTTAACTTTTGAGAATGCTCAGAATTTTAGAAAGTTTAAAATACAGTAGTACTTTGAAGCAGCTGAAATCTTAGGGGTTTTTCCATTTTTTACGTAGATGTGTGGATGAACCATCACCTGTGCTATAACTCATAAAGGGCTTTGAGAATTATTCCGTATATACACAGTAACTTCCCTAGGTGTAAATTCATTTTTGAGCTTTCGAAAGAAAGCAATTAACAATAATATTTGAACACTTGAAATATATTTTTCTTGGCATTGAGACTTTGGAATTAATACTTCTTGGAAAAGTAATTGAAATTAAACTTGCCTTGGAAATAATAATTAAGATGGAGAGAGTTGACTCGCTTTGTTTAAGAAAGTGGAGTAACTCTGCTACTCATAACTCCTGGCATTGTCAAATACATGGAGTGTTGTGATACTTATCAGGCATTGGAATGGGCTGCCCAGAGAGGTGGTGGATTCACCATCCCTGGAGATTTTTAAACGCAGATTGGACGTGGCACTGAGTGCCATGATCTAGTAAATGGACTGGATTTGGACCAAGGGTTGGACTTGATGATCTTGGAGGTCTTTTCCAACCCAATCGATTCTATGATTCTATGATTCTACTTCTAACGTACCTATTTTAGATATAATTCTTTTCCAGAATTAGTTAGCTGTTAGAATGCCACTGTATATAGTGTTGAATGTCACTATATAGTCTTCTTTTACTTTGACTGTAGTTTTGTTGGCATTAGTTTTATTTTGAACACTGAATGCATTTCTGTTTTAACTTTCTCTTGAGTACCACGATTCCAAGTGTTTAGACATTGTGCTCTAATGCTGATTTTTTTTTTTTAATACATTTTACATCTGTTACAAGACTTTAGAGACTATAAACTCAGAAAGATCTGGGTTCCTTTTTTTAGAAGTCCCCTTCTTGGCATTTAAGTTTGGGTAGGGTTTATTATTATTTCTGCTGCTGATATACTGTGAGACAGTCAGTCCATGCTTTTCCCTTTGCATGTTTTCATTAGTGAATAGTATGTCCCTCCTCATTGAATTCCACAGTGCTTTAGGAGCCTTAAATGAAAGACTGTTTAGCAAGGAATATTTATGGCTTTTCTTTTAGAAACAGATGTTTGTTTTAAATCAAAACTTGATCTGGGACAATATTGACCCATTGACACGTTGTTTCCTGGGTTGTTCATCCAGAAGGAAGTGTCTGTGGTGGGTGGAGGAAGTCTCTTTCAATCAGAAGAGTTGCTATGCAATTAGAAGAGCAAGCACCGCCTGCATTACACATCTGCGAGTCTCAGGTGGTTTTGCAGCACTCTGTTGATGAAGATAGGACCCCATTATTATCCATTATTCTGTGATGCAGTCTCTCCTTTGACTATTAATGTTCTCGTGTGACTAATTCAGGAAAGACCAGAAATCTTTCTGGTAATAATTAACACTTCCTGTTCTGCTCAAGTGACTTGCAAAGACAGATTCACAAGGTAAAAACAAAGCCACCGTGATATATATTATTGTATAGTAAAGTGATGCATTATGTCATTCTTTCAAAGTAAAATAAAATACTGAAAATTCCATCACTTAGTGATATAACAACTCTAGCATTACAGGATAGAATTCAGTTACCTGAGCTAAAGTGCTGCCGAAATTCAGACAACAGTAAGTACTGATTGCTTTTGAAACTGCTGTAGTTGGAAACCCAAACTAAACAGATCTGGACCAGGGCTTTGAGAAATTCAAGTCTACAGCTTTCAGATATTGTTGCAATGTTTGTGGGAAGTTTTTTTGTGGTTTTTGTTTGGTTTGGATTTTTTTGTTTATTTTTTTTTGGTTCTTGTTTTTTTGCCTAGTTGGTTGGTTTCTTTCCCCCTTTGGATCAGATTCCCAGCACACTTCTAGATGGCATTGAGACAAAGTGATTTAGCTGCTTTCTTATTAGCATTCTTTCTGTCCTTATTATTTCAGTTTACTGATTTAGTGGTGGGTTTCTGACTTCTATTAGCAAGGTGTTTGTTCCAAACTTGTATATAGAAGTGCTTGTTAGGAGTCTTAATATTATGATTGGAAATGTTGAAATTTTGTGTGTGAATTTTTTTTTATATATGCACACCCCTTCAGTTTCTTTGTAACTTTTGATACAGAATTATAAAACCTGACTTGACTTCTGCATCACTCATGTAGATGGGTTTGTAGGTAATGACTTGCTGTAGCACAGAAGAATGCTCATACGTGTTCATTAATTTTCAGGATGAAAACAGCTGTAAAAAAAACATTTTCTTTCTGGACATGACTTTGACTAAATATTCTAATAGTATTTTTGCTGGTATGAATATCTTAAAATTATAGATACAGTGGTTTTTTTATTTAATTATTATTTTTGGGGACTGTCTAAGGCCACTAAACAACCAATAAATATTTAAATCAATTTATGGTCCAAATGGATTTATACTCCTTTTAAGGCTACATAGTAAGATTTTGAAACAAACGGAAGCTTCAAGGACTCATATGCTTTGGGTCCATGGAGGCAGCTACACAAGAGGGCAGGGGAAATGGTGTGCAGGATCCTCATCTTGGGCTTGATTGTTAACTGGTTAATCAACAGTGCTTTAGTTTCCTCTGCTTAGATTTTTTGTCCCTTATCATTATGCAGGACAAATTTTGAAGGTAGGTGTTACATTTTTAGTAGCACAGCTGACTACTTAACTTGGAAAAAGTAGAGCTTTTGGAGGCACAGGCATTTCTTTAGTATATGGGGAAGCTAATCTGCTTGTTCAAAGTATACACCTGGATGTTATCTTTCTCCCCAAAATCAGTCTTGCCTATATCCTTAGGTTGTCATGGTTGCAACAATGACATGAAAGATAAGTGTCTTCTACTAGCCAGCTGGACAGATGGCCTGAATTAGTGTTTATTTTCAGCTGTTTACCTATGGATGTTGTTCAGAAACCACTATTTCTGCTAAAATCGTGGAGCACAATATGTAGCAAACCCTAAATGTGGTATTACCCTTACCACAAAAGACTGAACAGTTCAATTTGTACCATCTAGAGAAAGCTGCAGATGTTTTTAAATCACTTTGATTCTAGCTGTATTAGTCAAGTGTAAACATTTTCTTTGAAAGGGTGTAGATAGCATTTTATCTTCCCAAAACAGAGTGAAATCATCTACATAAATTGACTGGAGAAAAATTATGCTTAGAGAGCTGAAAATCCAAAATTATCATCTGCCAGTCTACTGTTTGTAGGGGGTAAAAGCATTGGGAAGTAAGAGGGCAAGAAAACAATTTACATGAAACTAATAATTTACGTATTTGCTACTCATTAGTTTAATAGTTGAAGACACTTTTTTTTTCTGTTACTTGTCACTTAATTTCCTAGACTGCTGTGGTGCAGTAGTAAAAATGGAGAGTGACAAAATATTCTGTGAGCTCCTTCAGCAGAGGCCTTCCCTGAGTAAAGGATGCAACTGAAGAAGCTGCAGAGTTTTATGATTATAAGCTTAAAGTCAGGCAGAATCATGGAAACACTGATTTTTCTTTTTTATTTTACTTGGAGACTAGAGATGGCTGAAGAGCTACAGGCTGATACTGCTGCTTGCTTCATTTTTAAAACTCATTTTAGCTCCTGCTTCTGTTTAGGATTCAGCATTAATTTGACGTAGTTAATGAAGCAACAGAGTTGCAGTTTGCAGCTTCAGCCTGTCCTGGTGGTTAGGTGGTTAAAACTTGCTTGTTGTTCTTGTGTACTGAGAAGGTTACGAATAGCTTGGATGAGAGTTCAGGACGAGGTAAAGTTTCGGGGCTCATTTGTATTACTTACTGTTAATGATCACTCTGCTTGCTTACCATGCCTTTGCCTAAGATTATCTTCAGAAATGCATAAAAAGCTGATCTAACAAAAGAGCCTTTGCCATTTGCATGCATGCGAATGAAATATTTAACTTGGCCCTGATTTCCTGCTGTCTGAATTAAATGAAATAAGCGTACTGGTTGTGATTTATCCCTTCAGTCTCCATTATTAGAGGAAAATAAGAAGTTGAGGCTTGTTCCCACACTTTCTCCATGTTATTTCAAAATAGGAAGATTGTGAGATTAATATAATGGTTTCTGTGAGTGCTGTGATACCCTTGTTTTTGTTCATGTAAATAAATCTAGGCTGTCTACTTTAAATACTTAGAAAATAGTAAAATCTACTTTGTGTAAATGACAACTGTGAAGATCACAGTTTGCATTTACATTAATCTAGATCATTGAACATGAAAAGGCCGAACTACCGGTCTGTGTAAAGGTTTCCTTCTCCTGTCATGGGATGAAGGAAGTTGGATGGATTGGTTTTTTTCACTACATGTTTAAAACCCTTGAACTTTTAAAACAAAACATGCATGCTGAATTCTTTTTATGCTGATAATTGAAATGCAATTGCCTTGGGAAGTCTGCTGTGTGAAATAGGAGAAAGGCACAATGCATTAAGTAAGGGGTCTCATCCCAGCTTTACATCTGACTGACTCCCTTTCCAGAAGATGCTGTTCTCTGACGTGTCAGCCACTGAAGGGCATATCCTTTCCTCTGGAGAGATGACCAGTGCAAATTTAGTGGAGAAGAGTGAGCCACCCGTACAGGTGGTCCACACTGCCCTCTGTAGTAGTTGCAGTCTTACTCAGGGGTCTTTCACCTGAACGGCAGTGGAACAAGAGCTCCTGACTGAGTTTCCAAGACACAATATGAGAAAGGCTGTCCACAAACATCTTCTCTGGAGAATAAATTTAGGCTGTGGCAAAATTTTGAAGGAGATAGGAATGGGGGAGGGTAAAGGATGTTGACAACTTGGTTATTCCTTTAGTTTCCTTGTTGCCTTTTCTTCTAAGTCCTCACAAGTAGAAAAGAAAACCTAGGTATTTTTATTTTTGTCAAGGAAAAAATCTTAACAGTTTTGGGTGACCTCATTTTCTCTGTCCTCCAGCCATTAAATTTAGTTCTGCTGTACTTGCATAAAGGCTTTAGTTATAAATTTATAAGGAAAATGTCAACTGACTAGGCACAAAATTTGATCTCTCTCATTACATTAGACACTGCAGACTTCTCCACATACTGCTTAAAACTCTAGAAAAAAATCTCACTGCATATGTGCAATTGAGTTATGACAGAACAAGGTACACATTATAGAATGGTAAGCACCAGTGCTTTTTACAATTTTACTTTAGATGTTGAGGGAATCACTAGCATATTGGAGGGTAAAGTTTAACAAGTTTGAGAGATACTGGTAATTTATTTACCTAAAAGAGACTGCTGATGGGCTTTATGTAGTTCAGAAAGGCTTCTCTTGAATGAATTGTATGAATTAACAGAACTTGCATGTTTAAAGTGCAAAAGTGGACTGATGTCGATCAAGCTAGTTAACTTTGGGATTTTAGATTTGTGGGTCACTGATTAGCTCAGCAGATTTGGTTATGTTAAAGTTGTTTCCAAACAAGACCTACTGCTGTTGATAACACATTTGATGGTTGACCTAAACACTTCACTAACCCCCTTGTGATTTAGCATGCATAGTGTTTAGTTGCATTTCTCATTAGTTAGATGCTGAGAGGAAATGAGATTTACAGGTTTTATTTATGTTTTGGCAGATTATTGTATAACACTTTCTTGTACTGCTGCACTGCTAAGATGACAAAATTAATAGCTAATGCTGTTTTATTTTAAAAAGAAAAACTTCCACTTGTTTCTTTGAGCAAATAGTAACATGATTTGTTACTATTTGCAAGTGCTAGCCATGTGCATCTTGCATTTCAGAGCTGACACAGAGAGACTGAAATGTAAGATAAATACATTTTTCATTAATACTTCAATTTGACTAAACCTAAACTTGGAACAGCAGTCATAAGAAAATATTTATTTGTACTTTAGGAACACGAAGAGCTCCCAAAACTGGAAAAATAATTTATCAAGTTGACATTATGCAAAATTGTCAGCTCTTAATAAATCAGTGAGTTCTGCACTAGAATAGTTCAAAATCCTAGAATGGAATTCCTTTCCAAAGTAATTGGATAAAAGAAAAGTATGATACAACATAGACCACAAAATACTATGGCTAGTAGAGGTACAAATGAGTTCAGCTACAAAAGTATAAAGTTGGGAAAAATGCAGAGGAGATTGCAAATCAAGTTATATGTAATCTTACTGCAAACATAAAGGGAGATTTATGAATAAAAGATGTGTATGGGGAATGCTGAATGATCTGCACTCGGTATGTCACTTGCTACTTACAGGAGCAACATTTGAATGGTGAGTGGGTGAGAGCAGAGGGCAGGGTTGTTGGGACTGTACAAGCTGTGAGTAGTCATTTGAACTCAATTCCAGAGGAAGCACAGAACAACTTTTTGTTGCAGTGGGTAGGTACTATCAAACTCCATTTTGGGGCACAAGCAGTAAGAAAGGACTCAAACTTTATTTTGCCTCTCATGTGTCATTAGGAGGAGTGAGGATGACACTGGAATGAGTAAGGCTGAAAGAGATTTGTGAGAAAAATAGCTAAAATTTCTCACTACACCTTGGAGCATGAAAATGGAAAAATATTACTTTACATTGATAGAAATCAGGAATCAATCAGTATTTTCAACCTAGAGAGTATTACAGTCTCATGGATTTCTCTTGCTGAAGTTGTTTTGGTATGCTTTCAAATATTGAAAAGCTTAAGAGTGTTATAAACCCACCTGAATTCTGATCATAGAATCATACGGTCTAATGTATTTTTTTCTTTATGAAGGTTGAGTTTTGATTTATTTACTGGGAAGGCCTCCTGTCTAGTTAGAGATGCCCTGAAAATAACACGATTGGGTTAAAACCAAAAGGAATTCTTAATCTTTCCTGGGTAACAAAGCAAACATAGTTCTTGTAACTGAGTGTCCTTCACCGGAAGTCTAAATATAATAAATGATTTCAAAGCATTTAAACGACTTTTATGTTAAACCCCATTGGCACTCAGGAGCCTTTGAAAATGTTAGGTTACCATCCATACTTACATAATGTGATCAAACAGTAATTGTAGGCTTTTAGGAATAAATCCAGAGCCAAAAATGTGGTAAATATCTTAGTGGGGTGATTTAGGTCAGTAGCAGAGTCAGCATTTGATAAGCTTGCATATGACTTGACCTAAGTGCATTTAAAATGTAGTTGTATAGTCCTTTTCTTTTAGAAAGCATGTATATGTTTAATATTGCACATGTTGGAATAAATAATGTAGTTTTACTTATTAATCTTTTACCCAACTGCAAGATAACAGCAAAAGCTGTTGCATATGCAATCTTATAGTTCAATTCAGTCTTTTGGTAAAATTTCAGAACACTGAAATGAAGGAATGCCATAAAACAAGGTAACTAACCATAGTTCTGTCCGTAGTTTGCACATCTGAAAGGAAGTCATAAATACATGGTGACTTACTGATAGTTTTGAATATCAATATGAAATGTTTTTCGATGGCTGTGGATAGTAGTGTAGTTATTTTCATTGTAGATACAGAATAACTATTAAATAATTTCATAGGGCAGTATTTTTTTGACTTCTTACTGGTTACTCTTTTATGTCTTTAATTACTGGCAGAAATAATACTGTGTATGTAAAAAAATATATTTTCCCCATTAGTAAGATGCATCACTCCACAGTAATTTATTATCGTTTCTGATCACAAACTGTTTTGGAAGAAAAACATTTATCAGCATTATGTTCACATTCTAATATGAATGGGTTTTTTACAGACTCTGTAGCAATATACCAAATTTTTGCTTCATTTACCCTATTTTCAGTTTGGAGTTGGAAATTACTTCTGGTGTTCGTTGTGCTTCAAAAAGATACAGTAATTTTTCTTTGGGAAAGTTGCATGTGGGTTACATGAGTATGCTTGGAGTCTGCAAAATGGTCTACAAGTTTGAGGGAAATATTTGGAAATCCTAAATTTAGTAGGTCCGTTCTGCTGTTGCGTATTAATTCCCGTACAAGTTTCTCTGCAGCCTCATTGTACAATATGTTTAAGTATCTCATGGAGTCTGGGAGCCCTAATAGGAACAAGATTTTTCCTGATTAGAGCAGTCAGGTAAATTGTTTGAAGTAGGGAACCAGACAGGATTACTGAACTCATTGACTAGTTTAGGGCGAACAATTTTGATGATGGTAGTGGAAAAAAAGGTGTTTAAAATATACTGAAGTTCAGCTATCCTGTATCATCAGGTTCTCAAATTCCCGTACTTCCCTGCCGAATTCAAAGAGGAGGAGGCAGGGCAAAGAGGGAAGGACAATAGCTGTCATTAGTATGTATTTTTAACATTTAATGCTATGAACTGAAAAGGTGTTTGGAATATTTTTGCTCTTGCCACCAGTGTTTGCCTTAATATATGCACCCAAAAAAGCCCCATAAGTTTCAGTGATGCCTACACTGGATAAGAAATAGTCCTTGAGCCCAGGCAAGCTGTAAGCTTTAGCGTTCCAGGGTGTGATGGTTGATTCAGTACAGTTTCAAAAGCCTCAATAGCTTCGAAGATGAGTCAGTAATGAAAAAACCACTTTATTCCATCCACACAAATTCTGCTTTTGTAATTAAATATGGTATCAATAGAATATAAAGTTTTCATACAACATGGATTTTTATGGAGAAGGCTAATGTTTTTGGAGGTGTTTTGCCTTCCCATAACCAGCCGCTGAATTATTTGAACCATTTCTATAAAATCATACAGCTTTTTTTGTTACTGTACTGCAAATGCCAGAAGTACAGCTGCAATCACTGACCTTCAGCTGTATAATGGTAAGATAAAAATTTTCAAAACCTTTCGACCTGATATATAAAGGACATTGCTTTGTATGTAAAGGAAACTTCACTCAAGAGTGAAGACCAGAGTATTCAACTGGTTAGTCCAATTCACAGGATTTTTACTTTTTTTTTAAACCATACATGTAATACTTTTGTTCCAGCTAAAAGTGATGATTCAAAATAAGATGCTCATCTTTAAGGAACAAAAAGCAGAACAAGGAAAGGCAGATATGACAGTCCCATTGGCAGGTGGGAGGAAGGAGGCAGGTAGTTCAAAAACTTTTTTTTTTTTTCCTCCTTTTGACTGTTTTGTCCCTATTATTGAGGAGGCTTCTGGACTTTGTGGTCTGAGATGAAATGTTCACAGAGTATTACAGGAACAAACCCTGCCCGCATTGTGTGATCAGTTTTAGTGTAGGTTTTATAAAGGAAAAATGAAACCTGTGGTGTAGTTATGGTTCTCTTGCACAGTACCAAAAGTGAGTATAACTTTTATTCCTCTGAAACCACTAACAGTGATGGTTGTTTTGCTGTAACTGATGGGGAAACTATGACAGATGAATTAGTTAAATACAAGCTAGAATTGTATTTGAATCTTGAAGCTTTAGGAAAGTGTTGGTCACCGATTCACAACTAGTAAGAAAGTTTTAATAACAAAAATAGTGTGAGATTGCTGGGGAGATGGGAGGATTTGTGATTTTTTTGGTGATTTTTGTTTTTAATTTCTTTTTCCCCAGAATGAATATTGCAACATGGAAGAACGTTGTTTTATGATGTTAAGGCATTTAATTTCAAATGCAAGGGCCTAAAGAACCATGTGGCTCTTGTGTAGGTTTAGAAAATTGTCCAGAGAAAATTACTTTTAAGCAATATATATTACTTTGTACTCTTATGTTATTAAAACCAAGAGCTGACTGCTTCAGCTTACAATTTCTAGTCAGTTTAGCATTTCTGGACAGCAGGTTTCACAACATTAATATTATATTCATATAAATATACATATGTAGTGTATACATACATACATAAATATATATGTATATATATAAAATTTATATTGAAGCTGTGGACCTTAGTACTTTCTTATTAACTTGGAACATTTAATCTGTATAGTTGACTTTAGCAAAGAAGCTGTGCTATCTCTTTTAAACTTTGAGATATAGGGAAACAAAATTGGGTTATTTCTTATGTGATGTATAGAAAATGAAAAGCCTTATCAATGTTTAGAAATTCCAATAGTTACAATTCTCAGATGACCCGCAAATGAAATTTGGAGGAGAATGTGATTATGAAGTCAGAAAATCCAGCCCATTGAAAATCCTGCGCCACTTACCTTTTCAAAAAGACACTGTTGAAAGTGTCTTTCTTGCCTTTTTTTTTCAGTTGGTGTTTTAACCTTTATAGAGACACTTAAAGACTTTGAAATTTATTAGTGGAAGTGTTGGGACTGTCAAACCACTTCTTTGCTTCTGCTGAATTTGGTAAGATCTCAAGAGCAGAAGTGGGAGCTCCTGCTGAGGGAACAGGAAGTGAATTGAAATCTATGATGATGTTCACTTTGGCACTGGTCAAGCATTTTGTGAATGACTCTCTTATTCTGTTTAAATATAGTAAATATTCATTTGATGACAATACCTCCCAATGTGTTCATTTTCCCACCTTCTGATTTGCTAGTTTTATTATACTGAAAAAAGAAGCAAGGAAAAATAGCCTAGAACCTTTGTAATGTGTGCAAAAAGGAGGTAAACAGATACATTTTTGTGTAGACTACTCAGATTTATTTTTTTTTTAATACTGGAAAAATTTTCTGGGTTATTTTGCATATATGATACTGAATCCTGTAATTAGGTAAGTTACAAGGTTTATCCTGTTTCTTTTAATACAGTATTGAGCATTTCCCCTTCTATGAATAATGTGAAAGACCACTACATCAATGAGTGTATTTGGTTACTGTACCCTAATTGTAGTGATATAAATAGATTTATTTGCAGACATTGCAGTCTGGATCATCACTGTAGTGCAGATGGCATTCACTGCAGTCTTGCAATACTAGTGTAAGCAGGTTGTTATTTAACTTGGATTTCGTAGAGCTGAGGGACGACCTTCTGAACTTAGCAGGTGTAAGTCATACTGTCCTACTGTGACTTGCCCATTGCTACTGAAGTGTGGTAACCTGCTTCTGTAATACATTTCCTTTATACAGTAAATTCTCTTTAGTGTTTCTGGTAGTTCAGCTGATTCAGTGTTTACAACAACCGAAACCCTTGTGTGCTGATAGTTTGAGTTGTAAAATGTTTCACAGATGTTAGAGTACCTAGAGAATTATAAATGTTCTGTGCAAACTAGCAGAGATCCACAGAGTGTGCGTTTTGTAAGAGCAGAAAGGCATTTAACTCCTGCTTGTGTGGTACTTTTCTGTGATGCCACATCATTTTGGGAGTGGTGGGTATAACCTATTAGGATGTTAGACGTATGGTATATTTTAAAGTATACAGAGTCATAACATTTTTTATTGAATAAACAGTAAAATTAATTTTCTGACTTTGGTTATATGTGAAGGCCAAGGGGAAGTGAACACCACCTAAAAAAGATGAGCAGTTTCTCCCCAGCTTCCTTTGCCATTTTTATATTGCCATGGCTGATCTTTTTTAAAAACTTTTTAAGCCAAGAGCTAAGCTGAGATTTGGAGTCCAATCCACTTTCCCTTTGTAGGTCAATTAGACACACTGGAACAATTTTCCAGTTCCTCACAGGATATGCTCTAGAAAAGACAGGTGGAATATTTGCTGTTAAATAACCTCCTGTATTAGTGAACAGTATGGGACACAACTGGCCTTTCTTAGAAACTCCTTCAATTTAACCCATACCTAGATCATATTGTAAACTTCTGTTGGGAAAATAAGCAATTTTAAGAATGCTATTTAAAAGATATTTTCAAAGTTGGCTGTAGTTGCGTATGTGTCATAGCACCTGCATTGTTTCTTTTTCTCTTAATTCACTCTAATACCTTAAGGAAAATAGAGATTTGAGTTCTGATTAGAGTATGTTTTGGTAGATCTGACTGCCTTTTTAGCTGGTAATCATGTAAATAAACAATAGAGTTTGATGTTCATGCCACTAGTTCAAATTTAACAAATCCTGGGAGTCTCCAGGTTTGATGAGTGGTAACTGGAAGTTCACCCATGGGTAGGTGATTTCAGTGTGTTTGACTGGGAACAGTGGTGATTGACAGGATAAGGAATGGTGTACAGTGTTTTGTTCTTTGTCAGGGTTAATAGCAGCAGCATTTACAATGATGAGTGTAAGTTAAAATTATTTTCAAATAGTGAGTCCTTTAAGCCTGAGATGAGTGCACATTAAAATGTCACATCTTCAGCTGTGTAGTTTCTAATGTTCATACTTTATAACTTTGATGGTCTATGCTCTGTTTAGAAGATAACACCTAAAATTTGAAAAGTGTGTATCCTGATGTTAGTCATAATCTAATACATTCTTTAGTTTGCATAGCTCTCAATTATTTACTGACATAGGAGATCATACAATCTGGCATGTATTTGTTTGTTTTCCAGTCCCTTATACTTCAGCTGCTAGAATGAGTCTGCCTTCCCTCAATTTACGTCTTCCACCTATGCAAGCAGGTTATATATGTGAGGGTACTGAACAGTTTCATGTATCAGAGTAGTTAGATTGTAGATTTAATAAGGAGGTCAAGTTTAGACTGAGGACAAAATTCTTCCAAGAGTTGTAATGAAGGTATTTAAAGCAAAATCAGGGTGGTTGCCTATAATGATCTGTGTTTCATTTTGCCTTTTTTTTTAACCACCTCAGTGTCATTTATTTTTTCATAATTGCTCAAAACTGGTGGACTGGCTTATTCAATCTTTGCTAATATCTTCCTTTTATATCCGGTTCAGTATTTTGCCTTGTTTTTCATGATGTCTGATAATGAGAAGGTTTGGGATGGGGGGAGTAATAAGTAAAGAACTCTGGAGAAGAATGTTCCTGTTTTGGGGTTGGGGTTTTTTTTGGTTTTGTTTTGTTTGTTTATTACTATGGGAAAGACGGCTATATGGGGAAAGATACCTGAAAGATATCTATCAGTCTGTTCTTTTCCCCTGATCCTTTCTTTTATCAGTGTAGCTATATTAACTACCCAATTTGAATATTTGGGAATGAATTGCTGTTGTTTCCTTTCCGAATTTTGAGAAATACATTTTTATGTGATGTTTCGAAGAGGTATAGAGAGTTGAAAGATGGAAAAAGTAAGATAAACTTGGAATAATCTAGCATAAAAACACCAGTGTTCCATTAGGAACAAACACTTGCCTGATAGACTGAATTCAGCACTGGTGCTTTCGGTCTGGGTTGGTTTTTGTGTATTGTGCTCATTGTATTTCAGTGCCTATGGCAGATACCTCATGATGTTGACTTCTTGATCAATGCAGTAACTGTAGTAGTGACCATGTAGCTCTGAAAGAGAAGGCAAAGATTATATTTATCTATTTGAAAGAAGAAAGGAAAAGCATCTGTATACTTATTAGTGACATTTACATATTATGACTCAAAATACTTTTGTTTAATTGTATCCTTTTGTTTTGATGGTTTCATTATTTACTGAGAAAGTTAAATGTGCAAACATATAAATAGGCAGCTTTCCCGTAACAGAGAGTTATTCTTTTATCAGGTGTTTGTTTTGAAGAACTTGTTTTTTCTGCTCCAGTAATGTTTGACTTGTTAGACATGACAAGTAGAGCTCTGTAACAAAGGCCTTTATTTTATAATTTTGATGCTCTACTAGCTTTTGAGAGAATACATATGGCATAGTACTTAAACCAGACTTGGTTAGTGTGTTTTTTTAATACTATGCAACAGCATTTTTAAATCAGTTTACATAACTTGTCCTTTTAAATGTTATTTGACATGCACACTGCGGTCTTGGAAATGCTTTGAAAGCTTTTTTTTTTCCCCCATCATTCAAAAGTTTTAACCGTTCTAAGCCACTATGTTGCCAGGCTTTTTAAAGTACATTTTTGCCACAGAAAAATAACTTTGATTAAAAAAAAAAATGCTTCCCTACGCTTTCGCTGCACTTAAATTGAGCAAGAATTAAAGATTTCCCCACTTTCTATTCTAAATCTAGTGGTTCAGGTCAGAAATGTTTCAGAAGGGTTTCCTGTCAAGGTTTGATATATAATTAACCATACCTTTAAGTCAGGGGACAAAATGAATACTTTCTTGAGGTTTCTTCTGGCTACTTTTTTTCTAAGAATGTTTTACTATTTAGTATTTATTACTGATCCTGTAGTAAATGGAATAACACAAATAGAACAGATTTTTGAGTGCTGCTTATCAGGAGAGCGTTCTTTGGAGTGTCTGATCTGAAGAAAAAGATGAAGTTGATATAATCTCATATTGTAAATCTCAAGATGATGCTTGTGTTGTCATAGGGCAATGTTAGTTATTACCTGCAGTACACAGAAAAAATAATATCCTTGAGGAATTTGTGGAAGTGGGGTAGATCACAACTTTTAAATTTTATTCCTACCTCACTAAAGGCCTCATGGACTCTCTTAATACTTAGTATTTCAGCCTTTTTACTGTCCTTTAAATAGTAGGCTACAAATCTTCATGAAAAAGATTTGGAAGAGTTGGCAGGGGAATATTTGGTGTATGATTTTGCTGCTGAGATTTTTTTTTTCCAGAGGAAGTATAGAGATGTGTATTCATGGCAATATGAACCATTTAGCCTTGGTTGGAGGGCAGCAATGTTGTAAGCTCAGCTAGAAACCCAGTTGAATGAGATTTTACTTCTTACAGCCTGACTTAGATAGTTTAGATGCTCTGGATTCTTTGCAGTTTAAGAATTGTTGGAGAAGGCTTTAAATTGAAACTCTATCGGTGTTTTTGTGTCAGAACCCATATGTTTTGTAAGACTAAGGAGCTACTTTACTGTGTATTTTCTGTATTCTCCTCTCTTGTGTGTTTGTGCTCTTCTCTGGACTAATTGTCAACAGAGCACTTCAGTGTCTTTGTATGTTTAAAACATAAAAAGTGTTTCAGTCATAGAGTTTTAAAAGGACGCTTTAGTGAAATTGAAAATATTATAAATCAGGATACAGCTACTCCACTGGGGTGCATCAGCATATCTTTTGAGTGTGGAAAACTACCAGAAGGGCATTGCACTAGTACACTGTACTGTTCATAAAGTTTGCCCTCCATTTCATTTCAAATTGAGGTATGAACATGTGGCTCACTAACTGAAGCATCATTTTCAGCAGCTTACCAAAAATCTTGAAATTATAAGCAACATATAAATTGCTAGTGGTGAAAATGAGGAGCCCAAAACCAGAATACTCATATTTTTCAAGGAAAAACCCCAGAAGTAGTTGTAATAATAAAAAAAAATCTTACTGATAACACTTTTCTAATTGAACTAGAATTCTTAACACTGAGTCTATGGGTACAGAACAGGTGAAGTAGAGGACATTGAATGCTGAAGTAGAGGATATTGAATGCATTTGTGGGATATTTAATTTAAGATTTTAGTTCACTTAAATATCTGTTTCTGAATGCCTGTTACTGCTTCTGGTTGCCAAGTTCTCTATAGGTCCACCAACATTTGACATGTTCCACTTCTACTCTCTTATTTTAAAGGAATTTGGCATACATCATTCATGAAGAATAATTGAGCTGCCTCAGTTTGAAAATATGAATAATTGTTTAAACTGCCCAAAAACCCTTGTCTGTATTCCCTTAACAAGATCATAAATTATGGAGGACCCATAAATATCAAATAGGCAGCATATGTGAAATCAATGAGGTGACTTCTGATTTAGAAAAGTAAAATGGCTTTCTTCAAAAGCTCATGTACTTTCAAAGGACAATTGAGGGTCTTATTAACACAGCCTAGTTAACCTCCCTCCTGCACAAGGTGAAGCTTTACACACTCTAAGCAAAAGATGAAACGGGTAAGGGAAATACAGAATGGGATCGATTTCTTTTAATGATAACTAATTCTTCTGGTCTGGTTGGATAAAAGTAAACATATGTGCTCTGTGGTTTTGCTTTTGCTGTGTGCCAGGGTTCAGCTCAGAGTGAACTCTTGGCGGAGTTATAAGCCTTTGAAAATTGCTTTATAATGGAAATGGTGACAGATCATTAACTACAGTAGTATAAGTGCATTGATTTAACATATGTATAGTTGTCTTAAGTTGCAAAATACACGACGCAGTATGTGCTGAATGCATAGGGAGTATCTTTGTAGTTTTAACTGATTAATGACATTATTCATATTATGTTAAACTTTTTTGAACATACGGCCCCTGACAGTGTTGGACAGGTATCATTCAGGGGCTAAGATATGTTTGTGCTGTAGTGACACTGTGATCCCACTATAATTGCTCTATGGGAAGGGGAGCAGGAAGCATTTTATAACATCATGCATTTAATCACCAATGCAATTACAGTGCCACTGGAGTAGATATGTTTTCCTGCTACCAACTCTTAGGAACTTCTGAATCATAATGAATCATTACTAGATAAGCTGGAAAACCTTGTTTCCAGTAAAAAAATGCAGAATCTGGAATTTTGCAGTCACACCTAATTAGCATCTGAGGCTTAAATGTCTTTAAAATTAAATGTCTAATGTCCGTATGCTATATGAAAGCATTTTTTCTCCAAACCCCTTATTCTTCCATCATCAGAAGACAGATGAACAAAAATTATTTTCAAGAATTATGATTATTCTAGTGTTGTTTTTCAAGCATTGAGGAATATATACCCATACTAGAATCTTTACTTATTTTTTCTCTGATGCAGCTGCATGATTGTTGTCATTGGTGAGCACCTACACTAATAATACTAGTTCACCATTACTTTAAAAACTGTAGGCAGCATGCTAATAAAGGTGAAACTGAGCATTTTGCATTGCCCTTTGGCACTTGTGTAGAGTAAAACTAGTATTAGTTTTTAGTGTTTCTGGTTTGCCTTTTTTTTTATCTTTGAGATGGGATGATGAAGCTCTGAAGCACCTGACCCGCTGCTGGAAAATGGAGGATTTTGTTACGAAACCTTCATTATTTATTAGGTGTGCCTATCTAAGCTTCTTGGCAGAAGGTTGTTTTTGGAGACTATCTTAAGATCAGTCAAATTTTGGCATGCTTCTTTTTAACTCCCTTTGACTGCACAAAATTTCCACGTGTAACTTGTTCTTCAGATTGAGATTATCTTTTTTGATCCTGTCTGTTCTGTTCAACTACTGTACATCTGACAGCCTTTGAGATTTATGACTAGAATTCAGCTGCATTCTCTGGATGTGGTTTTGTATCGAAGTCATTTACTGGGAGAGGGGGAAGGAAAACCAAACTTTCAGTGAAGACAGGGTGGAATGCGCATTGATTTGGATGGTACCTTGCAGTGGTACTGTCAAATGGCAAGGAATAAAAGGAAAAGATAGTAATATGGAGCATAAAATTGAATAAATAACGTCGAGTACTCTTAGCGGAGTAGATAAGGCCACTCCACACCTTTATAAGAATGTACTGGAAGTACCATATGAAAATAGAATTGGGGAAGCAATCTCTTCAGTTTTCTTAATTAGTTGTGCTTTAGGATATGAACACGTATAGGGTTTGAAGTATGCGATTTTTGATATTTAATGACTCTTGCTGGCTCACACTTTGCATTATGGACCTTTAACTGGAGATGCAGATGTCCATCTCACTGAGGTTGGGACCTTTTGGTGGTCTGTGTGCGCATCTGTCTAAATGCTCTCGTAGTTTCCTTTGCTGTGGCGATTTGTAGGCACAACAGTGCAAGTGAGGGATGATGATTTGAGTAGCCTCAACTGTGCATTTTATTTTTTTTTACCCTTACATGCGATTTATTTCCTGCTAAAAGTATAAATATGTTATAACTTCCAGGCTTTCCCATTTCTGTACATTTCTTTCACTTCCAAAGTCCCCATGTTATTGCTACTACTTTCATGGTCATATTGTTAAGGCAGTGTTTTCTTTCTTTGGCAACGGGGGCAGTTTTAATACCCGCACTTTTTTCAGACTGAGCCCTGTGGAACGGTTGCGTGCAATCATTCTGGAGCCTCTTGGGTGTTCCAGCTGCCTTGAAGTATCCTCTGCCTCTAACTTAGTGTGCCACTTGACCTTCTGAGCTTGCTTCACCTTGTGGTTTCCAATCTACATAATAATTTTGTGTCACCCTTTAGTTAAATGATTTCTTTTTGACAGATAGAAGTACCTTCAAAGAGGGTTTAACTTTATATTCTGCCTCAGAGATAATACCATTCTATTTGACTTGATTTATCTATAAATATGAATATCTTTCTGAATACCAGCTTAAATTATGTACAAGTGAAGATTATAAATTATCAGTATAAAACCGGCTTGCTAGGGTTATTGTACATATATAATGTATACTGTGAGTAATTCTGGATTAGGTGCTGTTCAGCATGAACCTGAGTTTTATGGGGGAAATCTGGGAATTACTGTAAGTCCAGTTAAAAACCAGGGTGGTTTGATATCTGATTCAGAAGCATGTCGAATATCCCAATCTAACTGTGACAGAAGGGTGTAGAAATGTTGGGTCTCAGCCTAAAGACTTGCCATCTAAAACACGTGGTTCTCGCTGCCAGGACTGACTTTGAATTCTAGCTTTGCTGTGCCTTACTCACCAGTACAGTGATGATGTTCCTAGAAGCAGGAATTGTATTCCCTTCCCTAGGTTACCTGTGACCGTCTTTTTCCTATGAAGTGGAAATAGAGGGCTGTGTCATGACCAAGACTGATATTTCAGAACTTTGAGTGTTCCAAATAAAATTATCTCTAGAAATAACAGATATTACATTTGTATGATATATTTGAGAAGGTTGTCAAGAACAAAGAAATTTTATATGTTTGTGTTCCTCCTTGGCACTACGAGCTTTAGTGAATTCTGGAGTCGCTGAGAAATAATTAATATAAACCAGCGATGTGGTTAACAAGATGTGCCTCATGAGAGAACAGCAATATGCAGGCTTGCTCAATTTTAAGTCTGGTGAGTGAACCCTTGCCTGCTGTAAAGAGGAAATCCTGCCAATGAGATGAGGGATTTGTAGTGTAACAAAGAGCTATCGAACAATGTTTTACTTGACAGACAGTGACATGAATCTCAGATAATACCTAGTAAGTCTGATGTATGTAAACTGCGTCATGTGTTTTCTTTATAAAGCTTTTACTCTAATTAAATATTGCATTTTCAAAAAGAAGCTATTGGTGATCAGTGCTGTTACTCTAATAAAAATGCTCTCTTTTTAGTTATAGTATAATGATGATGTATCTGCACTCACATAAGTGGCTGTGTAAAAGAAACTAAGAGAAAAAACACTCAAAAGTTTAGATTCTCATGGTAGGTAGCAGCCTCAGACTGACTTGGATGCCCTGAAAAGACATATAGAAGGTTTGAGGAGAAAGTGATCCTTGAAACTATAACAGTGACCTGAAGTTATTTAGCTCACAAGGTCACTTGTCCAATAGCGCTGTCCTTTCAGAAAATCTGGGGGGTTTGTGTGTTGGGAATAAATGGCTTTTTTTTTTCTTCTTTTTCACATAGCTGTATGTTGTGTTTGCATCTGCATTTTCCATTGTTGGTGTGCTTTTAAGTAAATATTATATGAGGCTTTGGATTGATATTTAACAACTGAGATGGTTGGTTATACCACTATTGTCATTGCCCATTCTAGTGTCATCAGTATGAACCAGCTGAACTCTGCCTTTCTTTTTCTTTGCTGCCCCTGGGGTTTAATGGCTTTGCAGAGAAGCTCCTGCCTGGCATACTGAGCTCCTACAGAAGGTCTAACCCATAAGCAGTGAGTACTGAACTGCAGCACACTGATGCTGTAGGTGTTGACTCACTGTGCTGTTTTTAATTGCAGTTCTTTTGAAAGTAGATAGTCTTTGCAGATATTGAATCTTTGGGTATCTACCAATATGATGATATATTTGTATGGCTACAAATGCTTATCTGCTTTTCTTTTCCTGGGAATTAACTTTTCTTCTGTGCACATACTGTTTGCATTTAAAACTAGCTTTCATGTGTCTGTGGCTCTTGCTATAGCTGGCAAATGCTTATATCTCAAATCTGCAGTGATGTGTGTTCTTTTAAAATTCTTGAGCCTGATGTAAACCAGCTTTCAAATGTGCATGAATTGAAAAGCATCTGTAATGTTTCGATGTGACTAATGCTAAGATGTGATTGACCAAGTCTGGATTTACTTTTTTACTGGAAAGTCATTCAGAATAACCCTTTACAAACTCTGTGGGGAGAAAAAAATTCTATAATCCTGATATGTATGTTCATTTGTGACATAATTGCTTTGAAAAAATTGTCAAATTTTTTCTCTCAAAATAGCAAGCAGTTTTTTATAATTTATGTTGTTAAGGTACTGATCTCCTCTCAAAATTCCATCCATCTTTGGCTGGAAATAGAAAACAACTGTTTTGATTGTTTCAGTTGTTTTTGTGTATGCGTATTTCTAAAGATAAAGGTGCAGTTAATTTGGCTAAATTATATATTCCAGCTAGAGCTGCCCTGAGGAGGCAAAAAGGTCTCGTCTTGCCTGTCAATAGGTACTTTCAGATCTGCTCAGGGCGGCTTTAGTGCTTACATGTAATGGCAGAGCTGGTTCAGGAATGCTGAACAAATCAAATATTGGCTGGTGTGCACAGAAACTGGATTGTTCTTACTTAAAGACATTTCAACGCTTTCGAGAATATTCTCCAGGTCACTTTGTGAAGGAGATGTGATATTAGAAGAGAGCTTTTGTAAACTAGGAGGAACTTGTTCTCCCATAGAGTTTTGCTCTGGGTATTTTCATGATAGCCCTAGGGAGGTCTATAGCCATATATATATTTTTTTTTTTTTTTTTCTGTGAGCATACTGAGTTTCTGAGGTTTGAACACTTGTGGCATAATTGTATAGACAACTTTGGAGACATCTGGGAGGCTTAAGATATGGTGTTGTTCTCCAGCTGTTTTTCTCTCAGCTGAAGGTTGCTGCCCTCAAAGCTGAGCCACTCTAATGGATCATATGAACTGTCCTAGTCCATGTCAGTGCAGAGCCAGACAGGTTATTTTAAATTACTGCTGGATACAGCTGAGGGTAGTAATGAACAGCTTGAGGTAATAACTACTTAAGCCATTCCAGCTAGACTTCAAGAGCACATATGTCTGTGTCTTTATAAGTACAGTACTTTAATCTCTCCATTGCTGTATTGTATTCAGGATTTGTCAGGACTGCAGAGATGTTGCCAAGGGAAGTCTGATATTTAAGTGGAATGTATTGGTGCTTCCTGTCTATCATCATACTGCAGTAGAAAGATTTGAATAATGAATGTGTAACATATACATTGAATGGTAAAGGAAGCTTATTTTCATATATGAGGTAAATGTGTGGAAATCATGTTTTGGAAACTCTTCAAATTGGAAAGAGATTACCACATGAAGTCTCTTCCCTGACTCTGTTTCTAGTTCAGCTGTTTTCAACCACTTATCTTTGATTCTTAGCCATATAAGTTCTTACCCTCTCTGTGCCCTTTCCATTCCCCAGAAACATTCCCTGTATTGATTAGAAATATAATGAATTTTTTAGCTCTATTTTTTTTTATTTTTTGCCCAGGTCCAGCAAGACTATGAATCTCTGTTCCAAATGCTTTGCTGGTAAGTGCAGTAAAAGGTTTTGTGTTTTTGTTAGATTATTGAAACCACATTGTTGGCATCTCCTTTAGGATTTGTGCATGGGTTTCTCTTCTTTCAGTGTGTATATGTAATCAGGTTTTCCTCACTTCGTTGCTTCATTTCTTTGCTAATCAAGAACCTCTTGTATAAATGTACCCATCAAACCTTGTTCTTGAAGTTTATGGAATTTTGGTACATCCTTGAACTACAGAGCTCCACTACCAGCACAGCTCCTGTATGGATGATGTGGCTTTCAGAATGTCTGAATTGTAATTTGGAATTTCATAGAATTATTTTATAATAACCTCTGTTATATAGAATGGATAAAAAATGAAAAGGAAAAGTTGGTATAGAATACCTTGTTTCTTTTTACTTACAGCCCTTGAATGTTAAATCAGCAGTAGCTCATCGGTAGGCTAATTCTAATTACTGCATATTATTTCTTATTGTAAGATCATTGCTTTTGTGTAAAATCTTAGGAATTGTTATTTACCGTTTCCCATTAGCATCTTTTAGCTTTGCCTTTCTGAATTTTTTTTGGTATTATTTAATATTGTAAGCTAATTTTTAATTTTAATTAAAGTCCTGTCAGAGTTCATGATTTATAATTTGTCTTGGGGGAACCGATACAATTTTAAAAGGATCAGCATTTTTATTAAACTTTAAAGCTTTTTCAGCATTTTTTTAACAAAAAAATGAATTTTGACTCCTAGATTATAGATCTTAGGTTCAGCATCACTTCATTAAACAAATACATGGGAAATAAAGATTGTCCAAGGTTGTACAGCAAAATGATGCATATATTTCTCTGGCTGTTTTCCAAAGCCATGGGTCACTGGAATGGTGTATTGAAAAAAGTGTAAGTCCTTTCTTGTGCTCTTTCCCTGCTGACCACAGTCACAAACAAGTTACGAGGTCTTTGATTTGATTCAGTGAGACAGATATGTTCATATTAGCACTGTAAAAAGCTTATGTTTGTGTACCTCAGAAATGGGGGTGTTCTGAATCCGAGGCATCAAAATGGCCCATCCCTCACATTCTGAGTTTAGCAGAGTACCCAACACTTCTCAGACAGCAGACCAGGCATTAGGCAAAACATCTTTTATTTTGGTTTTACTGGTTTGGATTTTTTTTGTTTGCTTGGAATTCTGTTTCTGTTTAACAAGAAGAAAAGTTCTTGTCTTCTATTCTGCGATTCTTCTGAAACTCCATTACTTCTGATAAAGTTAATTTTTTTCTGTTGTAAAATTGCAAGATGATACACAAACAGTTGTGTGGTTGGGGACTGTGGGGGTGGGGGGAGGCGGGAAAGCTTATGTTTTTAAATTTTCAAGACATTCCTTAGAGCCTGTTTATTTTAATGAAATAAGTTCTTGGAAGAGTTTGAGTAACTTAAAAAGCTGCTATTAGTTGGAATAAAATAAGGTATTGTAGGAAAAGGCAAATTTACTCTATCTTTTTCAGACCTTAACTATGGTTCCTTCAACAAGTAGTATTGAAATAACCAGTTCTGTTGGAGTCATAACTTGAAACCTCTCAATGTCATCATTCCAACATAAAAGAATTTTTCTATTTTTTCTTTTTTCCTGATGTTACTGAAAATATTTTTGCCAGATTTTTTATACTGGGTTTCCAGCCACATACAGAAACAGAAAGATGTAGACTCTTGTTTCTAACACCACAGAGAGCAAGATTTTAGGCAAGTAAGGGCTTGAAGATGTTTTTCACTGTTTCAGGCACTCCAAAGAAAGGATGTGAAAAAAGTTCCTCTTTTTTAATATGGCAAATTATTTATTCAAATGTATTGAAGCAGGTTTGCATGTGAGAGAAAATTGCAAAATATGATTTCTCTTGACCATTGTTTCCTTTCTCTTTTATTTCAGAAAAAAGAAATCCACACAACGAAAAAGGTTAGTAACTTTTTACATTTTTTGTTGTTTTTTTTCAGGGAGAAGGGATAGAATCCAGTCTTCCTGTTTTTTAAAAAATTAATTTGAGACAAACACAGCAGGAAAGACCTTACATTTGTGTAAGCATTACTTTTTTATACATACCAGGGGAGAAGGGCAACAAGGGCTGAAAACGTTGTGTTTACAGTGCAGTATTTATTTGTGGAGCCTTCCTATCTTAACAGGTTTTTCAGACTTTCTGAACTATGTACATGTTTGTAAATATGTGGTTGTGAGCTGTTCTTTGCTTCTGCCCTTCCTGGCTTCCCCATTGTCCTGGTTCCAGCCAGGTCAGGATTAATTTTTGCAGTAGCCAGGAGCAGCATGGCTAGGACCTGGAGGTTATTCCATTCCCCCTCATGTCATTGCCAGGGGTGGGGGAAATGGACTCATTTCCAGGGAGAAAGGGTTCCTTCCATTTGAGAAAACGTGGCAGAGGGAGTGGCCGGTTCCAAGCAATCCTATGTGAATTGTTTGCCTATCTTGTACATTTTATTATTGATATTGTAGCTGTTACTGTGTGTTTTCTTACCTCATCGAAGTCTCCAGTAAATTGTTCTTATCTCACTCTGTGATCTTTACCTTTCGTGCCTCCAGTTCTCTGCTCCAACCTGCCACAGAGGGAGAGGAAGGGGGAGGGGGAGTGAGCGGCGTGGTTTGGAGTTTCAGTGGAGAATGTTCCTGAACCACAACACCCATCCCTTGGGAAAAAATGGTCATAGTTTGATATCCATTGTATTAATCAGCACAGAATTTGAGCAAAGGGCAATCGCCTGTCAGTTTGCCTTATTGTTTGACCAAATGCTTCTGATTTCTAAATTTATTATCAAAATAAATTCACTGAATTTTCACTCCCATTTGTACAAAGATGAAACAAACAGCAAAAGCAACCAGATTATGTAGCAGGGAGGCTGGCATTCCTTGTTTTGGCTATCTTCTGTACATTTTCTTACATTAAATGTGGGAATACTGTTCGCAATTTGTTACAGAGATTAAGTTCAGTTTTCTATGGCAAGAATGAGCTGTGTACTGCACAGATATATGCAACCATTTGCCCAGAAGTGCCCAGTGTTTTGGCCTAGATCTAGAAGGTTCACTAAACTCTTCTGTACAATCACAAATTTGCTGTTCATTTGCCCCAGACTAGCTCTTGGCTGGCACGTGAAGGTTGATAAATACTGTAGAGGAGCTTGAAGTTAACTGTCCTCTTCAGTCCTCTTTGCCGCCTCTTCTGAGAAGGAATACCTGATTTGTTTTACTTAAGCCCTGTAAAAGCAACAGACTTTTCAATATTCAAGAGCTTCTCTGAAATAATTTCAAGTGAATTGTAGTTCTGCAAAGTGCTTTAACATTGTCTCCAATTCAGTGCTGACTGTGTGCTATCAATGCCTCGAAGTCTCCAGATACAGTACAAATGTAATACTGCTTATTAAAGTGCTTCAAATTAAATATGCTCTTTAGATGGTTAAGACATAGTTGCTTCAGACTTTTCATTCATTGAGAATACAAATACAATAAAGTGGTGTTTTGGGGTTTTTTAATCAGCATATAGGCTGATGATTGAAAAATGCACATTACAGCCAGAGTATCTCCCTTAATGACAACACATCTTTCACTAAGACTGCAATGTCTCTTCTTTCAGTATGGTAAACTGTGAAATTGGAATGATTAAAATACAGGACAGTGATGAATGAAATTTTTCAAAAGTACTCTTATGAACATAACTTTGCTCCCATTGGATTTATGGAAGTTTTAATATCAACTTCAGGTAGGGACAGTGTATGAGTACCTTTTGAAACGTCGCTTTTATAAAGTAAGGTCTTTCAGGCAGGAATTCTACATTTGTGGAAACAACACCTGGTACCTCAAGAACTCAATTTTAATTGGAACCTCTGGGAACAGTCACAGAACAAACTATTATGGAGCAAGAACAAATATTTAAATACAGAAAATGGTGAAATTATACTTTCTACTTAAATGATGCCAAAAACACATAGTCTGCCTTTAATCCATTTGATTGTGATCTTAGAAGGTTTAGTGCATTGGAAAGAGGGATGCAGGAAGTGGATTTCAGCTTGTTCAATAGTATGTGAAGCTGAAGGTAAGTGCAGCAGGAAGGTTTGGTGGACAGATGCACTTGGAAAACTGGAAGAAGATAAAGTTATGATTAGAGTATTCATGGATTTGTGAATCAAATTAATAGCCCTTCTGTCTCAATGTGTAATTGAAACTTCTAGAAGTGGGTGTCATTTCTTAATCCAACTGTACAATATTTATGCTCACATTCTGCAAAACACTAGATCAGCATCATTTAAATTGAGAAAATAATTCAATGATATAAATCAAGAATTTTCTGAGTTTTAAGGGCTTTACCCTTACTGAACTGTTAGTTCAGTTTTATTTTTAGATTTAAATAAAGCATTTTTTTTACATACTGTTTTCTTGATGAGTAAAAAAAATTACAGATTTTTAATCTCCATCTAACAAGCAGAAAATCAGTATTGCTGGAAATGCATATGTATTTTCAATGTGTATGTTTAGCTCTATGCTAGGTTATGAAATTTTGTAACCTTTTATTTTCCTGAATTGGAAAGATCTAGTAAGGGGGTGGGAAATAAAAATAGATAGTAATATCTGCTATATAAGATACCTGAACTCTTACTGTAGAGTTATTTCATATTTTTGTGCATCTCAACCATCCTGCTTTCTTGAGCAGACCTTTATTTTGTCATGCTTAAGTCACACACAGTTTTTGAAGCTTACAAAATTGGGACTTTTATGTGGCTCAGAGTTACTGAATAATAATTTCTTTTCTCTTGGTTTTTGTAAATCTTGGGAGCTGTTTAGAGCTTGTCTGTTATTACTGCCATGTCTGGCAGTAATAACACCTACTGTAAGCATGAGCTGGCAAAAATCAGTGTTCCTGCCGAAATAGATTTTGCTGTTAATTAACTGCTAATTTGATCCTTAGTCAAGCTTTCAGCTTGCTTTCTGGAAACCTTTTCAACAGATGTATCTTGGATGTTTCTAGTTCAAATTTTGTTTTCTTTGCTGTATCCTATTTTACGATAAATGATAAATTATGCCACCAAGCCTTACAGAGTTCAAGAAGCATTTGGGTGATACTCTCAGGCACATGGTGTGACTCTTGGGGATGATCCTGAGCAGGGCCAGGAGTTGGACTCAGTGATCCTTGTGGGTCCCTTCCAACTCAGTGTAGTCTGTGATTCAGCCCTTCTGTTCATAAAGTTTTCAGTCCTAAATGAATGATTAAAAATCTTTTAGGTTTGCATTTTTCATATGCTTGTAATTTTCAACATGAATCCACAAGTTTTTAGTACTTTGTTGGAAAAGCAGCGAACATTTTCAGAAGTTCGAAAACATCACTAAAGAATTAGTTTTCTTTATCACTGCACAAGACTTTTCTTTTTTCAGTATGATATTCCCTTTGTTGGCTCCTGATGGAAACCAGTGCCTCAATATGTTGCTTCATTAGGCTACAATTTGTTGCTGTATTCATGTTGGTCTTTGTATTTTGAAGTACATGGAGTGCTTGCTACAAAAAACATCACTCACTGGCTAGAGCTTGAAAGCAGTCAGGCTTCATCTTCTCAGATTTGCAGCTAAATATTTCTTTGGAAAATTGTATAGCTGGTTACAGTGGCAGCAAAAATATTTCTAATTTCTAGAACACTACTAATAGAAAATTGTAACATTTCAGAGATAACCATAGATATTGTTTGGCATCCATTCAATTTCTTTTACTTTATACCCAAAGAATTTCTAAAAGGGAAAGGATGGTAGGAAAAAGATGTCTTGGCATAGTTAATGAACTTGAAAGATGAGATGTATGCTAAACTTGAGAAAAAAGTCACCAGGAAATGGAATTAAGAAAAAATTGGATAAACTACTTCAGTTGAGCTTCAGTTATTTATAAGCTTGATTTGCACTGCTGACCCCAGTGACTCTTTTTACACTGTTGGTATGCATTATTCTGTGGCTTTAAAAAAATGTAAAGATCTGAGTAATAGCTCTGTTTGGTTTGTTAGAACAGGGCAATATTTTGTGGAAGGGTTCAGAAGGGACTTACGGATTTTTAGTTGACTCCTTTTCCCCTAACCTGGCTTAAAGTTTTAGAGGGGAAATACAAATTAATAGAAAATTAGTTTATTAAAATACAGTTGTATGATGTAAGCTTAGGACTAATCGTTTTACTGCTGTGAAAAGTAACATCAACCAAATCATCCGGCATGTTTATACTACACCGTCTTAGGTCTCCATAAATAAAGGAGAATTGGAAATTTGGGAGAGAAGGATACCTGAAGCTTTCTAGCCTTGTTGGAACTATATGAGTTAAATAGAGAACACATGTTGAGTGAAGTTAGTAAAGCATTACTTGAGGGGTCCACTTTTTTTGTTACTGTCATGGCATGGAAGCTGTGGAGTACAGTGCTCCTATGTTTCTTTGTGTCAATGCTGATATAATTTGGCTGTGCATTATGTAAAAAGGCATTAAAGATGCTGTGTAGAAGACATAACTCTCATTTGCTCGGGACCTGGCTGTGTGGAGTAGTGCAGTGAAGGGTGTGAACAAGAGCCAATGGTTCAGCTGCTCGTTTGGTTTGCTCAAATATTTTGTCCTTTTTCGTCCTCTTTTATCTTCCCCCATATAAAACAGTGGGAAGGGGTGAGCACTGATGGAGGACAGACCCATGAAGTTTCTTTACAATTGTTAGTGGAAGAAAGAGAATTTCTTTCACAGCTGTCACTCAAATGTTGTGTTCTGCTTTTTCTCTTTTCTTCTTCCTGGCTACTACAAGTTAGTAGGGCATTATCCCATCACATTTGTAAGTGTCATTTCACCAACACAATCTAGTAAAACTGAATGCCTTTTAATTAATAACTTTATCATTTTACAGTCAATCCTGTCAGCAAACTACCCTGTAGGACATTGGTGGCTGTTGGATTGTGTCTTGGGAAATAAAGTCTGGTTGTCTGGGGCTCATTTGTTAAAGATATAAACTCTACTCATGCAAAACTATGACCCTTTGTCAGTGCTGGCTACCCGAAAAGACTGTCAAATAGTCTTAATTTAATTATTTTTCTGTCTTGAAATGACTTTACTGATATTTTCCATGTGGTTTTTTTTTCTTATCTCAAGGGTTGGACAGTTCCATTGTACAGATTGATCTACAAGCAAAGAAAAGGGCTCAGCTCTCACTTTTTCCTTAGACTTGCCTTAGTTTTTCATAGCTCTGTTTTTGAATGTATATCCTTCTTTATGGTAAAACCAGTTTCTTTCTATTTTGCTAATATCTTGTTCACCTTCTAACCTTTCCAAATGACTTGTGGAAACACCAGCTGTAATTTAGTCTCCTGTGTACAGGTTCTCTGTTGATGTAAAAAAAAAAAGTTTAGAAATATGACTTAATTGCTATGATGTTTGCACATTACCAGCATGAAAGCAGACTTATCAAGGATGTGCAACCCACAGGTTTAATTTATTAAACTTTCTTGTAACTCCGTTCTCCTCTAAATGTGTGCATGAGACAGGAGAAGGAATGTTTTTGCTCTTTTCTAATTTAGCAATTTGCTTGATTTATAGAAAAGTCTGTGCTCTGCTTTGTGTATTTGCTTGTTTGGAATCCTTCTATAGTTTATAGAGACAGTAGTGATTTGTTCCTTAGCCTCCCTGTGGAGTTTGTTCCATATTACAATCTAATTCCATGTCCGTGCACTCCTGAGCTGTTAATTTGTACATTTCGATGCAGTTTGTTTCATCGTGTTTTTGTAATCCAAACTGAATCTAACGAGCTATGTGCTTTGGGGACCCAGCCTTGCCTTGCCAATTAGAACAAGTGGTTACTGAGAGAGAGCATGTTTTAAATAAAACATGGCACCTCTGCGTGGGACCAGCAGCCTTTGGGGAATAAAAGAGAATATTTAACTCTTTGTGACTGAGAAGAGAGGTCAGATCAGTGGGCACATTTTAGAAACATTCAGCTTATTCCTTTAAAAAGTATTATGCAGATTTTGTCTTGCAAATAAAATGTAGTTTGGCACTGGAGATGTGTCAGGCACTACTGCATGGGAGTATTTAGGAATGCACAAGGATATCTATCGAGGTGACTGCATGTTTTCTAGGGTTCTAATTACTAGTGCCATATGAAAATTGTACGGGACTAGCAGCTAACCTTTCTCTTTCCCCTTGTACTGTTACACAAGAGTCCAAGGTGGAACAGGAGAAGTGCTAGGTGGTAAAAAAACTGGTTTCAAAAGGCATTTTACAAGGGAAGGAATCTAGAGCCAGTTTTTTTTTAATAAGTACTAAGGTTATATGCTAGGTGGCCAAGAGGAAGTTACTCTGCCATTTTGAGGTAGCTGGGAAAGTGTACCTCTATGATCAGTATTTGTGGTGGTTGAAGAAATTATCCAGCATTCTGCTCGTCCTTACACTAACTAAACTTCCTGGTGAATTCAAGCAGAACACAACAGTGATTTTGGCCAGGTAACTCTGCTTGCAATTATTGCATTCCAGCCCCAACATTTCCTTTCCTCTCTCATCCCTATTAACTTGTACATGCTTGAGCATCTCCAAATGGAAGTAGTTACTGTCCAACAAGAACCCTTAACGAAGGACAGTGAGAAAGAATTTAGGCGAGCAGTCACAGTGATGGGCTGGACAACATTTCAGCAATTCTTGCCTACACAAACAAGGCAAGACCAAGAAAGACCTTCCTTGTGAAAAGGTTTTTGGCTCAGCAGCTTGGTGTTAAGGAAAGTATAGCTGTTCACTAAGGTGATTTAAGCTGTTAGAGGAGCAGGTGTACGGGACACATGTGATCTGGATAATAGAACAAAATGTAACTGATGACTTTTCAGTTGTTTATCTGTTTTATGTAAAAAGAATGTGATCTAGCAGCTAGACAGCTGATTAGGATCCTAGGACTTGATTTCCTTTTCACAGTCAGTGAGCATTTCTTAGTGATACTAGACAAGTTGCTTTTTTTGTCTCCTAATTCCATTCCTCATCAGTTACTGAGAGATGATAGTACTTCCCTCTTAATTTTGGACACGCTGATTTTGGACTTGCCTTTTATACCCTTGAGGAATGGATGCAGCTAGGGACCTTTTGTTTCTTTATTTTGTCTTAGCCTTCATAAGTCTTAGGCAAAATTCTGGAATTTCAGTTCTCTTCTGTGTGTGGCTGTTCTACAGTTACATTTCCGTTCTTCATCTTTGTGACACTTTATCTTCTGTTCAGTTTGTTTATCTTCTTAATTTAAAAGAAATCACATTGCTCTGTTGCAATTAATGTGTACCAGATTGGGGTTTTTTTAAAAACTTTTAATGCTGTTTCTTATGGAGCCTGCAAACATTCCAGTCATTTTTTATTCATACCAGTTTTCATATGTATTGCAAATCTTGTATGTTCTCACAAAGTTAGTCACCAGAGGGCAAACTGTTCATGCAGATTTAGTCAACACAACTATAACTTTAAGGTTTTTAAAAAAAATCACAGTGTCTATGAATGAGTTTGCATGTAGTACAGAGGTACAAAAGTTAAGATATTATGTTGAACGAGATGGAATTCTTGAAGGTTAACATTTAAACTGTTGGACTAATTTGCAAACTTTGGGGGAAAAAATACCCCTTGATAATTTTTCTTCTTTGTTATCACATTAAATATCCCTTATTAAGTAAGTTATTTAGGATCACTTATAAATAAATGTAAAAAGTGATTAAATATCATTTAACTGTTAGTCCAGGAGAATATTAGTAGGTTAAAATAGTTTCCAGCAGGAATATCTTTATCCTTAAATGTGTAGATGAATCTCCATTGTGGGGGCAGAGCTGTGTGTTTGTAATTTTATATTGGAGATCTCTAAGCCTGCAGGACTATTGATAAGGCCTTTCTGGTAAAACTATCTGAAAGAACTGCATCTCTAATAACTGAATGTGTAAGATTTTGCTCCTTTCTTTTGCAGAAAGCATAGGCTATTGACTGAATCTGATGCTGAAGATTTAGGAAATGACTAGACAGGTTATGGTGCCATAATAATTAATCCAGTCTGTGTGTATCCATTATAACTGTCTTTTAATTATGATAAAAGGATCAAAGAGTACAGGAAAGCATAAGATTACTGGCCTACTCTGGTTTAAATCACAGGTCAGTAGATATCATCTAGGTAAGCTCTGCTTGTTGAAAATGTCTCCTTGAAACAGATATCCTGTCCTGATGTGAAGCCACTGGGGGTTCTGCATGCACCATGGGCTCCAGTATTTCTAATGTATAGTCTCTCTCACTATTAAGTAATACTAAGGTGTGCCTTCTTAATTGCAACACTGTAGAGATGTTTATTCAGAATTGAACTCTCATTTGTTGTACTGAATAGGAGGCAATATAAGACATTCTGTCATGCCCTGTATCTTCTTACCAGGACACTTGCACATTTGAGCTGAATGGAGAATAATTATTTTCTTTATATAATTTCTTTAAATAACTCATTAGCCCCCTAGTGTTTCAAGAAAATAAGAAATTTACCATCTTGGCATTTTTGTGAGTCAAGGTTGTGATATTCTTGTTCACTGTACATAGATAAGAATCTAAACCACAAATGTCAAACATCCACACATATTGGAATTATATATTGGATATCAACTTGGAGAAGCCTTGGAACTGTAGTCCTTTCCTAATCTCCGTCCCACAAGGCATATAATTTTTTGATGCTTTAAACATTGAAAGTACACATCTTCTGACCTCGATGGAACTGCAGGGGTATTTAGTGCTTCTCCTAGTGGGGACCCAAGAATCCTAATTTGAACATCTTGAAAATAAATACGAGGAGGAACTTACAAAAGTCATGTTAGAATTCTGTGGCAGAGAACATGAGTAGAATTTAGTTCTCTTTGATTTCTCTTTGATTTCCTTGAGGTTAAAACAAAGTCAAGGGTCTAGCAGAAAGGAGCTCTGCTTTCTGTAAGATACCAGTTGCACATTGTGAACATTTTTCATTCTATCCAGTAAGCAAGTTAAGGGGCTTCTAAAAGAGAACTTCTGTGACTGCATGCATTATGAAAATAATTTCAAATTAAATAAAGAGGTCAGATCACAAGTGTACAAAATTGATTTGATCAGGTGCTTACTTATTTCAGAGTGCTTGACTTTTCAAGCTTAGTGTAGGATTTTGCCATCCTTTAATGCCACTCCCATCCATCTAGTATAAATAAATGCAGTTATATGGAACTGTGACTGTTACTGGCCAAAGTATTTGGAAACCATGAATCAGGAATCTTGATTCTGAGCTGCTGGGCTGCAGTCAAGTGACGAGTTGGACCCAAACACTCTGTCTCAGTTGGGATCAGAAGTGCTGAAGCTGAACAAGCAGTCTAGCCGCGGTCTTCTGTAGAGTGTATCTTCTGAGATTTTTTCTTACTGCAACAAAAAGTGATAGTCTTCAAAGCACAATAGAAGACTTTTCTCCCTCTCCTCTGCATTAAGGCTCATCAAGCAAATGCAGAGGGAGGCTCTGGTTTGTATATTTTTAACTGCTAATGTTACCTACACCGTAGCCGTTTATTACTTGAATAAGTGAACACCTAAATTTCATGATGTGCAGGGTTAATGAACTTAACGTATAAGGAGGAAACGTTGGAGATTTCTAAACTTCTATTCTGTATTTATGTACACTTACATACCTTACTACTAAGCAAAAGCAGTAGCATTTTTATTTGTTTTCAGCTCCTAAATAATAGGAGCTTTTATATTTTGGGATTGGTCCAGCTCTGTGGGAAAGGTCCCATATAAATGGTGAGCCAATTTGAACAGAAAATAGATATCTTTGGGGATTGTAAGCATTAGAAATGACCAAAAGTAAACTTGTAGATTTCGAACAAGATTGCTCAAAGTGGACTTAGTATTCACTAGAAGTTGTTTGCAGTGAGCTACATCAGGAATAAAAGACTGATTTCTTTGTTGGTAATTGTATAAGTTACAGGCTTTGCTCTTTTAACAAAAGATGGTGGGGTTTTGCCTTCTGTCTTGAGTTTTGCTTCAGAGTAGGGAAAAAAACCAACTTTCAACACTTTAGAGGGTATCTGTGGAGGTAAATACCAGTCTGGCTCATTTCTAGGTTGAAAAGGAAATATATTGTGCTATTTACCAGCATGTTCTAGCGATGTTTAATATAGCATTACTGCTCCTAATAGACAAGCTTTCGTTCACCTCTATTGACATGTCCTACCCTGCAATGTGTGAAGAAATAGAAAGCTGATCCCAGTGTAGGTGAATGCAGTCTTTCACCGTGACATTTTCTGTGCCTCAGCAAAGTCTGTGCATAGCTTCAAGTCCTCAGGAGAACTGCTGTCTGCTGAAACGCTTTGAGCAGCAATTTGAAAACTACATTATGACAATTTTTTTTTCCTTGAGACTCACTAGTATGTAGAGAAAATTGTGATAGATGTAAATAATTCTGCAAATACAAAGTATATAATGGGTGTTGACATCTACTCTGTTGACAGAGGTAAGTAAAATGGTTAGAAATAGCTCAAATGTTAGTCTTCATTCTGCACTTCTGTTAGTTCCATAATTATAATTTTTAAAGAGTTAAAATAACAGGAAACTTTTAAAGGGTTTAATTTACGATAGATGTAGCAGTCACTTGTTTTGATAATCAACACATTGTAATCATAGTTGATATGTAACTGCAGCTAGTTGGAGGTAACTGGTGGGTCCCAGTATGAATATTTTCTTTTTTTTTTTTTTTTAAATGAACTCTTGAATCTATGCACAACTGAATTGTAAAACACAGTGTCTCAGAATCCAAAATCAAGATGCCTGACAGTATTCTCCAAATCAGTATATCTGGTAGCTGTGGATAGCATTAAGGTCTCCAGTGCGTTTCAGTCATTTTTCCCCTCCGTTTTTCTTTTTCTTATTTTGAAAGGGTCCTGGTGTGCTTTAGTTGGGGAAAAAATATATAGGAATATTCATCAAGGAGATTTAGAAATGCAGAGTGCTGAAAGCTTTTGTAACAGAGCCTGTTTTTCTTGGTAGTAACCAAATGAGCTTTTTTGATGTAAAGGTCAGATTTCATGTATTTGTTCCCACTTGAGCTCTTTCTGGACAGACCAAAAGCTATTTTGCTCTTGATTTATAAGATATTTACTGTGAGTTAGTACTGCATAAACATCTGACATTGTGAGCAGCTCTGGGTACTGCTGACCATGCATTGATGAAAGGAATTTTAAGATATTTATTGGGGCCTTTTCTGCAGGTACTGTAGCAAAGTACAGAATGCAGAAAGGAGAGCAGAATTAATTGTTTTGTTTTTAACTTGAAACTGTTTTCTCTTTCACACAGCAAGCTGCAGTAACTCCCTGCAGAGAGAATGAATGGTCAGTTGTGACTCCATACACACACCTGAGCCTGAGAAATTAGTTGGGCCATAACGTAATAGGAAGGAAAATGTATGACTCATTCACTTTTAACTTCTGAAGATGATGATGTCAGTAGGACTTGAGATTACATCTTCCTTTAGGAGACTTCAGAAAAAAATCAAACCACAAATCTTGTATACTATTATGTCAGCTTGTTCTGTAGTTAGACTTACCAAGGTTCAAATGAGAGCCTAGCTGCGTTATATTAAAAAAAAAGCTAAGCAGATAATCTTATTGGTGTGATGACACATAATTTATATAAATTCAAGTTGAAGATACTTTCTGTGAAGAAAGTTTTACTAACATTCTGTTAACATGAGAGCAGTCATTTTTACCAACAGAAGTACCTCTAAATAAATACAAAGCATTTCAGGTGACTCCTTATTTAACGAAGTAATCAATTTTATGTTCCTATATTTGTGGACTTTCTGTGAAATTCCAGTTTTCATTGACATGTATTCCTAAATTATCAATAGGCAAGCTAGTAAACAAGAAGTGTCCAGCAAACAGGACAAATACTAAGCTTAAGTATTATGTAAATGTAAACTTTTAAACATGATGACCAATTTGTAAAACATTTTGGTTAAAATTAATCTTTTATGAAACAAGATTAGAATAACATGTATTAAGTTTAAAATCTGACAACTCTAAAGCTGCCAGGTTAGAACCTATTTCTTCCATTTCTCCTTTCATAGTGAAATTTGAAGGACTTTGGGACCTGAAAATTGAAGGAAACGGTAAGCTACTGTGAGATTGTATTCTTGAGCAGGGGAAGAAATCCTGTGTTCTTTTTTACATTCTCCATCAAGTTGGAGGCTGAGTAGCTGTAGAACCTGTGTAAGCAACTAACTGCAAGGGTTGAGATGTTTGCTGGTTTCTACCCGGCCTTCCTTTTCACTTAGCCAAAAGGAAGGTTTGGCTTTTAGACTCTCAGTTGAAGCCCTTTAGCATGTAGCTTGGCATATGTCTGGGTCACCCTCTGCCCTCTTTGGTTCCCATTCAATGAAATGGAGTTGGGTGGGCAGAGGAGTTAGAGTGGCATGGCATTTACTGTGTCCAAACCAGTGACTCCCCCCACCCACCACCACCCCCTTGTATTAAAAATCTCTTTTTGCCCTTTTATATTGTGCCTTACATTGCATTCAGAAGAATACTGTATTCTAGTAAGGACATGGGCACCTTTACAAAACACTTAATTCATGCATAACTGGGTTATGGAAGAGAAAGTTTCCTGAGTTTTGACTGTACTTGTAGGTTCCAGTTTGAATGTGGTTGAGTGAAACTAGTAGCAAATTACTGTCATGGCTTTTTTTGGCCAGTGCTGTTCTGGCTCTCTAAGTACAACTTTCTTCCCTAAAACCTTTCTATGTTAGTATTTAGTATCACTTATTAAATAGAGGCTTAATATGGAATTGCATTTCGTGGTTAACTGCAACTCATTTTCTGCTCTTTGCTCAAGGGAAAGCAAGAAGGAGGCTTCCTGCCTCTTTCCCCAGTTTTACTGCTGGTTAGGGAAACTGAGACTATAAAAGTTAACTTTATTTTTTTCTGCTATATAAGTTTGTGCAGCAAGGTATTAACAATTTCTCAGTTGTGCCCTGGCCTATTAGCAGGAATATACAGTGGTACAAGAATGAATTTGTTGCAAATTTTATGCCTCCATGACTTATTGTAGAACGTTATCCTGCTGCAGTGTTATTAAGTCATATTTCATCTCTTAAATTAATGTTGACAGTCTGTTACTGGATTTGTTCTTGTCTTCAAATTGGAACATAAAGGAAAAACATCTTATTGCTGGAATATTAAAATTAATTGTTTAAGTACCTTGCTTGAAGTAGAATTCTACTAGAAAGATTATAGTGTAAAATCAAGGTGTGATTTAGATTTGCTTGCATGTGTGAAAAAGTGCTTTTGGAGCATTCAGGGCATCAGGAGAATGCAGGAGGTGAGGATGAGTTGAAATTGCTGTGAGAAAGGGGAAACTGCGGAAGAGGAGATACCTGTGTCCATCCGTGTCAGTATTGCAGTGTTTGGTGATGTGAATGTTATGGGATGTACAGTGAGGTGGGAAAGCTGTTTGAAATTAAATGTCAGTCCTGGTGGTTGGGTTTGTTTTTTTTGCTTTGAAAAGAATCTTTTTGCAAAAGGGGGTGCAGGTTTGGAGCTGGCATTTTGCAATAGATTTGCAATTTCACTATAGATTTTTGCTCTGATTCTAGAAGTTATTGATAAGGAATTTCTGTTTGCCTATGGAAGATAAACTGGCTTGATATAGTATTCAATAGAAACTGGATTATAAACATTTTAGAATACTCCAGATGAAGCATTTGCTTTTAACTTTAAGAAAGGGAGAGATCCATAGAGATTGAACTGGAGTGCTCAGCATAACCAGTAAGAGATTGGGGAGGTGGAAAGAAATTCTTTGTTTTGCTTATAAGATAATTTGACCATCATGCTTGGAGGCTTTACACTCCTTCAGACAGAGCACAGGCATAAATGTAGGTGAACTGGTATTTGACAAGTGGTGGAGCACAGACGTCTGCCAAGAGGGATGTGTGCAAGGAAACCACTCAACACCTTTACAGCAACAACAACTACAAAAAAGGTGAATAGCAAATAATTCACCAGTTACCAGCCCTAGGAAGAAGCACTCAATTTTCTGGTAGTTTTTAAGTTGGACATTTCAGCATGTGTTATATTCATTAGGCAAGTGGTGATTTGTTCTTGCTGTTTTGTATTTGTTTTGTTTTTTTGGTCCTGATGGGATGGCCAGCATGTGGCATCTGAGGAAAGAGAAAATTTTCTTCAGTTTGATATGTGGGACAATGGTGTTTTTCGAGGAGTTTTTCTAGTGCCTTGTCATCTGCTTGCTCTCTTGTAGAGTGACAACACAATTGCATACGGTGTATTCTTTTAACACGTTTGTTTAAAATTAACATCTTCAAGTTTTATTCAGCTGGCTGAACTATAAAATGAAATTTGCTTTACATTGGTTTTAATAGTTTTGTGCATAAAACTTTTTCAGTTGGTGCAAACTGCTGGTTAAAGTAGAGTCTTGCACTGGACGGAGGGGTAGGTAAAGACAGGAAAGTTAGGGTTAGAGTTAGCTTCTTTTTCTGGCTGATATTGCTGAAATTTAGATCATGAAAGCAGTAATAAACTTTTCTACCAAAAGTCCAAGTAGTATGTCTCATCTGGTGAGACTGACTCTTATTGTAATTACATTTGTGGAGAAGAAAGCTTTTGTTTGCTGGAAGCCATAAACTAGTGAAGTAAAACCAGTTTGATCACCTAGTCCCTCTGCAGATGGCACAGGATTTCTGATATACTTTTTTGGCATGTGGTGTGGGCTACAGAAATTGCTTTGAGGATAAAAGGCAAATAAGTTCATGGAATTGCTTCATCTTTTCAAAGGACAAAGAGAAAGCACTCATTTTGCTGGTGTCTACCAAATGAGATACTGAGAGGAATTGGAATACATATACTTAAAATCTGAGAATTGCTCTGCAAGTACAAAAAAATCATGGTGTCAAACACCATATTTTTGCTCTAGAAGTTGTAGAATAAAAACATAAGATTTGTGAATGTGTTAGCTTTCCAATAAAGCCCAAAAGATGAGTGTGAGTTTTCTAATGTTAACATAAGTCAGAGGTAACCCTGATTTTTATTTTTTTTGTTATTCCTTTTAATCATCCTTCTTTCTTCTGAGAAGTGAGACTTTCACATAATGTCAGGTATAGCTTGGCACAGACTTGAAGAATCTGAGGCATGTACCTTACTTTGGAGTTGTCTTTTTTCAAGAATTCTTATAATGCTGTCAGTCTAACTTAGCTTTTTCTAACTTGGCCTCATAGGCTGCCGCTCCTGCCTTAGAAGGTACTCATGATTAATCCCAACTTAGAATGGATCATTACCTTTATTTTTTTTTTTAAAGGTTTGTATGAAAGTTCATATTATTCAGTTTGATCTACAGAAATGCTCAAAAGAAAATGGGGAATCTGTTTGAACAGAAAAAACTTCATTTAACGAGGGACCAAGCTTGGGATCTCTCTATTCCAGAGGGCAATAGTTTGTGCTGCCAAGGTCTATAGGTACCTGCTGGAAACAGTTCCCTCATACTAGACAGCTCTTTGTCATGTCCCTGTCCCTCCACTTTTTTTGTTCTGGTTTAATTCAGAAGATGACACATCTGTCAGTGTGGTAAAACCTTACTGAATGCGATACAAAGAGGTTAAAGCAAAGCATCTGTATCTCTGATAGCTTTCTGAAAAGCAGTTTTAATCCCTAGGGTATGGTACATTGCCTGTCTTATATGATCAGTGGTAAGTGTTCCTTACAAATCAGGCATTCTCTGGTAACCTCTTCAAATTCTTGCAATCAAACCCACAGTGTTCAAGAATTATAAAACCAATATTGTGAAGGTTCTCTGAAAAGCAGATGTGCATTAACGTGTTAAGCAGCATGCTTCCTAGTGTTTTTCACTGAGAGAAAATAAGTGAAAACTTAACAGTTTTTATACTTTGTTAATGTGGTAAGTCATTTGTGATAATGCTTCCCCATGTCATCTTCTTCCCTGTAGGTATAAATGGTAAATGTGAACTGCATTTTTGAAGGATTTTTCTGCATCTGTGCTGTCTGGTGTTTAAATTGATTGGGCCTTTTCTTTTAACTCTTATAATGAGATTTCAAAACTGTTTTAGTTTCTGATCAAGGCTTTCAGATATGTTCACACTTCAAATGTAGTGGGCTGTGAGTAAATATTTTTTTCTGTGTGTAAACTTATTACTTTTCCAAAGGAGCTTAAAATCAATCTTAACTCTAACCTCACAATATTGTATTTGTGTGATATTGGACTTTTGTATTTGTGTGATTTGGATTCGAAAATTGAGGGTAAGGTCAAGTTACTAGGTCCTGGCAGACAAATTGTGAAAGGTGTAGTAGCTAACTGGAAGAGAATCTGCAGAGAAACAGTGCTCTCTTTTGAAAATTTGTAATATTTAATTTTTATTTTTCTTCAGTACCTTGTATCTGTCTGCCTGATGCAGTCTGGGAGAATCACAGGTGTAGCTTCTCTTCTACCAGTAGCCAGTGAAGTGAATATGCAGAGCTCTGTCCACAGGGCCAGAGATGAGAGAACTGTTCAAAGTAAAGATAAAAAGTTGAGAATTTATGTTGAATCGTAGGATGCAATCTTAGTTGCTGTTTATTTACAATATGCAAGTATTTCACGCCACTCACTCTTGTCAATTTTCTTGAAAGCATTAAAGGGTTGGCAGCTGAGTTGGAAAATCACACTACTCTCTTGGAACCCAGCAAAGCTATTCAGTAATTAGTAAATTTAAAAACAATTGAATCTGCATGAGTTGGTGGTACCATGTGATATCACTGGTGATGAAAAGTTATTAGGAAGCCTGAAAAAATTCTTTACTCCCTAGTGCTCTAGTCACAATAATAAATCTTCTAGGTTATCTTCATTAAAAAGCATAAAAACTGGTTGCTAATTTCAATTTTGTTTTACCATGGTAATAGTTTTCATGGAATTTCAGTGTGTTGATTTTCTACTGTTTAAGCAGTTGTCTTTGTAATTTCTATGTGCTTCAGTCAAAAATAGAGCTGTGTACTGTATGAATAAAAGTGATGATTCACAGTCTTGAGCTCAAGTGTGGCAGCTGGGAGATTGGCAGTGTGCTGTGAAGGGAGAGGCCACTGGTAGGAGGAATACACAGACAGGGTTCTTGTGGTGGGAAGAGTCCTGCATTTCTTGAAATTCTCTGTTCAAAAATTTCCATGCATAATAAAATTCCGAATGTTGCATTTTGAGTTGAATTTTTAAAGTTTTCTTTGTATTTTTTGTTTTAAAAATCATTATATTTAAGTAACGAATGAATCAAAGATACATTTGCATTTTAGTGGAAAACATTCATATAAGAAATTTTTGCCTAGCTCTTATCTGCTGTGGAACATAAATAACTGAATTATCTTTGCTTTAGGGCTTCAGAGGCACAGAATAGATTTCTTTAACATTGAAAGGGGAAGAGGAGGGTATAGGTGCTTCATTCGAGCTCAGTCAAAGGAGTCACCCTGCTTACAGACTGTTCTTTTCATTGGCATAGTTCAATGACCATTGATCTTATCTGAGAGTGTGATCTTGAACAAGTAGCATGGAAAAGGGAAATACATAACTGAATAGACTGCATGGAAAAAAGATTTCTTTTTGAAAGGATAAATTCTGGTTCCTCTCAAGGTGAAGCTGATGTGGGCTTTTAGCAGGAGTTTCTTGCATGGTGCAGGAGAGCAAGACAAATACATACTTGGTTTGAAATATCACCTTACAAAGAACTGTCTCTTTATAAATGGATGTAGAATTTTCTCTCTTCTTTTTTAACTTCTGGTCTCATAGAGAGGACAATTTATGAAAAATGCAGGTGCAGGTTAAAGGAAGGCACAGAACTCATTGAAGTTTCTGTAACAGATGCAGGTTTTTTACTCATGAGGTAAAACCTGGAATGTTGTGAGCAGAAGTGTTCAGCTAATGCTCCTGAACTGTATAAGCGCGTACATGTCAAGTTTTTTTTCTTTTTCTTGATCAGATGGCCCCATATATAGCATACTTTAGATTTATTAAGAATAAGCTGCTTTAAAAAGAATTGTTCCTTTATTTCCTTTCTCAACAGAAACTCCTCTAGTAAGCATTCAGATTTTCCAGCATTCACCAAAGCAAGGAATCGTTAGAGAAAAGGAAGTGCAGGACTCAGTCTGGTTGACACTGGGCAAGGGTGTTCTTCCTGAGGCTGTAAAAGGCACTTTTGTCCTGTGAAACCATCTAGGGTGTAATAGCTTCTGGAAACACTGGAGATGGCAAACCACTGAAACTGTTCTTTGGTTTTCTTCTTAGGGAATAGCATATTGGTTTTTAACTCTGAGAGCAACTTCTTTCCTAAGACTTTTCACTTGCCATAATTTGAGGAGATAGATTTCTTTCTGGTTTTTGAATTACATTTAAACTGAGGCTGACTTAGTAGAGAGAAGGAAGAGTGTATGCATGTATGCACACCCATTTATTTATATTAGTTTCCCTTATAATTATGTTCTTAGACTCTTTTCACCCTACTGTTTTGGCTGTTTACATAGAAATAAGCAACAACTATCCCAATTTCAGTAGAAAGGGGAAATATTCCACATTGAAGTTTCATTCCTTGATTGAAGATACACTCCTTTCTAGGAGTAAGTACTGGAACATTTTATTCTCATTGCCTATCATTATGCTTTGCAGTAAGGAAAGTGTTTTATCAGTCAGATACCTTTTCATCTGCTTTCTAACTTAATTCTAACAATATATGTGAAACACCTGAGAGAATAACACGTGTTTATAATTCACCTCTTACTGGAATTCTGGATGGACTTTTGAAAGAGGGCATTCCCTACTTTATATATATTCTAAGCATATTTTTTTTTCCCTGGCAAAAGGCTGATCAGACTTCTTAGGACATTATGCAGCTATATAAAAAGGGAGGGGAGAATGTGTTCAGCGTGGCCTGAAATGTGTCCTCTACTGCTTCAACAGTTCTAAACAGAAAATCTCTGCCTTGCTGATAGCAAAATAAGAATTGATCAACTATATTGTGTTTGACAGTGAATGAATGGGAGAGTGAGGGGTGAAAATAGAAAAGGGAAGATGACTACACCATAATGCTGGAGACATTTCTAAAATAATATTAGGTCTGTTGATGCACTCTCCTTTGTGAGGGCCACTGTGGAAGCTATTGACTCTTTGCAGAGATTCTGTTAACTAGATTGTTCTCAATTTAGGAAGCATCTTAGCCTTTAGATAAGAAAATACAAAGAAGGATAAAGCTTTTGATAGTGTCTCTCAGAGGATCCTTCTGGACAAAATGTCCAGCACACAGCTGGATAAACGTACCATGAGGTGGGTGAGCAATTGGCTCACAGGTCAAGCACAGAGGGTAATAGTGAATGGGGTAACATCAGACTGGTGACCTGTCACTAGTGGGGTTCCACAGGGCTCCGTCTTAGGCCCTTTGCTCTTCAACATCTTCATAAATTACTTGAATGCAGGACTGGAAGGGACACTAAGTAAGTTTGCAGATGACACAAAACTGGAGGAGCTGTTGACTCCCTCGAAGGCAGGGAGGCCCTGCAGAGAGACCTCGACAAATTAGAGGGCTGGGCAATCACCAACCATATGAAGTTCAACAAGGGAAAGTGCCTGATTCTGCACCTGGGATGGGGCAACCCTGGATGTATGGACAGACTGGGGAATGAGATGCTGGAAAGCAGTGCCACAGAAAGGGACTTGAGCGTCCTGGTTGATGGCAAGTTGAATATGAGTCAGCAGTGCCCTGGCAGCCAGGAGGGCCAACCATGTCCTGGGGGGCATCAGGCAAAGCATCGCCAGCCGGTCGAGGGAGGGGATTGTCCTGCTCTGCTCTGCACTGGGGCAGCCTCACCTTGAATATTGTGTGCAGTTTTGGGCACCACAATATAAGAAAGATATTAAGCTATTAGAGAGCATCCAAAGGAGGGCAATGAAGATGGTGAAGGGCCTTGAGGGGAAGCCATGTGGGGAGTGGCTGAGAGCACTCAGTCTGTTCAGCCTGGAGAAGAGGAGACTGAGGGGAGACCTCATTGCTGTCTACAACTTCCTTGTGAGGGGAAGAGGAGGGGCAGGAACTGATCTCTCCTCTGTGGTGACCAGTGAGAGGACCCAAGGGAATGGCTTTGGTTGGATATTAGAAAAAGGTTCTTCACCCAGAGGGTGGTTGGGCACTGGAACAGGCTCCCCACAGCAGTGATCAGAGCAACAAACCTTACAGAGTTCAAGAAGTGTTTGGACAATGCTCTCAGGCACATGGTGTGACTCTTGGGGATGGTCCTGTGCAGGACTAAGAATTGGACTGGATGATCCTTGTGGGTCCCTTCCAAGTCAGCATATTCTGTGATTTTGTGTAATTATATCTATGCAATATTTTCCATGTGAAGAGGAGAAAACAAATGTGGTTGTTTATTTTGAAGACTGGAGATTCTTATACATACATTTTGTTTTAATTTATTAGTTGCCATACACTAGTATTGAATGTATAAAATGGGCTAGAATAAATTTTGTCACACAGTGCAAACATGCATGATAATTTGCATTGGAGAAAGGCTTCAAATCTTACACTTATAATCCATATACTTTTAGAGCTTATCAGTATCACAAAACAAAAATGAGAGTTTTCGGTATAATGGATGTGAAACAAAAAATCCCCATAAAATTATGTTTTTAAAGGAGAGTATTTGTAAACAAAGGGGGAACATGTTAAAATTAATGAGAGAAATTAAATAATAGTGCAAAATCTATATATGTTCTCTGTCAATACTAAAGCAATCCTTATTAACAATTATTGTAAGAATTACAAATACTTTTACCCTCTGTGTTTAAAATATGTCTATTTGTATTTAAATATCTACAGAATAATACTTCCAAGCCGTTGGCAGACCCTCATGGTAATGTTTTACACAGAAAGAACACTGGAATTCTCTTAATTCTTTGATATTGTGTTCCAGTCTGGTTACTTGTCTGCCTCAAGTACAGTGTTTTTACAGTGACCTGGAATGATGATTATATTGGCTCAAATGTGGCATTTTCTAAGGAATTTACCTTCTTAGTGTGGATTTTTATTTCATATATAACTCTCCCTGTTGTAATGCCTGAAATTAAGCAAGCAATCTGAATAACATCTGCTATGCATGGTTTGTTCTTTCTTTCTTTCTTTCTTTCCTTCCCTAAGATAAATCCTGTAGGGTTTTTACTAAATACATTATTTTATTCTCTGCTCTGTATTTATGTTAGTGAAAGCTAGATCACCAGAGTATACCTTGCCTTTAGAGAAGATATTGATAATATTTGCAGTGGTTTTAGTTTCTGTAGGATTCCATCACAGTGGATTACATTACACTTGAATTGACTATGGGGAAGGGTTGGTGCCGTGTGACTGTGGGGAAGAGTCTGTGCTATGCAGGTGAGCTTCACCTCTGCTTTAGGCAATTTGTGGTGTGTTGATACACTGTGTGGTTCTCTTCAGATGCCTTGTTGGCAGATAACTGGTTTCACAAAGATAAGATCTGACATCTCACCTGAAATTCCTCTCTGAGAAGCCAGGATAGAGATTTGGACAGGTTCCATGTGCTACTCATAGTATGATGATAAGTGCTATATTCAGCACTGGTTGTAGTTCCCTGAGGGTTTGGGCAATTGGCATTGCTGTAGAGCATCCAGGAAATGACAGAGCTGAATGTAGTTCAGGCTAGATCATCACCTTCAGTTGGGATGCAGCTTCCCTTACAGCAGCCATTTCTTAGAGATCATATTTACACATAGGTGTATATAGTTGTCTCCTGTGATTTTCATGGATGCTGTTGATTTGATGTTCCACGTGCTGTCTGAATCTTTTGTTTCTGTTCTCAAACAATAGCAACAGGAATACAGTCTTAACACTGACAGGTGACTCTACCTGCTGTTAATGAGAACCGCTTTACCTTGGGAGGGTTTCTTCATCATCGGTCAGACTGCTGCCTGTGTCACAGAATCAGAGTGGTTGAGATCAGAAGGGACCTCTGGAGGTCATTAGATCCAAGCCTCCTGCTCAAGCAGAGCCACCTAGAGCTGATTGCCCAGGACCGTGTCCAGATGGTTTTGAATAACTCCAAGGATGGGGAACCTGTGCCAGTTCTCAGTCACTTGGTCACTGTCACACTGAAAAAGTGTTTCTTGATATTCTGATGGACCCTCCTGTATTTCAGGTTGTGCCCATTGCCCATATTTGAAGAAATGTCAGGGAAGGAGCAGGATGAGCGAGTAGTCTAAGTACATACCTTTGCTATTCCAAAATAAATATTTGTGAAGAAGGAAAAAAGGTATGATTAGGTCCTTAACCATTCAGATTACTTCAAAGAATATTTTTTTCTTCCTTGGACCTGTTGTGTGTCGAAGGCATTACATGGAAAGAATATTGTTTCAAAATTCTGTTTGCTTTGACACATTCATATGTCTAAATGCATGATGGTATTACTAACCAAACACATCTTTGAATCTTCATTCTATGCTGCATAGTAGTATTCCTTTTCACCTAACTTTTTGTGTCTTAGAGCTCAGTCAAGCACAGGCGTAGTTCCTGGTTGAGGAAAAGTTTATTGCTTCTTGAGCGTCCAGCTTTAAATGTGACATGATGGGAATCATGGGAGAATTTTGCTTTATACTTCCCAAATGCATTTGAAGCAGAAGTAGTTTTACTTGAGATTTTAATAACAAAAAACTTTTCATCCTCTACGCTGTTTACAAGGATCAGAATGCATTAAATAAAGTAATTAGACTAGCTGTAATAATGGATTCGCAAAATCATCTTAATTTGCGTACAATGATTGTGATATACGTAGTGAAGAATTTGTAGCTTGTCATAAGGCAAGCAATTGCTTTGGGTAAAATGAGTATTGACTAAGTTCTCAATGTTTTATTTTTTCCAGGCAGAGAATTAAAAACAGTGTCCCAGTGTTATGTATTGTCATTTCCAGGAGCTGTTGAAGCAATTTTGTAAAAATAGGCAAAAGTTGTTATGTAAATTGGGTACAACGGGCACAGAAACCAACTGTGTGGAACAGTACTTCAACTTTTTTGTCTCCCTGTGCTGACTAGGATTCTCAATTCCTGAGTTCTCATGACTGTTTAATTGTACCTTAATCTGTCAATCTGCCTTTCTTTTTCTAGTACCCATTAACTTCATGGTGTTTGTCATAAAGGAACAATAAGATAGATGACTGACACCCTCTAAGTCACCTACAAAAGATGTAACTCTAAAATTTGATACTAGAAGAACAGCTAAAACCATTTTAGGTTTGTATTTGAATGGCTTTGAGCAGGAATGTGTCATGCCCTAGAGAAAGGTCAAGTTAATCTTCAGCATTGTGGATACAAAGTAATTTATACAGGGTTTGCAGTAGAAGAGAGTTTAATGGACCTGCAGGTAGTGTTTAATAACTGAGAATGTAAGTTAAATTGACCATCTGTTACATGTCTCTGCCACTTGCTGCAGTGGCATGTGGGATGGTGGAGGAATTTCACACTCATTTTGTTTCAGATTGTTCTAATTGTTTCTTTTTCATGCAAAGCATGAAAAGGCTCTCACAATTAAAAGAATGCCCTCTCTAAATTAAATGTAAACCCAGAGATTTAATTGAACTAATTCCCAAAGTAAATTCACTTGTCTTCATTGTGATGCCTTGAAGGGATGACGTGTAACTTCATAACTGAGTTGAAACAGGACTTCATTGCAAATGATGCCTCTGAGGTGCCTACTGAGTTGCCTTTGTCTCATTCATTGAATGATTTGCATCAGTTAGGAGATTACAGTTTGTCCTGGATTGTTTATCTTTGGATAGTTGAATAATAAGCTGCAGTTTTTAAAAATCCTGGTAATTTGCCTTTAAATGTTTTTATTTTTTTGAAGCTGTGTTTGAGGTCGCAGGGCTAACTAGAGATTCTCAGGAAGAAATCAATAGCAAATGGAATTCAGAAGGATTTTGTCCATATACAAAATACATCGATGAAGGTCTTAATTTTAGAGGCTCTAAATAATTAGAAAGGGATGCCGTCCCTTGGCAACTCTTATATTCTTTGATGGACAGCAGAAAGGTTGCACCATATGCTAACAGAATAAATAGCACTTCCTCATTGTGAGAAGCTGTAGCATCTCAATGTCAGCTAATTTGAAAAATGTCCAGAATGAAGTCATGCACCATAAATGAGAGCCCTCTTGAGAACGTGATTGCTAACTGTCATACAAAAACACTTTCTGAAAATCCAAGTTGCTTCAGGGATCAACATGTTAGTTGAAAAGTGCCCTCAAGCTGACATGTATTGGAGTGGAAATCAATGTTTTAGCTACGAAATCTCTTTGAAAGTGCTGTAATCAAAATAGTGTTCATTTCTGTGTACCTAGAATTAAATGAAAACCTGTCCATATAGTTGTGCATATATATCTCTCTCTATATCTATCTATATATCTGTGTCCTGTGAGCATAGTTTATTGTATTTGTCATTGAACCAGAGCTATTAATGGTGCAAAGGCATGCAAGTGAGCTGTATAAGGGACTGGCATGTATAGAAGCTAGTTTTGGCATAAATATGAGTTTAAGCTTCAGTTTGTTTGGGGTTTTTTTAAATATCTATATGGTTTTAAGTGCTTTGTAACTGAGAACAGAATGTTTTATTAGGACCTAAAAATGCATTTTCTGTTTTTCTTTATCAAGGAATTAGGAGGAGTAAAATAGCAATGAAAACAAAGCCCACGTACTTGGTTAAAATATTAAATAATTCTTAGGAATGGTTTTAACCTAGTGGTTTTGGTCAGATAATGAGTGAATTGGCTGTATGATACAGCAAACTAATACCAAGTTAATTCAATGGCATCAGTATTTGGTTCAGAAACACCAAAGTTGCAAGAAGGAAAAGTATGTTCCTGGTTTTGGGTGAACAAAATAAAAATATCCTTCGTTTAAGGCTGTAAATTACTACATGCATTTACATAACCATAATTTTATTGCCATTGCCCCTTCCCTGACCCCCACCACAACAGTATATCCATGTGATGAGAAGTGGTAATCTTTTGCTGCCTTGATACATAGCTTTAGAAATATTAAATTCTGGCTACTGTGCATTTTGCACTGGAGTTTACTCCAAGCAGTGCAGGGTAGCTGTGCCTTTTAGATAACCAGTGATTGTGGGTGGTGTGAAGTGTTAGCCTTGTCTGATTCTAAAGGAGAGCTGACAACGCTCTTGGCCATTTTCCAGATGAGCTGATGATTGTACTGGGCATAATAAAATCACCTCCTTCCTGAAGGAGGAATAGGAAGTGTTTCTGAGGGTTCAAAGTATGTGCGAGTGGGGAAGTCCATGCTGTGTTTCCTGAGCTGGACTCTGATGTTGTATTTGTTCAGTTACCTATTTTGTCTTCTGACTGAGCAGAATTTTAGTGCAAAAGCACCTTGAATTTATTGGACTTAAAATATTTAAAGAACAAAAATATGTACCAAGAACCTCAGATAACATCTGTCAATGCTTGATTTTGACTCCTCTTTTTGTGCAAAGTGATAGGAACAAATTCTCAGGTGTGTCTGCATTTTTTTTCCCTAATAGAAGACATTTAAATGCTCCAAGGTCTGCCATTTTGGGGTTTCTGTAAGAATGAAGCATTGCTTACACTGTTTGTCAACCCCTTAAAGTAAATTGCTATTGATTGTTTCTCACTTGTTATTGAAAGTTTGGTTTACCATACATTAATGTCATAGTAACAGAAATGAGTGGGAAAGCATCTGCATCTGTACCTTCCCAAACAATGAACAACCATCATTGGTGAAACAGTTGTTAGTGTTTATTTGAATGTCTTTTTCATCATGCAGTGGGGAAAATACCTGCTTATGTCCAGTGTGCAAATGACAGAGGCAGTGTCCTTTATAATTGCTATTGCACACAGTAGTATTTATCAATTGTAGGTGATATTTCACAATCCATCTCTCTGGAGTGGTATCTCTTCCAAAACACAGCCTTATATCTGTTGAGAACAGTATTTATCTCCCAGCTCACCAAATGCAACTCAGAATACACCACAGTTTGTAATAACAGGTGAAACAATTTAACATTTTTAAATCTCTATTTTACATCTGTTGTTTTTGCAACAATCTGCCAAAGCAGGTTTCTGTGCTTTGAGACCTCTGTCATGGTCCTGTAAATTCTTTATTCCATTTAGGAAATGTCAGCTTTCTCATATGTCACCAGGCTTCCTACTACTAATGTGATAAATATTTGGGTGGTTAACAAAAGCTTGTAAGTCCTACTGCTTCCCTTACTTGAATTTTTAATTTCACATTATGCTGGTTGCCAATATATTTCACCAACTCTGAAAATTAACAAATTCTAAAATTCCTATCACTGATAAAGAAAATGTGTCCTACATACTTTCTATCTCAAATTTTTTTTCCCAGGAAACAAAATTTTGTAACTTGAGTGACAACCAGCACTGGACTTTGTGCTAGTATGGGAATGAATATTCATACGTTGAAGAGATTATTCTGTTGTTTTCATTGCTAGCTGCTAATTCTTTTGCTTCCCATATGTCTCTCCAGGGCTTGGACAGTATAGGAGTTTTTTGAGAAGTGGAATGATTTTATATTTAAGGAACTGAGATGTGTATCTTGGGTTCTGCTGTGAACTTCACAGCATTACATCTCTTAATTTCCACTACTCTGCCATAATTGTTTAAAAATGCTTTTTCCTGACCAGTATCTGCAATGACTTTGCATTTATACCTGGGACACATTTTGGATTCCATTCTGACTTCCATCATATAACATAGGAATCTGTGTTGAGCTCAGATAAATAAAATAGTTCCTGGTAACTGACGTACTACACCAGTTCTCACTAACCAGTGAGAACATGCTTGGGTATCCCAGGCTGACAAATGAGGACGACATCAGTGGTTTATAACTCATGTGGACATGAAAAGAATGGGGATGTCATTCTAACTGTTCTGGATGTAAGGAAAATAAAAAGCAAACATTTTCTATAGTGCTCCTAAAATTAAAGAAATATGTTTTATCCAGATTCAGAATAGTTAAATAATTGTGATTTTATTTTTAGAACAGTGAGTAACACTTTCTAAAGCAACCAAAACAATAGGGTACTTCTGAGAAATAAAAACTAAGTCATGAGCATTGTATACAAAATAGTTCTGAAGTTCCACTTAACACAAGTTTGTGTATATTAATTTTCAATATGATAAATTAAATGGAGGGCAAATAGTGAAGACTTTTATTGTGCGTTTTGTGGACAAGCAAATAGCAGTAATGATAAAATAAGCTGTTTTTCCTGCGTGGCTTTTATTTAGTTAGGCTGTCTTTCCACTATCAACCTCCTTCAGCTGGTACTTGAAATTGTTTATTAGTGTGCCCAGCCAGCCATGTATTCAGTGCTTTAAAAATACAGTTTGAAAGCTTGATCTGCTTAGTTCCACTCTATCAATGTTCCTGTTTTTGAAAACACTTTACTGCCTCTCTTCACTTTGTGCATACAGGGCTTCAAGATAAATTCTGAAATGTATATTTATTCTTAAAGCTTTTTCTACCATCTCCTGACAATGTGGAAGCAATAAGAAGAAAACAAAATTCCACATATTTGTAAGAATTGCCTAAACTGAAAGGAAGAGTAGAAAATCACATAACCTCTCAGAAGCTGTAGAGCTCACTGCTGAAATTTTTCCTAGTGTTGTTCCTTGGGTTGAATTGACGACAGGATATGGGTTTCTCAGCAGACAGTGAAGTGACACTATGATATGTTCAATTTTTTTATACTGAAGATAAAACCATGCCCTAGAGACATTATGTAATGTTTCAGGCTAATACTTTTTCTTTAAATTCCCTTTAGAAGGCTTATACTGTCTACTGATGTAATAGCTGTTTTTGTCTAGTATCTTTTGCACTTTAAACTTTTTTCTGATTTTGTTTTAATTTTGAACATCGTCTTACAGGTCATGTAGAGGTAGACAAGCAGTGGTTTAGACTACTTTGTTAAACTTTATATGTTGCTTTCCCGTTTCTTACTTTTCAGACAGTAATTTTGCCTCAAAGAATTGCTTCAGCTATCAAGTTTGCTCTGTAGATTTCTCAGCTTTATTTTTATTTTGTTAAGTTTGTCTATATTTGGACCACCACTCTTGCAGCCTCTCTCAGTAGCTGGTTCCAGACTCAGTGTTGGGAAGTTTCATCTGAAGCTGTATGTGATTAAGCTTTCTATGTTTAGATGATTGAAGTCAAGCTAGCTCAAAATTAACTCACTTTATGGAGTTTCACCAGCGCTGTGAACTGGTATAGGTAAACTGAATTAAAAAGCCCTGTTTGATATTTCCCTCTGCTGGTATGGCTGTTTTGGCCACACAGCAGACTGAACTAGGGGTAAGATAACCCCTCAGAATGCAAACACCAGAATGGGTTCTGTATTTCAGTATATTTTACCACCTCACAAATAGCTTTGAGACCACAAGGATGGGAGCATTTATACATGAGTCAGAATGGATGGGTACTGGAAATTAATAAACTAATTACAAACTAAGGATATGTTGTCAAATTGTCTGACAGTCAATTTAGGAATAACTGGAGATGTCTTGATTTTGTTATCTCTACATCCTAGAAAAAAGAAGTCAGTGCTAATGACATGTTCTTACATATTTTCAACAAGGCCATGCTTAGAGGTGCCTTCCAACCAAAGTAATACAGCTGAAAAAATATAAAATTCATAAAAATAAATTTATGAATTTCCTTCATTATTGCCAGGAGAAGTTCAGGAACATCATGGAAATGACACTGACTTGCATTGCATTCAGAATCTTGTCTGGAGTGGTAGGTATCCCAGACTTTTAATAAGAAAAGTAGCAAAAAAATTATCTAGAGCAGAAATGCATAACCATCTAGTACATGATAGCAAGGGAGACTTATTTTTGACCCTTATTGGCAACTGATTTGCATCTGGGGCAGGAGGGTTTGATTTATCATTTTTTTATTCTTTTAGATAGAAGCATTGTCAATGTTGTCTTCTCTAAATCTTTCTAAAATGTTGTGTCCCATTATACCTTTAGTAAAGATATGCATGGTTACAAAGAAAGGAAATCTGTCTTTTAACTAAAAAAATTGAAGAAGGGACCATGTGGCTGCTTTTAGTATGTTTGTTGCAAATACTTAACCATGTCAGAGAGATAGCAGTACTTGCTTATGGTTTGGAGAGTTGCTTCTAATAAAACATATATTGAAAGTCTTATTTAAGATTGTCATAGCAAAAGATAAAGATATTCTAAAATTTTACTATTTGGAAGTTGACTGAGCTGGTGTGGAGGGGAGGGGGGGAAAGGTCAAAGATGTCGACATACTATCTCCAGGTGTGGAACCGTTCGTGGATATTAAAATACCTATGCCTATATAGGTAGAGGGTATAATTTAAGAAATTTCCCACAAAGCTACTGAAGCAAAGGTAACTAAGTTACTGGATTTTGCAGCCAGTTTCGGATAATGAGAACACAACTGCTCTGAAAATTTATCGCTGCTTACTCTACAGATACGTGAAACTAAGTCTGGGCTTTCAAGTACATTTCTTCTGCAATTGGTGTTGTTTCAGGGACTCCCTGTTGTTTGTTTCCTCCTCAGTATTGCCCTCCCAGTTCTGTTGTGTAAACTGGGCTGGGAACTCTGTGATGCTGACGAGAGTCAAAAAAACTGACGACAAAAATGTTCTTGTTCTGGTATGTGAGGTTCTTTGGGATGACAGGAGGTGGTGTATTTTTCCCAAATTCAGATCAGCTTTCCCATGTGGTTCATCACACTGGTGTAGGACAGTTGGCTGAGGAACATGCAGAGAGAGCTGCTTAAACTGCCACGGCTGTTGGAAAAAATGTTTTCTGAACTGTGGCATGTTTATCTCTTCAAGATGACATTTTTAAATGATGCAGTCATCTTGTTTTGGATACAATTTGGTTGGAAAGTACTGGATATATTTTTGCATTGGACAAAATTTCAGACTGCTGGCTCATGCAGATAATAGGGTGGGATAGGTTTAAGATTTTTTTTCCAGTTTAAGGAATAAAATTATCCTCAACTAGAGATTAAATTAACTGTATGAGAAAAACTACTTTTTAAAAGTAAAGGGAGATTTATTTTTGCTAAGACTAAAAACTTTTTTTGTTATTGCAGTATTACATACTTTTTTTTAAAAATTTTACATAAGAAGGGAGGATGGCAAGGCTTACCATTAGCTGCACAATTCCAAAACTTTGGGAAATGCTGTCTAATTATACCATTATAATATCTGGGGACTTGTAGACTTCTTTATAACTTCTGGTGTACAGATAACTCAAAGGGAAGGTCTGAAGGAATAGAGTAGTGGATTTACAGGTCACTTCAGGTTTGTGTGTTTTGTATTGGGAAATGTCATATCCTGGAAAACAGAAAGCCTGACATTTTCCTTATTTTAGTTATTGCAAGGTATTCGTGGACTTGAAATTTCATTACTCTGTGATAAAAGCATGCTCTCAGTACCACAGAAGGTTGCTTAAAATACTGAGTAAGAGGAAAATTACCCTTTATACTAGATCATAAAACAGAGTAGTTTGATCTTTTAGGCACCACAAAGATGGAATCCCACAGAAATCTTACAGCAGGCTTTGACTTTGTGTTTTCATTACAATATTTGAAGAAGTCTGTAGTATCCCAGTTATACTTTCTGCAGTCTTGCCTTTGCATGTTTTCTTTTTTTACAGTTCTCCTTGTAGGGTAGAACAGCAACCTACCTTGTTTGGGCTACTGGTTATTACTGAAGTATGATATAAAGAATTGGGTTTCTTTTCTTATTTAAGCATGTAGTACAGTTTTATGGTGTTTACGATTTTTTTCTATGTGTTTTGGAGATTTTTTAATCTTTGTTTGTAGGTCTCTCTCTTTACTTTCCAATGCTAGTAGTTGACATAAGTCAATATACTGGTTTGTTTTTCTGTCAGTATTTGCAATAGCTCTGACAGTGGCTGAGGTTTGCTTTTTGAAATGGTCACAGTGTGAGAAAGAGACTATAATTTCTATTACAGCCACGTTCTGTAGTGTCTGAGGAAAACATGATATGGTGGCAGTGTTATTAACATGAAAATCTCCTTTTAACTCAAGCAAGTCTGTGGCATGCTCTATCCAGGGACTTACAGATCTGTACAAAAGCATTTGCTTTGCAAAGCAGAGGCGGCAGTTTGTGCACTGCAGCAACAAGGTTAAATAAAATGACTGGTGAAATTAAAGACTGCCATCTCCTCGAAGAAATGCATCTTCTCATTTTCCCTCTCCCAACCTTTATACAGCCTTATATTGTCCAGATTGCTGTGGGTCTCTTCGTTAAATGAGCTTTGCATCTCACAGTTAATTTTCTGCCAGTATCACTTTAGGCTGACGACTGTGGGTGTTTGTGTATCTATTAAGCACACTGCCAGGACATGTCCACCACTTGCCACCACTCCCATTAAACGGCTGTCAGCGGGTTTACAGAACTGCTTTCTTGCTTTGCATTAATTGCTGCAACTCAGTAGATGCAGTGAAAAGCACCTATAAACAGAGAACACAGTTTGCCTTGAAAATTCTAAAGGTAAATAGAAATGCCACGAACTGTTAAGTCATATTTCGTATTTAGTCATATCAATATGATAGCAGGAAAGAAGTGTCACTTCTTTTTAATTTTCTTTTTTTCAACTAACCTTTCTCCTTGAGCTCCGACCTCCATAAGGAAAATACTGCAAATCTAAACAAGAGTATGTCAGCAGCTTCTTGCATGTGACTGTCTTGTTGAAGTTGTATATAATCCCATGCTGAGATTTACAATTGCTTCTGAAATGAAAATCTGTTAGAATTAGATCAAACATTATCCTAGCTGAGATAAGCAGTGCGGGGAAGATTAATGATTTGTTCATGAAAGTCAGTGTGTAGATGGGTTATTGGTTTAAGGCTTTTCAAGAGAGGTACTAAAATGCAGAAGGAGTACTAGCTTAATTTGATGGGCTGCAGCTAGTTTGCTGCATATTAATATGGTGTATTTTTTCAGAAAAGGAAATTCTTATTCTAGTTCTTAAGACAAAGAATCATTTGGGGTGAAAATTCCTTTGTACTACTTGAAGCAGTAAAAGCAATAGTAAATAATTAAGGAGTGAAGCAGTAATTTTCTATATTCAGACTCTTAATAAAATACTACCTTGGAAATCTGGTGAACATGAGTAGAAGGCCAGCGCAAGATGCGGGAAAGCTTAAGTGTATTGACTGAAGGTATGAAGTTGAATCTAAAGATTTATTATCTCTAAGAAATTTCTCTGAGGCTTTACTTAGCCTTATATTCAGTGACATTTAATTTAGCATTCCTGAGCATTGTTTGTAGGTGAATTTTGAGAACAAATCGTTGTGTTGATGAGTTTACAAGCTAATTTGACATGACCAGCATATGGAAAAAGTTGAAAGAAACTAGTGAGCTGTGCAACGTCACCCAGAACAGCAGTGGTGGAGAGCATAATAGTTCCCAAGTGCTTTGATACACATAGGTATCCTCTACACTCAGTGGCACAGTCTTCTGAAAATGACTAAAAGTTCTTCTATTCATTGATCTTTCTCTGTCTTACGTGCTGCAGAACCATGAATTTTTCACCCAGTGATGTTCTCTTTAGAGTCTTTGGGTTTTATATGTCTTGCTGAGTATCATTGCATTGGTCTTTTGAGGGTTGGTCAGTGTTGCTTTTCAAGCAGCCAGCTAAGAGAATAATTGAATGATCAGATACTTACCTCTCATGCCAAACCTGCTGGTTGTAAGATTCCTGCTTTCACTGGTCATAGCATATTGATGAAATAAAGGATTTTTAAAGATGATTAAGATCTTCAATACCTTCTCGCATAGAAATTTGTGTTCTGTGTTTTATCCCTGTGCAGTAATTCTTTTTACCCAAAATCTCTATGCTATGTACAAATACAGTTAGATAAACTTAATCCTCGTGTAAGAATAAAAACAACTTTGTCACTAGATATGTTCTGTTTGTAATAGTTTCTAGGTCTCTTGAAGGTAGCAGTATAAAATAACATTCATCATCTGACTTGAATATTTTGAGTTCCTTTCTGCTCTTTAAGTACCCATTGCATTGTTGCTCATAAAAAGTTGATGATTATGAAAATTCAAAAAACAAACCGCTGACCAGCAACAAAATACAAAAATCCCCTTCTAAAATGCTAATTCTCAACTTTCCTGGTTTGTGCTTCAAATTTTCTTGTATGTTGGTATTGCATAAACTTTTTTGTGGATTATTATTGCCTCTTAAAATCTTTGGAGTGCCTACTGGTCCGTCTTGTCCAGCATTAGTTAAATCTAGATCAGCCCTAAGGCACGTTTGTATAACATTTTTGCAGGCCTCTTTCACTGTATATTTTGATCATTTTCTGACAGTGCTGAAAAAGTACGATATTTCCATGCTGACAATTCCCTCATTCTTTTGCCAGGGGTAAAATCCTGTGCAGGCTATGTAAGTAGTTGTTTGTTTGAAAGGTTTTGGGGAAGGGATGGGACTGGACGGGTAGAAGGGTATGTAAGTATGTGACATGTTAGAAGGGTTAAAAAACATACTTTATAAATATGTAGAGGAATGAAGTGAGCTCTTAGTGGTTCATTGTTCCTGAGGGAGCTCAGTGAAGATTTTGGTGAACAATTTACCTCCTCCACTTCACCTATCTTATTTTTATAGTAAAAAAACCTATTCTGTTACTCCAGAGATCTGTCAGCCACAATGTCAGTGCCATCTCTAGCAGAACACCTTTAAAGTTGGGCATTTTGAATATGATCCTAACAGTGTTGGAAGCCATATGAAAAGTAAAGATCTGTTTAATCCCACAACACCCTCTGGGTTTTGAGCAGATGTACCTACTTGTATCCACAGCTGTGTTTCAATGTATGCTTAGAATACATACATACAATGAAAACCAGGAGTGTTTTCCACTGAGATGGGAAAAATTCTTTTAGCCAGGAGAAAAGGACAGCCACAGTAACTGTTGTTTCCCATTGATGAAGTCTTCTGGAAGTGGAAGCAGAGCTCTTTGAAGTGCAATCAAGTTGTCCATTACAAATTAAAAAGTCACGTTTTCAAAAGAAACTTTAATATTTCTGTACATGGGAGATGGTAGAATACAGATTTGTGAGGATGATTAGGTTTGTAGTCCTTTTGGGTCTCTCATTTTTTTTTTAATTTTTAATGTGGAGAGGCATAGATATAGATCTGTGCACTCGGTAATGGTCTAGGCACCTAAGTCTATAAAGAAATGTTAAAAAGAAAGTAATGCAAGTAGAAAAGAAAAGGATCTGAAGATGTGGGATTAGTGTGGAATTCCTCACAAATTACTTTACTACCCTGACCAAAAATATTTAATTTTTCTACTCTGTCTGATTTCTAAAATATGTATTTATGAGGAGTCAGTACCATTGAAATATCTGAGATAGAAATTCAGGTCAGAGCACTATATAAATAAAAACAAAGTGTTCCTTGCACTAGTAGTAAACTGTCTCAACAGGCAGGAAAAAGTTTTAGTGTTTTCCTTTATTCAAGACCGTTACCGTTGGCCCTGTAAACTGAGGGTCACTGTGTATTCAGCTATGTGTAGGTTACACTTTATGTTCAGAATTTCATTGGGGCTTGAGGGAACTTCTGAACTCTGGAAGCTTTGAGCAAGAGGAATTAAGATTTTAACACTTACGTAGAAATAGCCAACCATCAAATCACAAATATGTTAATCAAAGATCTTTGAGACTCTAGCCCTGGGAAGCAAGCTACTTCACAAGTACAAGGACTTGTTCCATATTGAAAAGATACTAATTCAAGTTAAGCCTTTCTTTCGTTAGATGCTTGTACCTGAAATCTGATGAATGTTTAACTCGTGTCTGATACAGATCAATGTATTTACTGATTATGACTTGGAAATTGATGGTCAGATCTTAAAGTATTGACATCGAGTGTCAGACATGATCAGTAACTTGCTGGTTCTGAGAACTTTATTAGTAGAATCACAATACTTGTGTGTTTCCCAAATTGCTTTTTGCCCCTTTCCTCCTTTTTTCATTAGACAATAACTCACCAAGTGCTGTGAACATTTTAGAGCTGTGTTAAATTTAAACAACAAAAGGTGTTCTGAATAGTTAAGTTGATCTCAAATTCAAGACATCTGATACAAAGTATCAATGAACATGTAAAGGATTAAAATCCTGGTAGAATTCTGTAGCTAACTCAATTTATGCAATATCGGGTGAAGCCACAGAAAATCGAAGTGAGGTTTTGAAGAAAAACATTCTTCACAGCTGTCTGCCTTTGTAATATTTATTAAAAAGACTGCTCTTAGTGGAGACCATGCAATCAGTATAAGATACTGGAGGGGAAGTTTTCTTAATTGCCAAAAGTAAGATGTCATGAAGACAGCAAAAATGATTCAAGTACTAGAAGTTTCTGAAGCCAAACGCAAGTTGCCACTCTTTTGCACTTCCTCCTTGCTCTTGCTTCTTTTCACTTTCAGAGAAAATTTGAGTTCTGAATTTGACTATGAACTTGTATTTTAAAAATGGCAGAGTAGCATCTCTTGTATTTCTAGCTCATGTATTTACTAAGAATATGGCTTGGCAGTATATTGTGTATCACAGTCTCTGATAGTAACTGCCTGTCATGGTACTCGATTAAAATAACTTGATGGTTTTGGGTTTTCAGGGGTTTTTTGTCATTTTCTTTGTCTTGTCTTTTTACAACATGTTGATTAGAAGCAGCAACGTTATACTGGCTAGAGAACACAGTAATTGTTACCTTCTTGCTCACTAAAGTCCTAATTAGTGTGAATGAGCATGAAAAATAGATACTAAAATGCAGTAGATAAAGGTAATACTATGCCACAAGAGAAAATCTTTCTTTATTGTGACCAAATTCTGGCGTATTTAAAGTATTAAGAGGATTAAATGAGTGAATTAAATAGTTGTGCTCTCATGCACTATTTGCATTTGAAAAGGGAGACTGTGTGGTAGGGTTTAGTCAAGGAAATGGGTCCCAGCCTGCTCAAAGTCACTGCAGGGACAACGTAAATGATAATGGACCTACTGGATTTCTTCACAAAAATTTTTCTTGACAAATAATTTTTAGGAGAGCAGCAGACATGCATAAACATCATTAAATATGAGGTAGATTTGTTGATATATTTTGTTATAAAGTGAACTAACCAAACTAAATTACTTTTTAAAATCATTTAGTGTGTACTTGGTGCATGTATTTATTTTTCCAATAATTTTGTATCTTAATTAACCTAGGACTGAGTGATTTCTTAAAGATGACAAATTATTATTTTTTTTTAATAAAAGCAGTACATAAATTGCATGCTGTTATTGCAGTGCTTCATTCTGAGGCTCATTCTGTTTTTTATTCTCTGATACAATTTCTTTCAGGTGCGTGATACCTACAGAGCATCTTTTCTCTCATGGTATAGCTAATTACTCTCTGTTTATTCTCTTTTCTCTCATTATATTTAGTTGCTGAATAGAATCTCAAATAAATATCTTTTGGTTGCACATACAATTTTAGTTGGATAAAATATGTGAAGTGGTTCTATTTTGTTATCGGCTGCTTTTTCATTTGCATCTGCAGACTTCTGATCACTTCAATTATTCATCTGTCTGGTGTGTTTTTATACAAACCTCGTAAGTTATTGTTTTATATGCTGGACATTTTCAAAAAATAGCCACTCTTCTTAGTTGGATACATTTATATTCTAGTGTTCTTCACTTTTCTGATGTGAGGTCTAGTTCTTTAGCTTAGATAGTAGTTCCAGAAATCTGTTGTTTGCAGCTGAATACAGACTAGATGTTGGGTTTTGCCTAAAAAAGTCATAAAAGTCTGTTTAAAAATTTCAGAAATTTCTAGCTGTGGACTTTCCACTTCTGACTACTTCTGGTAAACTGGGCAAGTGTAGGTCCTGAGGACATCAGGAATTGTAGGCATCAATGATAGATCCATGACATAACATGCAATAGAGAGTTTGTTTTCCCTTTGTGAAAAATTGTAAACCTTCATAAGCAAGACAAAAATCTGCAGAAAAGTTGTAGCTTGGCAGTTTTGGATCAGTTTCATTTGAACTTTAATTAGACAGTAATTTTGTATTAACATAAAGAGGCTGTGCTACCAACTTCTATTTTTAAAAGCAGATGTCTTTGAAGATATTTGAGTACTAATCAGGCATCCAGGTGGAAAGCTTCAGCTTTCTGTTCTTCACCACATGCACCACATGAGATTTGATGAAAGCCTTTCAGTGCACTGTCATAGAACAAGTAAAGAAGATAATAGAAACTCTACTTTCTCAGCATCAGAATAGCAGGCCAAGATTTGTTTCCCTAAAGAAAGTATGAATAGCAGGAGGATGATACCTCTGTACCTTTCCCGAACTTCCAGATCTTCCTGAACGTGATACTGTTGGCATGCTCTGCTTTTGACAGGAGTCAGCTGCGTTGGGACTGCTTTGCACTTGCCTAGTGTTAGCGTGCTTTGCTAACTCTGCAGGTTAGCAATAATGTTGCTCTTACTTGCTTCTAGCCATATTTTTTTTCCTTGTGCTTGATAACAGAAGTAAGAAAATGACTAAAGAAAAAGGAAGTAGAATTATGCACAAGTGAGAAGACAATGCAAATATGGCCAATAATAGCTTTAGCTTCCCTTTTTTGTATGTCTTTAAGACATCATTTGCTTGGGGATTTTATCAAAAAGGAGGGGAAAAAATTGCAGGAAGAGTCCATCAGTATAACATCCAATACTGCTCCCTAAAAATAAGTGTTGAAAAGAAGAATGTATTGCTAAAATAAATACCTTTTACGGCACTGAAAGAATGGAAGGCAGCTAATGCAGAAAATCATAAACATGAGTCTTTTGTTTGGAATCTGGCAACAGATCATTCATGGACATGTACAATTACCACTCTCCACTGGCTGATGTCTGCCTCAAGCTCCAGAATCCAGCATTGCAATGAGTTTGACAGACAAGCCTGTTCCTAGCAGTCTTTGTGACTGTAACACTTTCTAAAAAGTCATTACTTTCCTGCTACATAATTTTGATTTGAAAGCTATTCTGAAAATACTAAAGATTAGTGCCATGTCTCCAACATAAGGGACTGCTGCAGATTTTCAGACTGATACAGTTATTCTCATGGCATTGCAAATCAATATCATTGTGTAGTTTTCTTGTAAAGCAAGTTTGATGGGAAATACTGACTGAGTAAATCATCTTTAAATTGACCAGAGAACATAAGATTCATGTTTCTGAAACTATGGTTTTTGAGGGAGTGTGGAGCAGGCAAGAGATTTCAGGTTTGATGAGCAAGAATAAGAGAAAGAAGCTCTAGAATCAGACAGTGGTAATTTCTCTATGCATTATAATAAGCTGTTTCAGGGGCCTCAGGAAAAGGAGAGCAAAAGTCAGGGACTGAAAAGCCCTTGCTGTCAGCCATGTCATTACTTTATTTAAAGTTATGCTAGTCACTTTGCTGTTCGCAACATAACATGCTTTATAAATATTGTATAGCGTTTATAAAGGTGTTATAAGTGCTGTTTCTTTTCAGAAGGAGTGTGTGAGCTCTCTTTCAGAAGTAATTTTTAAAAACAGGTTTGTTTGTCTAGAAGGGTTGATTAAGCAAGGTATAAGTGGCAAACCTTATAAATCGCACGCAAAATGGCTAATTTCAGAATTTTCACATTACTTGATTTTATGGCCTTGAGTTCTTCACACAGTTTAATCCTAACTATATTCTTTCTTTGCTGATTTCTGTTATTCTTTCCTCAGCTCCATTCTTGTTATGGTGTTGCTTGCTCTCTTCAAACTGTTTCCTGTGCACAAGTGAGCAATGCCTAAATAATTCATGAAATTGAATAAAAGAGTGCCTGTACAGGGCCAGCCAAAGGTATGACTAGCCACCACCCTGTCATCAGTAGTGACCAAGGTGCCAGACCAAGCAAATAGGGCAAACTGTTCTCAAAATTTCTAAAAATACTCACCAAAAAACCCTTCCTAAATTTGAAATGAATGTAGGTTTCCTGAATTTGTCATACAGCTCCAGCATGAAATTGGGCAAGTGGCTTAGTTTTTCTCCGTACACAGCTTCTCCCTATCTCTGGAGGCAGTTGGATACCCTTACAAAGTGGTTATGAGAATATAACCAGCAACACTGAAAGTATATTTGATAATACTGAAAAGATTGCTTGACAGTAAGCGGAAACTTAAGCTTCAGTTATATAGCATGGGGCATTTTTCACTTTAAATGTTGTGCAGTTCAGTGTAAAGCACTTTGAGATAATCCAGTTGAACACACTACAGAGGCTTGGATTTCATGTGTCACCTCTGCCACCGTGGTCTCTTTTGGGCTACTAATTTTTTTGTCTGTTTTTAAAAAATTCTTTTAAATGTGCAAATTTAGATCTACTAATTCAAGTAGCATCACAACCAGAACTCTGGTGGTAATTTAATACAGCAGAATTCAACTCAGGACAGACTAGGCAAAGCTGTTAGTGTAAATGTCTGCAAAACGTAAAAATGAGTGTTCTTCCTTAAATTAAATATGAGGTCCTGAAATCTTGTAATTGAAAGTTGAGCTTCTGTAATCACACTGTTTATCTCAGATGCAGCTGACATATTCTAATATAGCCTGGGGAACTTGGAAATGAAGGAATAAGCAAGAAACCAGGCCAGTGTTGCAGTCAGGATTTATGTTCTGAACTGGGAACTGGAGAAGATTGTAAATTGAAGTCCCACAGTGTGTTGCAGAGGTCCCAAATTAATTAGCAAGGGAGTATGTTGATGGAATTGAATATATGGGTTTCATATCAGGGTGTTTGTAGTGCTAATGCGTTCTTAGTCATTGCTGAATTTGGCAGGAAGAAGATAGGGCATAACCAGCAGCTCTCTTGAGTCTGTGAAATCAAGTGTAGGAGATTTGCAGATGACTTGCCTTTATGAAACAAGATGCGAGATTCAGACTTTGAGTTCCTGTGGAATATCAGTGCAGTCAGCATGCAGGTCTACAAATTAATTTCTTGATTAAAAGTCTTGGAGAAAACATGCTTCAGCTTGGAATTCAGTTCTAGGAGAAGAAAAATTCAAATGTTAGGCTGTGGTTTTATGTGATCACCTGAAATCCCTTCATTTTACTTCTGTTTTCAGTTGAACTGCCACTGTTATTTGCTGTGAATCTTAAGGTATTAAAGTTTACAGAAACCTTGGACAACTAATAGGAAGACAAATGTTCCCTGAAGTTGACTTCTGGAATATCTAGTGCAGTCCATTTTTTATTTAAATAAACATATAAAACATCTTTTTTTGTGCATCTAAGTAGTGTTTCTACATAGTATGAATAAAATCAATGGTTCCATTGTTCCTGTCCCATGTAGAAAAAAAATTCCTTTTTCTCACATTTTTACCCGTGCTAAGTGTATTTCTTTTGTTGAAATTTATTTTATATATAGGTATAAAAATGTGTCTGGTGTTATATCTGTCACTATGGTCTGACTATATGATGATGAGAATAAAATCTATCCTTCAGAAGAGTAACTCCTGAAGTTGTTTGCCTCAGAGATATTTTAATGTACAGACAATTAGGCAGCATTGAAATGTTACCTTACAGCATTTTAGATGAGGAAGAACAGTGGAAAATCAGCCAGGGAGTATTACATGTTAGATTTACTGTCACTGTTTCCAAGCAAAATCCATTTCATAGGGAAAAATTTACTCACCTTTTTTTTCCTAGATATATTTCTGCTTCTCCAGCAAGATCAGATTTAATGTTGGATGTTCTCCTGATAAAAGTTACCATCTAATTAGAAATAGCCAATGCAGTGGATGACAGGTTTCTTTTTGTGAATACTGGAGTTGTTCTACCCTATATTTGAAGGGATACACACAGGAAAACCTAATTCTCTGTTTTTCATCTGCATTTCTATTTTCTGTTGGTTTGAGTCTCTCAGATATTAGCTGTTCAGCTCTGTGAGAAAGAAATAACTCCTTTTTTTTTTTTTCCCCTCCAAACGCAAGGGGTTTGGTTTTATTACTTATACAGAATAGCTGAAACCATTGTAAAGCAAGATGGCTGGGTTGGGAGATAATTTTTTTTTTCCATGTGTAACTGAGTTGACCGCTGTAGTCAACAGAAGTGAGTATTTCAAGAGAGTGGTTTAGGTCCTGTGTATAGCAGTAGTTTTTTTCCTCGTGTAAGCACTCTGAATCTTCTTCTTCCAGAGATGTCTATTTCTGTCCATTCAAACTTGTGCCAAAATTAAATTAGACATTGTTGGTACCACTTCCTTTGTCTATTAGGAAACTGTACTACTGGTTGTTCTCACAGATTTATGCAGCAGAATTTACCAAAGATGAAATTACATGTCTTGTTTCTGCAACTATGTCTCTTTTTCTCCTATTTAACTTAAAATTTATGTTTCAGATTTGATAATGTGCTGAACTGATCCTGTGGAAGATAGCAGGTGGTGCCACTTCACATTTCTTTTTTTTTTTTTTTCCTTTGTCTTCTTCCCACTGAAGACAGTAGTAGTTGTTTCTGTTTTGGAAAAAATTCTGTAACAGTCCCCAGTCATATGGAAGATGAGCATTTCTATTGTCTTTGTGTTATGGGTCAGAAAGAGGATAAAGGGCAGGGGTTTTGTTGATTGTTTGAGATGGAAATTATGGATTAGTTACCAAGTTGCTTCTGTTAAATAGATAATCAAATTTGCCATAGCAGTAACTAGTCTAAAATGTATATACATAGCAAGAGACTCTTCAGAGTGTCTTTACAGCAAGAAGGAAGCTTTTTCCCTAGTGAAAATGATTAGAATAGAAATCAATGTGCAGGGAAGGAAGTTTTTGGAAAATGCAACCTAATGGAACACCTCCCTCTGCTGGTAGACATTACGTTGTTTAGTCTACTCTGTCACGCACTGAGCTGGAAACTTCGTGGTGAGGAATGCCTCTCAGACTGCTACTGAAGAGCTAGTAGAACTTCTTTAAAAGATAATTGAATTGTGTATATGGTTGCCTGCCACTGCAGCTCTGAATATGATGGGGGAGGGTTGGGCTGCTTGACCCACTTTATTCTGAGTTTGTCAATTAATTATTGTTTTCTCCCACCCTCCCCTCTTGCTGCTGGGATCCAGTTGCATTTTGCCATTTTTACTGGGCTGTAAGGATAGGCTCTAAAGGATGTTGGTACTTTAAGCAGGTAATCAGAACAGCGTGCGTGAAACAGCTAATAGCTTCTAGCAATCATTTGGCTCTTTCGGAAAATTTAATTAATCTTTTAGTTTATTCATATTTAGCTGTTTGATCTGAATTTTATGTGCCAGTCCTCAGTTAGTTTCCAAAGTAATTTCTGTAATTACTTGAAACTTGTACTTGAAACACAGTTAGCCACCCCAGCTGCAAGAGAAAGTTTGTTGTTAACTGTTTATTTTGTAGTGTATTAATGCCAAGAAATAGATAATTTCTAAGATTTTTTCTGTACTTTTCAGGGATGGGTTCAATCTATTAATCAATGGCCTGTGAGCCCCCAAAGAGACTGTAGAATTGTTATTTCTAGCTCTGTTTAGACATAACACAGAATGCTTGAAAGAATGCTTTCAAATGCTTCTTGAAGGCATATTTTAGTTCCTTGCTTTTCTTGGCCATTAAACTTCAGGAAGTGTATTAAACTAGCTGAATGTGTGAGAATAATATTTTTCATCCTTGTTTTTCTTTCTGTTTAGTAAGCATTTTATAGTGACTTTTTCTGTTCTTTCACAGCATAGTGAAAACTGCTCTTATCCCAGCTGTCTAGGCTAAACACTCAAAACAATTTTTACTTTTTTTGTATGTCATTAATAGTAGAACCTGTGAAACCTTTTAAATCTTCTCTAAGGCTCTAGATGAGAAGCAAAAAAGCTGGGGCCCTTCCATGAGTAGAAGTCCTAATTCCATGACAGTGATGCTGGTAAACTCATAAGAACAAAACTTTGAACGTGGAGGACTGGCTACAAAAGCTGCTTTTATGTGCAGGATCCCAATGTTACCAGCATTTAATAAATGTTCCAAGTCAGCCCATCGGTGATCTGATTTGCAGTTTTATGCTTTGCTACTGAAGATTCCCATTTAAAGGATTCCACATCTATTATGCCGAATAACAACCATTTACAAACCAGAGCTCTGGAAACACCACTGGTGAAAGGCTACTTTAACTTACAAGTGGGAGCACAAGAAGTGAGACCACATCAAATCACAAATCATGGATATGATATGTGCCTCTTTCTTATTGCACTTTGTCTTATTATGGAAATAAAGACATAGACAAGAGTAGGTGTTTTAGGCAATTTCAGCAATGATCCTCCAGAAGGATCATTTCATCATCATAAGAGGTGTTTTAAGTTCACATGTGTTTGCTGTATAAAAATAAGTGAATTAAGGAGAAGTGTATGTATCTGTCGTTTCCACTGGGGGGACAGGAATGTATCATTCTGAGGAGAGAAGTTTTTTCCATTCCTTTTCCTCTTCTACACTTTCCTGATTTCTTTGCATTAAAAGAAGCATCAATATTTAAATAGTCAGCATTTTTAAGAAAAAAAATTTTAAAAATCCATGAATTTCAGATATTAACTCAATAGATGACTTATTTTTGCAGCAATTTTGTACTGATTCCAAATGCTGAGATGCGATCCAGCTATTTTCTTTGAGACTAATTGGCTAATAATAACAATGGATGCTGTCATTGACTTGAATTCAACATACCTAATGCCTTCTTCTAGAAGACAATTTTAATAAGAAATAAAGACATTTTTATTAACTCAAAACTCCAGCATGTTTTGTTGCTCACAGGCCTAAGCAATGTTTATTTTATGTAGGCATTTATTTGAAGTCTGCGCATAATCATGTTTTTGTTCCTAAAGGACTGGAAAAGAAATAAATATTTAAAGTTTGCTGAAAATAAGCATGGTATGCTTAAGTTTGGGCTTGGTTTCTGAGCCACGGTGTTCCGTAGTCAAAATGTAATGTAACATGGTAGTTTGCAGTGAGAGTTTGCAGTGTTTGAGCTTTTTGATTCATAAACTTAGATAAACTTTTCTTTCCTTGTTCCTTGAACTCTTGCCTTTTTTTTTTCTTTTTTTTTTGGCATTTCTGTGTGATTATAGAATAGGATGGAGGGAATGGTAAACGGGAGACTATAGCTATTCCCTTAAGCTTCTGGACTCCTTTGGAAAGTTAGTAAACTGTGGAGCTTGAAGCTAAGGCACAAAGGTATCAGATGAGATTTCAGTGAGCTTTCTCGTTTTTGTGATTAAAATTACCTCAGGTTTTTTCATATTATTGCAGATTATTGAAGTCACAAACTGCTTACATAAACTCCACCCATTGCAAAGTTGTTGCCCCAACAACTGAGGACTGTCAGACTTGGAGTTTCCTCTCCATACTTTTCTCTGGCTACTGCATGTGAAAGGCAGATGTTTGTTACAAGAAGAAGCATCAGATTGCAGTAAGGTTGAGAGGAGTGGGAAGATCATCACCCCTTATACTTCACCTCACCATTCATTGCTTTGGTGGTAAAACCGAAACAATGGTAAAATACTAAATCTTCCTCACAGACACACATTTCAAAGGGTTTGGTTGGCTCTGGGGAAGTGAGGCCAGGAAATGAGTGCCTGCTCTCCCTTCGCTTCCAGAACAGTCTTTACTTCTTCCTCTGGGATATTCAGAGGAGTCTGAATCTGATAAATGAGTAATTCTGAGGGATGTTCTGAGAGTTTTGGTATTGGTAGTTATTAAGGTGCCTTAACTGAAGATGAGGGAACTGATCAGTGGGTTACTGCTAGAAAGGTTTCATTTACTGTAGAGGCCTTTTATCCCTTGAGAAAATCCTGAGAATTTATGGTGTATTCAAATATTGGGGAATACTTGAACCATAAATGTGACTATTATTGACAGAAAATGAGGCAAACGTTCACTTTAATTGAAACCACATAAATTAGATTGGAGGAATTAATTAAAAAGTTATAGACATCTGTTTTGAAATTGGAGGGTTCTCTCTAGGTATTGGAAAGGGCATGATAAGGCAACTTGAAAGATAGCTCCAGTACAAGAAAAGCTAATTGAAGCATTTCTTTTATTAAAACAATAGTTCCTATGTGCCTTGTGAATGAAGTGTCCAGAATAATATCAGTGGTAATTAAACTGTATTTCTGTCAGTTACCAATCCCATTTTCAAGATCTCTGATTTATTACAAACACACCCTGAGAAGTTCATTTCGTTAGTTTACTTCGTAGAACTCCCTGCTGTTGCAGAGTTTGAGTTCATTGACCAGTTTCTTCTAAGCAGAATGAATGCCTCTCCCTCTTTAGGAGCATAGATTTTGATGTATCATCACTGAATTTAGCTTGCAATGGGAAATTTAGTAATCTGTTTAGTTTTATAAAGGGATACTAGTACTGAAAGAATTCTAATGATAAAGATACAAAAGTTTAGGGGAACAACAGAGCTCCATTTTTGGTAGGTTTTGTGCTGCTCTTAGTTAGTTTTAAGCTTACACTTTTGAGTATTTTCTAGACTTATCTATTGTAAAATGCTCATGTCGCACGTTTTCCAAGTAGTCTTTGAGAATAAATTCTATAGGTCACAGCTGCTTAGATGTTTCCCCCAGGTACTTTTTTAAAATGTTCATATATTTAATTCTATTATATTACCACTGTTGTATTACCCTCAGAGCATGTTAAATGTTTGTTCTTCTTAAGTGCCAAATGGATCCTTCAAATGGCTGCAGCATTTTACTTTTCCTGGCGGTTAAGTGTCAGAGTTTCTTGTCTTGTTTCTTGGAGTTGGTAAAATCGTTGTCATTGCCATCTTTTCAGTGGCAGCATGTAAGAGTCCTTGGCAAGCTGCCCACTCGGTGTCTTACTAGTAGTCTGTTTTGATATATGTCCTTCCTAATGAATACCCACTGTACATGTCATGAAAAATAAAATATTTCTTGCAATCACAATGGAGTAGTGGCTTTGTCTAGTTATTTAAATTTCATAATTTCCCTTTGTATTAGACTATTACCAGTGTCATTTGATACAGATTCAAGAATCCATACAGTCTCAATTTGTTGGGTATTAAGTTTTCATTTTCTAGTTTTATCAGATGCAGGTGCTGTATGGTTTTAGATTTTGCAGTGTAATAGTGCCTTCATGTACTGCTTTCTCACTGTATGGCTCTGTAATGAATTAAAAGTATTAATGCTGAGGACCAGAAGGGTTCTGTTAGAGGAAATTTTAAGTGGATTGTTAATATAGAAGTTTGATCCTCATAGCTTCAGCATTTTAGATCCTGTGATGACAATCAATAATATTTATTCTTTTTTATGTTACTGAGTTTTACAGAATAAAAAAATTTTACTTGAAATAATGTAAACTTGCTAATTTAAGTAGCAATGGGAAATGTGACATAAGGGTCCAGAAGTTTTAAGTGACCTTGTTCCTGGTCTGTACTGAAATAGATACAGTAAGCAAATTGTTATTATCAGGCAGAGCAAGGAGTGTTTGTTCTTTGGGGAAGCTGCTCTCAGGGGATACTTTCTAGATGATAATGAAATTCCTTTTTCATCAATTTAGGATTTCACAACTGCTTTGGAAATAGTGGGATCATATACTGTAAAAATGGCAAAGCCTGGTTAATACAGTTACTGTAGATTCTTTTAGACAAAACTGCATTTTCCTTTCTTAAAAAGGTGTGCATGTATATTAATGACCCCGATCTTAAGTTGAAGGTCATCTGTAACATTGTTATGATTGTTGTCTTCCTAGTCTTTGTTTATTAGTTATTCATGAATTTTCTTGCTAAATAATAGGCAGAATCTGTAGTCAGATCTTGAACTTTCTGTGTCGCTTTAGGGATGAATCATTTTATCGAGCCAAGAGAAAGAAGGACTATTATGGAATGTCATCTTTAAGCAAAGAGTGTCTTTTTTTGAGAGAAAAACTGCTCAAAACACAATATTAACAGACTTCCTGGGGAGAGGCCCCCACCCCCCCAAAAACCCAAAACAAACAAACACCTCCACAACATAACACCAAACTAATCCCCCAAAATATTTATACATCCCAGTAATTTTACAAGTAAGGTGGTCTTATGTAACTTGATCCTAATTCCAGAGTGATAAATACATGTAGTTGCAGGTACATTCTCTCACTGTCTGTTTACTACCCTTGCAGATGCATCTTTTTAATTTTACCCTTTTTTTAGTACTTTCCTGCTTATTTGGAAAGAAAATAAAATATAAATGTAAAACTCAATATATGCGACATGGAAAGCTTAGTATTATTTGAAACTCTTATTAATACTGTCTTGCCATTTTAAAAAGTATAGCAATCATAAACGATAACTAAGCATGAAGAACTCACTTCAGCTTTTCTTCATGAAGAACAAAAGCTAAAAGAAAAAAAAAAAGAAAATGTTTTATTTATGAATAAAACCCCTAAGAGCTGAATGGCTTTCCTGTTCCACATGTGCTTGTAATTCTAAATAAAGTTCAGTCTTATGGAAAATCACCTTTCTAATATTTTTGCTGCTTGTTAATTCTCTCTGTACTTTGCGCTTAACTCTGAAAGCGATGAGATCTGCTGATAGCTCATATAAGAATATACTGCAATTGTTATTTTGTACTCTCCAGTCTAATATATTTTATTTATATATTTATAAATATAATTTAGTAGAATTAGTACATACCTCTGATTCCTTTTTATGACTTTCTTTGGCATCTTCTAATGGCAGTGCTTGTGCATGTTTTGCAGTGTATTCCTCTAATAGCAGGATATCTGTGATCATCTGCAATTGGGCTAATGCATCTTTCTGTCTGTGTGTTATTTAAAAAGAAAAAAACTAAAACTTCTCTTCCCAAGATGAGTGTTATTGCCAGTCCATTATTGGAGCTTTAGATTGCATTCAAGTACTTACTGAAAGTGAAGGTTTTATCCATTTCACCTTAATTTATTATGCAAAAAGTAGTTATATATGAATGACACTTGAAATACCTTCAGTAAGCTATGAACCACAAGTCAATGAAGAGTCCTCAATAAATAAATAAAATCTTCAGGACTTTCAGTACTATTCCATGGTCACATATGAGCAGTTTTTCCAGACACGTGATGGAAAAAAAAAAATAAAGTGATGCAATAACTCAAAGATTTCACAGTAGTGGTTTCAATGTCATAACATTTGTGTTACTTCCCAAAGAGTACCCTCAAAATGCTGTTTCTTTTAAGTATGGAACTGTTTTCTGAGTAGACTAGAGTAAGGTAAAGTGTGTTGTGTACATTGGGATACTCATGGACTAGTAGACATTTGATGTTATGCTAACACATTAATTTTTGCTCTGTAAGAGAACAAGGTGCTCCAGTAATAGAAAATGTGCAGATTGCAAATCTAATGCAGTGTAAGAAGAAAGCACTCTCCAAATAACCTTTTTGCTAGTTCACACTGCTAAGTTAAGGGAACTGTAGGACTGAAGAATAAAGAAGTGTGTAATATTGCCTATCAGTCAAAATAATTACTTTAAAGACTCTAATTTTCTCCTCTCTGTTTACTCTGACACTTCTTCCAACATCTATAATTTATTTGAATGAACCCATTTCTTATTAATGAAAACATCTGTTATAGGCTAGAGAATAGGAAGCGTTTGTAACTTAGACCCTTAAAATAACTCAAAAGGAGAGCTTAAGACTCTTTGGGAATTTTAGAGATGCTGTAATGTCTTATACCATAGCATGAGAGCAAATGAGGAAACTGTCTGACTTAGTATTAATTTCATGTAATGCTTTGTCATGCCTGTCTTTTTCAAAAGAAAATGCTTTATGACATGCTGATACTGTTCATATTTGCCTTCACCTCAAGTTTCAACTGACTGTAATCATGGAAGTTACCAGAAGCTGAAGAGTCGTTTCTTGCTTGATCACAGAGTCCTTAGAGTTAAGGAAAAGTTGGGGACTCAAGATTTTCTTAGGTATTTTGTTGGACATTGATGGCTAAAGTAAGCTAAGTACTGTAATTGTCTGATTTTTTGTGTCACAGAATCAGGTATTTTAGGTGATGGAAGTGGTTGGATGTTCTAGATATTTGTTTGATCTTGAGGTAATGGGTGAAATAAACATGGTGCGGCTCTTTCTGATTGATCACCCTAACCTGGCCACAGTAAATGGACAAATGAACTGGCAAGTTTGAGTGCTGTGCAGAAGATGCTGGTTTTATGGGTTAGAATTGGAAGCTGTAAAGGCAGTGGCCTTCATTATCAATGTTATTTTATTAATATAAATGGGCAAAAGATTATCCTGCAAAAGAACTTCTCACCTGAAATATGGAAACAAATGCGGCTTCTTGCCTTTCTTTTAGTCTAAGCTATTTCAATTCATTGTATATATAGAATATGAAATATTTGCATCACGTCAGCATATGCACATAGTCATTGTTTTGTTTACAAAGAAGTCCTAAGCAACAAAACAAAAATTACACTACTGACATCCAGTGCATAAAATTTTCTGCTCCTGCTCAGCTTGTTGAGATGTTGGGTGCAACCCTTAAACTCAACAAAGAAAAAGGATTACGGAACTAGAAGACTGGCAGTGTTGCTACTTACTACTAGCAGCTTCTCTGACATCCAGTAATAGTTTACTGAATGAATTTCATGCATTTTATTGATAGATCTTTCCTTCTGTTATTCCCCCATGCAGGAAATGGCTAATTTTCGTGTCTTATTTTGAGGCTGACTCCCCCATAAAACTAACAACAGGATATCTTGCCCTTTAACAAAAAAATCCATCACAATGACCAAAAAAAACCAACAAAAAAACCCCCAAACCTGAAGGCACTTTGGAAAAGGAGACAGTGTTGAGAAGAAAGAGAAAACATCTTTTCTGACAAGTGGAGAAAGTTTGCTTCCACTAAACCTGTGTAGCAATTGAAGTTTCTGTCAAAAGTTGCAAAGATGTGTTTCATTAACTGGGAAAGGGTGATGTGGATTTGGTGGATTTTTGGTCCATCCTGTGCATTTTTGCATAGAATTTGCTAGCAGATTGGAAGTCTCAGTAAAAATGAAGGAAAAAAATTATTTAAATTAAAGTGTTTTGCATGCCTCTCCAATTAAATAGGAACTTTTGGAAATGTTGAATAATGTCTTGCCAACTCTTGTTCTGTTTTTTCCGTGTTGAGATTATTAGGAGAGGTCATTGTTCTGTCAACAGAACTACGTTCTGATTTTAATCAGCATAAAGCTTACCTTTCAAAACTTGCCAAGGTTTTTGCCTGTATCGTGTGTATTTTTGTTTTGTTTTATTTGTTAAGCAGTCAAGGCTTAACTGGATTTATTCAGACACAACTCTCCTGTAACTGTTGCCAGCTTTTATTGTGCTTGCGGGGAGAGCAAGGTGATCTGCAAGTTATTTGTGCTAAGGAGAGTCCTGCTTGACAGAAGCCAAATGCCCTCCAGAATACACAGAACAAATATAATGCAGCTCATATAACCTCTATTACCGAACAGGTGCTGTGTTGCTGTTGACACCCCATTATGAAAGCAGCTGTTAATGATTTGCTGTAGTTTGAACGGTACAGCTTCAGTCACAGTTCGTGTGTTTCAGGGCACTTGGGATCATCAGTCTCAACACTTTCCTCAAGTACTCTTGTCTGTGGTGGAAACGTGGGGTGGAAACATGGTTAAAAAGGAGGACGAGATATTCTCGGGTTCCACACAACTGAGCAGGCTAAGACTTTTTTGAAAGTTAATTGATTTGCAGTCTGAGTAAATGTTGTTCTGAATACGAAGTCGTGGGTTCATGGAGGCAAAGAGCATTTCACAGCCATGGTGGATTTGCTGCTGTATGACAGCTTTGAACTCCTACAACTGCTGCAGCTGCCTGACTGTGGCTGGTGCAGAATCTCAAGTGTTTGAAGCTTTCTTGATTGCACAAACACACAGATAATGTCTATGAGCCAAATTTGGGTGAAATTTTGTTGATAACTAGTGAGCCCCAAGTAGGACATCTTTCTGGGTCCAGTAACTTGTCCCTGACAAAAAGCATCCCACTGGTTTTTCAGAACTGGATTGTGAAGGTGGATGATATCCTGCCTGCCACTTGCTTCCTCCTCCTCCTCCTCCTCCTTCTCTTTCTTCTTCTCCTTCTCCACCTCCCTGGCTTTGAGCTTCTTCCTCTCCAATCTGGACTTCTGGCTGACTCTTCCACAGCAGAAATTATAGCTTATTTTTTCTGGCAAATCACTTAAATCCTAAATCGGCATTTAGGGACTGTTTGGCTGTAATGCTTCCCAATCCCAGTGAATCATGTTGGCAACCTGTGTTTCTAACACATCATCATCTGCAAATATTTATGGATTGCTCTGTTTTTCTCTCTGCCATGATATAATAATGAGCAATAAAATACTGATTGATTTATTTATTTGGGTATTGAATAAGTTTTACCTTTATATGTCATTTACAAAAAAAGTATTTTGGAATACTAAGAGGTGATGCACTTCAGCTGTTTCTTTACAAGGAAGAGATGCCTTTGCATTGGGAGAAAACTGGATGTTAAACAAACCAAAATCCTCTTGGCTGAGAGGGCTGCTCTCCGGAGGCAGAGTGTGCCAGACTGAAATCCAGTAGTGTAGGTGGTAGGAACTGAGACTTATGCTATGATCAATCAGGTATTAAGACTGTGGGTTTGAGAAAAAGCTTTCAGTGGGGGATTCACACTTGAAAATATTTCCCCTTGAAAATATTTCCCCTCAAACCTGAATCCGCTTTGGAGGCAAGGTGGGCCTGAGCATGGTATCTGTCAAAGACATCGAATTTGGACTATGGGAGCAGTTTGGAGACCACTGTGACTTAGCACTTACTGACCAACAGAAAAAAAGGAAAACTTTGAAACCAAATCATTATTACATTGCTTTAATGTATTTTAGTCATTTATTTTCTATACCTGATTCTCTGCTCATAGACCAATGAGCAGCTTTTAATACCAATGTTGGAGTGAGCGGAGGAAGGAGGAAACACCCCAACACACGTGTGACAGACACACATTACCCCCAAATCCCCATCAAACCAATGATGCAAAGACAATCCCTCACCAGCTCCCTCATGCTAACCTGGAACTATAGCTGTCTACACTGACTTCGCCAGAACCGTTCCTGGTGGGATTTTATGTAATGGCAGTGAGAAGTGTAACATTTCCTTAGTGCTGTATTACATGCCTTGATTCTTCCTTCACTGGATGTTTGCTCCTTTATGCTTCTGTACATGCTTTGTGTGAATCCTTTTAAAAATGATACTGTGTGCTGTGGTAACTTTGAGTACTTTTGAAAGGCTGGGGAAACAAGACGTTTGTGTAGTTCTGAAGCTGTTTTCTTCAGCAAGTAACTTCTAAGCTGGTTTATATCTGAAGTACAAACTTAAAGACTGCCCTTTGTGTTGTATGAGATACACAAATTATCAGAATGATTATACCTCTGGCAGTGTTTTGGGGTTATTTTTGTTATGTTCGGGGGGGGGTTCTTTCACGTAAAATTTGATTATTAGATTGAGCAAGTGGGATGACATATGAAATCTTGGTTTTGATAGATTTCCAGAAGAAACAGCCAGACGATGACTCTACTCCCAGCACAAGCAACAACCAGTCAGATTTGTTCTCTGGAGAAACGAACAGTGACAACAGCAATACCTCTCTAACCACGCAGGCCGCTAATTCCAACCAGCAGCTTTTGACAGAACTGAATGTAACTTCACCGAGCAAAGAGGAATGTAAGTGCATGACTCCTAAGTGAAAGCGAAGGAGGCATAAACATTTTGCTTTGTTCTCAGGTTTGGGTTTCACTGACTCCCTTTGGAAGTAAACAGCCTGACTTTTGGGGCGAAGGAAAAGGTTAGATGCTATTCACAAAATAGACACTGATGACTTTAACCAAAGAACAAACTAATCATAGAGGTTTTTAACTAATTTTATGGCCATTTGAACTGCCATATACAATTTAATTTTGAGAAACTCCTCACGTTGCTGGTAAAATCATATATATATTCTAGCGTAAACACCAGTGTCTTGTGAAATTTGACTTTCAAACATGTTGGTTTTTAATTACTGCAGTTGCACATAACACTGGCTGTAACGCATGTTTGTCTGAGATGCTGCTTGCATAAAGCTTGTTTTATGTGGTAATTCATCTATTCTTTCACAACCCATCTTTCTTTTATATTGAACTGTCAGGCAAAAATTCTCCCCAAAGGTAAGTTAGGATGGTAAAAATTAGTAAACACAGTGAGACAAAATTGTCTTTTAAATTATTCGAAACCTTTATATAAGTTCATCCTGTATCTGGTATATTGAGTTTTAAAATCTGCATTCTACAACCTAAGCTTCAATGTGTAGTTTGTAGTTTCATTTTCCTTCAATTGTAGCTTTATTTTAGAAAGTGCTCTATGGAGAGAAACCCTCTTGAGCTGAGTATACTTTAGGTTGTGGCCAGTAAATAGATATACACATTGCAAAAAAATGCTGGGTTTTCAGTAGGAAATTTGCAAAAGTGACTCTGGTTCTTCAACATTGAGACAACTGCTGGAAATAACAATGCTGACAAAGCACTAGGACTAAAAAATCTTCAATATACTTGCTTTCAGTTGTGTTAACTATTTGCATGGGATGATTTTGCTGAATTGCCAAAGTATTTATTCTCTTTACAGGTCTGAAGAGCTTTTACTTATGCAGATTGACTGTGGACAAAGCATAAAATATGATTTTGGGATTGCAGTAGTTTATTAGACTAACTAAAGTAAAATTTTTAAACTGAGATATTGTTTTCTCTTTGAGAATATTGTCAGAGATACAACAACGTTCAAATGTGAATGATCTGATAGTACTTCTTCTAGTTAAGACTAAACTTGCCATGTAACTTGTCTCTCCTTCACATACACAGTTGCTGCTGACCACCCTTCATCTCTTCCTTCTGTCCAGTGTTTCTTCAGGGGAAGCCTGTAGCCTGCCAGAAAAACAAGACCTTAAAACAACCTTCCTGGAGAATTCAGGAAAACACATTATGCTTCAGCAACACATTTGGCCTTCACAGGCTTACTGGCCAGGATCTACTATTTAGTGTTACTGGGTGCTCCTCTAATGCTTACTGGGTCAGGTTTTCTGAAAATTTGTTCAGGTAGAAATTTAATTGCATTACAACAAAGTATATCTCTTGTGGGTGGAAAGGACTTGGTAAGTGAGAAGGTGATTACAGGGATGAGAGTGAAATTAAATAGTGTCCTTCGTCCTGAATTGCTGCAAGCCTGTGAACATGCACTGAACGTGATGGATATTAGGCAGCACAGCCTGCAGAGCATTTGAAAATATTACCTATAAAAAAACCCTCTTTATGACTTCCTGATGTGGTGTTTTTAAGTGAAATACAGTAGAGAGATTTATTTACAGCTTGAGCTCTCTGTCTTCTTTCACATCCTCACTTTAATGATGCTTAATATCATTTACCAGAAATAATTATACACAGATGGAGCTTTTTTGATAGATAATGGTCTCTATGTACAAGGTTCTTTCTGTAATGAAGAATGTCCAAATTTTAAATGTCTTTTTGATTTTAATTTGAAGGTGTTTTTTTCTGTACAATGTTATTTATTTTGCAGCATGTTTTATAAAGCACACGCTGCTCTTGTTCTCACTGTGTTCTTCAAAGATTCATATTTTGCACTGCCATGTGAAGATGTACAGCTGTGTTTTGTTCTGAACAGAATTGTGGTAATTCACCAGAAAGCAATGTATGGGATCATTATGGTAATCTCTATCAAAGTGTGGAAAAATTGGACTACTCACGAAGGATTCTCATGGTGCATTCCACACCCCTCTTTTTCTTTTCAAGATTTTGAAGGGAGGTATTTGCAACAGTACTTGAGTCCATAGGGTAAAAAGAGTGGATAAAATTGCAGCAAATCATTTAGGCAAATTAATTCATGTTATGACAACTGAAGAGAACCATAGAAATCTCCTGTGGATAAGATACATATTCTGTGCAAGAGGAAGTGAAGGTTTTTTATACTTGCTTTTAAGTAGCCATTTCCTTTTTCAACACAGAATGAATGATACAGGAGAAAAGTTCCTTGGACTGTATTTTGCAAGAGTTCAGTTTGACAATCACAATTACTTCTGTGGTTTTTTGTTACTGTTTTGATTTATGTGCAAGTTGCATTTGCATTCCTGAGTGTCTTACATACATGCCTAGGTTGTAGTGGCTTTCCTTCTCCCACCACCCTCAGTTCTGAAGAGTAACCTATTGCAGTGGTTGGTTTGCTGATTAATATCTCTCCCCTAGTAGGTGAAAGATAGTTCTCAATCTTATATTTACAATCAGTGAAAATGTATTAAAGATTTATGCCCAGAGACAGTGATGCAACTTCAGTACTTTTTTCCCCCTCCTTCTCATGTGGGGTTTTTTTAATGAAATATTGCTGATCACTGATTTTTAAAAAATGCTGTTGCAATTGGGGGAAGAATAGTCTATGAAATTCTTTTTTTTTTTTACCCCTACATATAATTCTTGAGTTGATTGTTTCTATCCAGAACCTTCAGGTCTCATCAGTTGCAGTCAATTTTCTGAAGTAAACTTGCAGACAAAGAGTATGTCGATGTTGGTGTATCTCTACTAAGTCTAGATTTGCACAGTTTTTAATTATCTTTTTCTTAACAGGTGGTTAAATAAGTCTAACTTTTGTTCTTCTTCTGCTTTATGTGCAGATAAGTTTCATCTATTCTCATTTTTTCCCTTCCATCTTCTCCTTTCATTTAGGAGGTCCTAAGGGTAATTATTTCTGCATCAGTCACCATATCAGCCACTTGCTCTGTCAAATATTTCCTTTCCTTATTGGGTGGGCAAGGTCTTTGACTATTTTTAGCAGACAGGAAAAAATGGATTTGACAATAGCCCTTGTTTCTCTCTGTCCCTACCTTCAGCCACCACCACTCTTAAGCTTATTAAGCAAGGTTCTATGTATCTTGGTAAAGAAAAGGTCACACTGCACATGGAATAATTTTGCTTAGTTTCAGACCTTCATTGCTTTCTTTGGGGCTGTCACATTATTTTTCTGTCACTGTGAGTAGAGCTAAAGCTAGTACTGTGCAGCTTTGAAACTAACTCTGTTGTTATGTGACAGGAGAAATGTCAATGTGAAGAACAGTGACTCTGGCAGCTTGATCAGATTTGGTATTTCAGTAGTTTTTAGCTTGGGTTGACAGGATTTTATTTTAATTATGTGCGTAAGTTTTCTTGGCCTCCTTGAATAGCAAGAACCAGAATTGAAAAAGGACAAAAGGAATATCTGATGTTTCTAGAACAGTTAAATGCTCTTCATTTCTACATTGAAGAATTTAAAAGAAGATAAACAAAGATCTGAGCTATTGCTGTAAATATCAGAAAATACACTGGAGATTTCAGCCCAGAAAGAAGGTGATGATCACTGACCACACCTTACCTCTGTGTGTGCTGAATTTTAGATGCCCAAATACAAAATTATTTCATAACTGAAACTTTGGCTAGTTTTTGTATACCCTCCAGAATTCAAACCATTGCTCATCAAACTAAGTGTTTAAAACATTTTTAATTTATCTCAAATATTTCATTTTGCAAGATAAGTTTGAAGAATGGTTTTCAGTTGTTTGTTTTATTAAATATTTGCATTTGCTGGAAGTACTAATATACCCCCAGTTTTGAAGTTTTTTATTGAAGTTACTTTATGTACATTAAGCATACTGCATCTGAGACAAAGATGCACTAGGTTTCTATAAAAGAAAGGTGAGAGATTGTTTTTTCTACTGCAATTGCTGTTCATACTCTGAATTTCATTGCTTGTTGAAGCATGACTGTGTAAAAAGCCACATAGACTATAGAACTAGAAATATAATGATATTTTGTCTGTCTGTGGAATAGAATAAAAAGAAATGCCAGTTTTTTCAACCTAACTTTATGAAAAATGGATAAACAGGTGTGTTCTTTATTTCTTTCTTGTTGAATGGCCTTCTCTCTGACACAATGCAAAAGGTTTCTGGCAATTTATAACAACTTTACAGTTTTTGCATTTTACCTGAGTTTGTGAGTAGAGTCATAGATAACAGCTTTCCTATGTATGCTCTGAAAAAACTTCATATTTTGCATTATTATGATGATATCCTTAACTGAGATTTGGGCCTTTAAAGTAAGGACAGAGATTTTTAAAATGACAGATGGTTTTGAATGCCATTCATTGCATCCTTTTCTAAATGGCCCAACTTCGAAAATTCAGTTGCTTATTGCAGTAGAGTCAGTTTTGTGCATCCTGTCTTTTTTGTTTTGGTATGTTTTGTGGTCTTGTATGTTTTGTTTGGGGTTTTTTTCCTAATTCTGTCTATGGGAAACTTTGTTTTCTGGCTCATCTCTAAAAGTTACATGCATACCTAGTTCTGTAAGGTATTAAATGTATAAACAGACCAAGCTAGCTGCCTATTTTTATCTTGCTTGTCACAACTGGTTGTAGAAAACGATTTGTTTTATTGCTAACCTGATTTATTCTCATACCAATTTGTACGTTTTTCTCTGATTCAAAAGAATGCATTAACTGGTAAAATTATGCTGAGTTACAAAACTAGCCTACCAGATAGATAGATGTGATTTAGTTTTAAATTAAACTTGTACTCAGACAGAGTCAAAAAAGCTGTGACTGGGTGATGGTGATGATGAATAATTCTAGTTTTCTTTATCAGCCTACAAGATTATCATGTGTTCTTTTTCAATGTAGTCAGTTTTGTATCAGAGCAAGAGCAGACACATCTCTAATATAGAATATGCATCTGACTTTTTCTTTTGCTATTACAGACGTCTTTGGGTTTCTGTGCCACAGAATAAGAACCAGCTATTTTCTCAGGCTTTTTCTTTTATTAAGTTAGAGAATCGTAAAAGCTGTTTTACATTTTCTGGGATTTTTTTTAGCCTTGTTTTCATTAGAAGCTATTAACAAATAATGTTTTGGTACTGTTTTTAATATTAAAATTAACTAATTGAGGTTTTTTATTGGATTGTCATTGAACCTGTGTTTTTTTAATATTTATCACAAAGTACATATCTGTTAGTATCAATGCAAGCACTTTTTCTCTAGGAATTTGCAAGAATGCTTTCAAATATAAAACCATATTGAGTTGTGGGCTATTTGTCTTTTGAGAGATGCTACTAGTATTAGGTGCCAGTACAAAACATACAGGAAGTTAGAAATTTGAATAAAACAGTATCTAGAAGTGTCATCTTCATCATCTTTTCGTGGATGTAGATCTTTCTGTAACTTTCAGTCTACTCCCTGCAGTCTGAATTTCATTTAAAAAACATTTCTGGGTTTTCTAACATCATAAGCAAAGATCTGGCACATAGATTTATGAAATGAACAGTTCTTTCCACGTCTGTGGCATGGTAATTTTGAAACATAATGAAGACTAGTGGAATAGTACCACTGTTAATTGTTCCTTCTGATTTATAGTCGCTTCACACTGCAGAGTAGACAGTGTGTCCTAGGGTCTCATTTATTAAAGTGAAAGGACCCCATGGAATATGAAGCAGAAACACAGTCACATAAGAAAAATGTGGGTTAGAGCTGCACAGCTATTGAGGTTACATAAAAATTATTTATAAAAATGTAATTTAACTGCTCGTTTCAAAAGCACATTTTTACACTTCAACTTACACCTATAAAGTAGGAAAATATAATGTCTGTTTACAAGAGAGGAGACTGAGAAAAAAAGCAGGTAACAGGGTTGAGACAAGAGCAGGGAAGAAGGTGGAATCTGAATCCTATCTCCCTGTACTTCATTATAGTTGTTTAATTTACCATCTATTCAGCAACAAAGCAGTCCAGGTTTCATTTCCTTCAAAAGCTGCATGTAGATAAAAGTCCCCAAAAGTACATAAAGGCAGGTTTGTAAAACCAGATTTTAAAAAATATATATTTTTATGTAATATAATACTCTTTCTTATCTGTTTAGTAATGACATCATTGAAATTATCATGCAGCTTACTCATTCTGCAGCAAATAAGCAATTCTTAAGTATTATAAAGTTCTTTTGCCTTTTTTCCTTAAAGATAGCGTGTTCTGTCTGTGCAGACTGAATTTAGAGATTTATGTTCCTTCTTGTTTATGTATTGGTGTTTGTAATCAATGACTATCTTCAAACTCAATTGTGTGGATTAATTAGATTATGTCTCTACCAATTCATGAAATACACAACTAGATTACTGGTTTGGACAGGTTTCCCAAGATGGATTCTTTCCTGTATTGCAAATAGCCATGACCTTTTTCCTTTCCTGGCTAAAACACTGCTGTCCAAGGAAATTCAGCTCTGACTTATTACCCTCCTCCAGCCCATTGCATGCAAGGGGTCAGTGTACTTTACCTAGGAAGGAACCATCACAATACCAAAAGCTCAGAGTGGAATTCATGTATCCTTACGTTCCTGGGATCAAGTGTTACTGGGCTTCAGGCTCCTTCACTTATTTTTTCCATGTTTGTTCATTATCTGGCTTGCAGTTTTTGTGGTATCTGAAATTGTTTCAATGTATTGCTGTAATTTAGACTTTGTACTCTTGTACAAACTTGGTTTCACTACGTTCTACATTTCTTTCTCTGCTTAGTAAGTGCTTCCAAGTGCTGTTCAAATCCACTTGATGTGTGTACTCTGGGCTCTTCTTCAAACAGCAAGAAAAGGGGGGCTGCCCTGCTATTTAACTTTTTTCCTGCGTGGGAAGTTCTAGCTGAGTGGAGTCACTTCACTTTACAAAGGCCGTAGGAAGGGGAGACAAGAAGTTACCCTGACTCAGGGTATGTCCTCAGGACAGATGCTACTTGGCAATTGTTAATGTTGTTCAGGAAGAGAGGTGCACAATGCAGAAGAGCAGTCTAAAAATTTAAACATATAGAGGTTGTAGTAATTTGTAATAGTAAATAATAGCAATACTAATGTCTCTACAGAAATACAAGCAATATATAAAAATTTTTGGACAGCTAGCTAGCTAGAGAAATTGGATTTGAACCTGTTTTTCCAAATTGATATATTTTGAGTACAATTGAACATGAAGTTACAGAAAGCTGTGGATATCATAAGCCCAAAACATAGCCACTACATTAATAAGACCTTTTGTATTAATAAATGATAAGGTTCAAGTTAAAAGATCCTGTTTTATCCTTTATTAATTCTGTATTTGAATTTGCAGACCTGAGGCTTCTCACAATTCTTCTAATTTCTTCAGTAGCTTTTAGTATTTTTATATTTTTAATCAGCTTTTAGGATTACATTATCACTGGGCAATGGCTGCTGTTCTTTGAAAGAGGAGTTGCAAATGTCAAAAACCATACACTGGGAAAAATAGGAGCAGAAGCTGTTGTTTAATCTGTTAATTGGATATAGAGTAAAAAGATATCTCTACCATTTTAATCTTTTTTTTTGTGCTGAGAAGTCTTACAACCCAGTGGGTTATATTTGAAGCTAGACATGTATGGCCTTTCACTGTGCACTGAAGTGTTTAATGTAGCACAGTTAAATACCCTAGAAAAACTTATTTTTTTGGCAGTGAAGATGCATATATATCCTGAATCATGCGAAGTTATAAGCCTACCTTTGTGAATAGCCAAGAAGGACTGGTGTTCTGTTGTTATCTGACTTCCCTTTCTCACATGCAGAATTTTTATCAAAGCTGTGAGAAATATACTGCCCTGTTTCAAACAGTACAAAGATGCCTGAATTAGCAGTTATGTATACCAAAAGATTCAGCATAGTGGCTTCCACACAGAATTGCACAGTCAAGCCCATAGTACTGAATTATGCATGACATTTTTAATGGTGGAACAAAGAGTAGCAGAAGGAAATGCTGCAAAGTACGTGCTGCCTTCGCTGGTTATTAGGCACTAGTGTATGTGCATGCAAATCCCAAGATATTCTTTGTTGAAACTCTGGTGCTGTGCTATACAAATCAAAGCTGTATGAAAGCAATACCTAACGAAGGAAGAATAAATAATAGAAAAACTCTGACACAGGGAAGTGCAGAATACATACCAACTTATTGTACTTTAGAGAGTGAGAAATGAAGTTCTTACATTTAGCTGGATGCTGAAAGTATCAGCTAGTGTAAATATTTACTGTACAGTAATTACAAGGATTAGTCTTATTTGTTAGTCCACAGTGATGATGCCTCTCACTGTCTATTCAGTGAAAATTGGGAGAACGTAACTAAAATTATTTACAGAGGAGCTGCTGCATCTTAAGAGGCAGCTGTGATCTAAAGTCAGTTCATTGAAATTCCATACTCTGTTGTATATATTGTTTACACAAGTTCCATATTGAAACCAAATACTTGGTCTTTGAAAGTTGAGACTGACTTAACAGACCTGCTCTGTAACCTTTTAGATATTCAAAAGGTTTCAGTAGAAAACTTGGTAAGGCTTCTGATTTTCTTCCCAAATGCACCAAACCCTAGACCAGGCATTTTTGAGCCTTTTATAATAGTATTACTAACATAGATCAAGATAATATTTTCATTGTTTTTATATTCTAGCCTAGAAAAAGTTATGTTATGAAAAAATTATTTCAGCTTACTTGACCATTTCTGGTTGTTGTGAAGCAGTTGTTGCTTGCCAGTGCTATCAGGCCTGAAGAGGGCACCACCTTGGTGATACCAAGATGCTTGAGCCATCCATTCAGGATGCTTTATTGTTGGGTAGGAAAGGCATCTGCCTCAGGACTCCCAGTCCTCCTCACTGCACGAACAAGCTTTGCTCTTGTCATATGCAGACTTGACCCTGCAGAGAGGTCCCTACCACTCCCCTCCACTTACCTGTGGAGTTCAGCCATTTCTCACCAGCTCCCTCCTTACAAGCCTCCAAAATCTAACCGTGCCTTGCAATACTGTCTGTAGCATCTGCCAACTGCTTATGCTGTTGCATGTCACGAAGAGCAATTTCTTATGTCATGTTCAGTAGTTTCTCCATGTCCTGATACTTCACTTAACCTCAGACCAGGCCCTTATGAGTGGCCCTTAGTGTTTACCTGCAGGCCAAGCACTGGCTTGCTGGCCTTTGCAACCACCTTTTAAAAGATTACCGGTTGCAGTTGTGAAACAGTGCATGTTGCCAGAGGGACTTTTTGGGAGAACAAAAGACTCAAAAATATACGGGTCCTTCTCTGGAAAATGGGAAGTGTAAAATGCTGTTCCTAAGTGCATTTTGTTGAAATCAAATACGCCAAAGTAATTTCCTAACATATTTTCCTCCCAATTGCAGAAATTTATTTTCTTTTTTTTAAGTGCTGCTTTCCAGATATGACATGACTGAAAAAAATATAAAGGAAAAAGTATTTTTCAGGGCATGAAGACTTATGTTAAGGTTATCCTGTCATACTAAGCTCTGTTGTATTACCTGCAAAGTGCTACTATATCACCAACAGTTCAGTGCAAACTTGATTATTGGTATTTTGATAGCCAAACTCTAGTAGATCTAACTCAATTTCAGGCTCTCTAGCATCATCTAATTTATAATATCCAGTTTTCAAAGCTATGATGTGTTATTACGTCTGGTAATGTTACTGTCAATTTGTCTTGGCTTCCCTACATGGAGTTTATTTATTTATATTTACTGCAAGTCACTGAGTACACTCAATTGGTTGCTATTTTAACAAGATCTCTGGAGAACTCCTCAACAGTGATGCATGTTAAGGAAAAAGCCAGAAAGCAATTTGCTACCAAACAGATGCCAATACGAGTGGGCAAGAGTCCAGAGCTGAAAAACCTAAAACATGGAAAGAGGTTGTTAAGATATGCTTGTGCCACACTTAGAACACATAATGAGGACAAGATAAAAGTGGAAGGTGTTATCTCGCTGGAATCAGTTGCAAGGTTCCTGTTGACATCAGAGAAGTGATCACTTTGTCCCTCTCGTTACTCAGTTAGTTAGGTACATTTCTAGCATTGCAATTGTAGTGTGTATTTTCCTAGAAATACCTCTTGAAGTATTTGTAAAGTATAACTTTGTCCCAGCTTTTCATCTATCTTTCTTTCAGTGCAAGACATATTCAGATTTGTCTGGGAAAGAAATATTGAGTAGTTGAATACTTCCATATGTGCTTTCCAAAGACAAATGCTCCTCAATGTTTTATGTTGCTCAGTATAATCACGATGTGTTTTTAAATGCTAAATATAGGTGATATTTTGAGACATATGATTCTCTGTTTCCAGGTGGGCCATGCACAGGTACAGCTCATGCCTCGTTAACCACACCAACCAAAAGATCTTGCGACTCAGGTATGTGTTTTGTGGGGATCAAGGAATTAGGTTTTGCATGATATTTAGCTGTGTGGTTTTAGTTTAATAGTAAAGGGTAGTAACCATATCTGGCGAATGCCAAATGAAAATAAGTATTGTTGCTTTGCTGACAGAAACATATATATCTAAGGATTACTATGGCAGATAGTTCATCTGAGAACTAATTATGGAATTATGTTAAACATAATTTCATAAATACATTCTTCTTTCAGTTAATCTTTGTGAAAACAAGATATGCACGAGTAATTGGTTTGATTTACATCTAATGATTGTGATAGTGTTCTGCAAATCCTCCCCTTGAAATGCTAAGTATTGAGTAGAAAACTGTTTGGAGTATATTTACTTTCCCTGATTGAAGATACAGTATAGACAGCTGATGTTTGCATTGAGACTAAATTTTACCTACTTTGGGTCATTTTGGTGCCTTTATTTCTACATGCAGGATATAGACAGATAATCTCTCACAGTGCTAGTATTAGTAGTGAGAAGTTAGGGCATTGCCAAGCTGAAGTCACGGCTTCTGCATGAGATCTGTCATGAAGAATCATGTGAGCACTCATTCAGGCAGGCAGCCAAGTTACCTGCGTTGGCTCAGGTCTTTTTCAGGCTTTGGTTTTGTGTGGATTAAGGAGAAGTCATATGATCCTTTCCACCAATACCACTTTAGGAAGCTATAAACTCCTGTGGAGTGGTGGGGGTGTAGGTAGTGGTAACATTCTAGCAGTCTGTTTTTCCAAAATAGTTTTTGCCTGTATTTTCATTTATGTACCAGTTGAGCCATATTGAGTGTACAGAAAGGAAGGCTATTCCTGTTTGATTAAGGGCCCTTATTCTTTAAGGAGTTCAAGGTAAATTTCCTCTGAAGTCATTCTTCCAAAAAGTATTTCCAGTTACTGTTGTTAAGCTGAACTCTAGTTATTCCATAGATGTATATTGTTAGCTTGTAGCAAATATGTAAGTTGGCTTGTTCTGCAGTGAAGGAAGGTTACAGAGAAGCTGCCTTACCTTGCACTTGCTGCAGGTGCAGACTTCTGAAGTGATACATGATAATCTGTGACAATGCTGTGAGTATTGTTTGCCAAAGAACTCTTGGAAGTTTGACACTGAAAGATACTTCTGCAGAACAGGAAGACTGGATTTTCTTTTCTATATAGACATGGAGATGTACCTAAACAAGATGGAATGTTTGCCACTTTATCCCTTGCAAACTAACCTGCTTTGCTTATGGTATTACTAAACTGTATTTTGTTTACATATTAGCTTTTGTAATGTTTCACTCTGGTTTTCATTGCAGGGTAATTTAAAAGCTTGCTATGGTGCTATAGATACAGTAAACTGAGTGTACTGTAAGAATATTTTTTTAAAATATGCTTGTAATTAACAAAAAGGCATGTAAGTTCTCTGTTTGGAGTGTCAAATGGCAACAGTAAAAGCTCCTTAGACTAAGGCAGATGAAGCTGAGACATGTTGAAAAATATCCATTAAATGTTTGGCTAACTTTGCTCTGTAATTCTCTTATTTTCGGTTTGTGCTAATGTTTGGTCTCTATATGTTATGGTTTTCTATGTTATTCATTTAGTGTGTTTTGCAAGAAGGCAATGAGATGACCTTAATTTGATACCATAGCTATCATCTTCACTCAACTAAACCTAATGGTTTTATATTACCTCCATTTCCGATGTTTTTTACATTATTTGTGTAATAATCTACATATTTTATTTATAGCTCCTTACACTAATAAAAACCTGTTAGCAGTAGTTACAGTTTTCTTCTTCAGATCATGAATTTTCAGCAAACTTTTGTTTTTAAAATAAATTACTGTGTTTTCATGAAATTGACAAGAAAATGTTGACTACAAAATATTACCCAGAAATACTGTGACATCTTCAGGCATAAGCAACATACTATGAAGAAGACATTTGTCATGGTTTAACCACAAGTCCAAAACATAGCCCCATATTAGCTACAATGAAGAAAATTGACTCTATCTCAGTCAAACCCAGCACATTCTTTTACACTACATTCACTTCAGCTTAGGGTCCCTTCCTAGGAAGCTATTTAAGTGATGGAAACAATATTTGTAAGTATTCTACATTTCTTCTGCCTGGAAGAGCTTTGAAGAAAGAATGTTGTGTTGGATTTCATCTGTATAATTCTGTTCCCCCTTCAAGCATAGTTTTTGCCTAAGGTTCCCTCAATCAGCATTTGAGACAGAAAATTAGAAATTTGACCTACTTGTGAGTTCCTATCAGGAGGATATTAAGGAAGACACAAACCTTTCAGATTTTATTAGTGTGAATGTAACAATTGAAGAAAGATCAAAACAATAAATCTGCCAAGACACAGGAAAAATTCTCTCACAGAAAAAAGTTTTTACCTAATGCACTTGTCAACCTGCGTGCTGTAGGAGCTGTTCTGATAAAAAATAGTGTTCTGACACCAAATAGTGGGTTTTTTCTTCCTGTTCTCCAGAATCATCACTGTGGTAAAAAGTATTTCTATTCCAGTGTGCCCACAGGACAAGGATTATAATGAAAGGAATGAATAAAGCCTTGTAATCATTAGTTTGGATGATGCCTCAAAGGTTTTTGAGAGCCAGCAGTCTGAAGACTTTGTAGGGAAAAAAATGGGACTGTGTGGCCTAGTGTATAGCCTCTTATGTATTTTGATTTGTTTCCTAATGGTTAGGTAATGTGATGATTGATGGCAGACACTGTGAGGCTTACTCTAGTCTGCAGGGCATCCAGATCCCATTTATATCAGGTGCCCATGTTGTGGAAGTGCAGTACCAAGTGGCATATTACTCTTGTTTTTCTGCTGTACAACTTTAATGATGATTTACTGAACAACTCAGAACAGCCAGATTTTAAAACATTTTCATGCAGCTTAAAGAAACATGGAAAAAAATTGATGGAACTGTGTGAGCGTGTTCAGTTAATTTTTAATTGTGCAATAGAAAAGGTGGTAGAAACGGGCAGATAAAATGTGGTAATGATACAATCAATTCATACATTATATCCATAAAGTCGGTGAGGTTTTAAGTACTTTATTTCTCAGTAGCAGTTCATGAGAAATGTGCATCTGTAATACTTTGTATGGTTATATGTGTAGATAGCTCAGATTTTATGAGAATATCTGTCATAGATTGGTGTGGTAGTGTTTATATTGTACAAGATGAGTATCTGTCTCTTTGCTCTATGCGTTTTCTGGTTTAAAATTTGAGTCTAGAAGATGGAAATAATTCTTTCACTGCTTGGGTAAAGTGGCTAGGCAGGCCTGTGGTCCTTTTTGAAGTTTCTAGTTTATTGATGTTCTTATACTAAGACATGTTCTTGCTTGTAGCAGTGCCAGGAATCTAAATGCTTTGAGGCTGAACCTGCAAAATTGAGAGGATAGCCTTTTAGGAGTTCCATGAAGGTCAGGTTCTGGAAATAAAAGTACACAAATTTTCAGCCAGAGCCAAAACCACAAAATCATTAAACTGATATGATCTTTTTTTTTTTTAATCAATCTCTATGTATTGAGTAAGGACAAGAGGACCTCATACCACTAAATAGATTTGGTTTTTTTAATTGCTCTGAAGTGTTAAGCTCCTGAGAAAAAATACACAAAAGATTATTGAAGGGGGCTTTATAGCATTAAACCAACTTTGAGGTATGTTTTCATTGGTGTTCCAGGGGACTATTAAGGTGTTCTTTAGTGTTTGACTTCTAGAGGGCATTGTGTTAGAAATCCAACCTTCTTGGAGCTCTTTCAACGACAGGAAAGTGATGGTAGAACAGCCTTCAAGCAGCATAATAAATCACCCAGCCCTAGCAATAATAGTGCCCATTAGGGACACTCTTCCCCCCCCAATTCCTCTCAGTTTCCAGCTGTACTAATAGAACAGCACATCAAGCAAGGCTGTAAATAAAAGTTACAACCTAATAGGTGAGTGTTGAAGTGGAACGGACAGGAGCTGAGGCATGGAGGCCTTATTACTGCTCATCAGCAATTATAAACAGGATAAAGTGTCTGGGACTTGCACTGATGCTGCAAGAGCTAATAGAGGCTGGGAGATGACACTGTACCACAATCAGGTGATGTATGTTGATGGATTTTTACTACCTCATCTTATTGCCTATTTCTGTGACATGCTGTATTATGTATTCTGTGCTTCTGTATCTGTCTAGGTGGACAGATTGGTTTCCACTCCTACTGGTTATCTAAGAGCCCTCTCAAAGTGTTTTGATTATTATAAATTAAAATCCTTATAATGGTAAAGATCATAATAGTCATACCTGTAAAGAAAATTAAGGACTTGCTCTAATTGTATGATTTATTTTCACTATCACCATTTTCAACTTTAAAAAGTCACTCTCATTCATAAAAAATAGTGGGTGTGGTTCACCTGAACTTTCTTTTACACTGATTCCATCCTGTGCATTTTAGACTAAATGATTTACAACCAGTGTGTTTGGAGAATCCAGAGTGATGAGTTTGGGGTCAATATATCAAAAAGTTTGTTGAAAGTCAGCTATAGCTATGGTGATCCTTGCTTCTGAATTTTAAAAACTTCAGCGGTTCCTGGGAATGTTTATAAAAGCTTGTTAACGCTCAGTAATAGGTAATATTTTTTTTTAAAAGTCCTTGATTTTTATATATTACAGTCTAGCACATTTCTTTGCTAGATGTCTAAATCATCTCTTTCCAAAACTGTGGTGAAAAAAATACCTTGAAATTTATCCTGTACTTGCTTTGATCTAAAGAGAAGGTTTGCAGGCATCTTCGTAGTTCATACATTAATCACTCATGCTGTTTACTTCTGAAGATTTTTTTTTTCTGAGTAGTGGGAAAAATACAGCATTTGGAAATGAAAAGGTGTGCAGCAGCATGACAGCAAGTCAAAACAGTGACTCCTATCTTTGTCTATTGAGTACAGTCAGGATAAAATAAATAGATTATTTTTCTATCTTATGGTATTTGAACAGGAGTACTTACATCTACTTCTGTTAAAGTACACTAAACTGAAATGAATGGAAACTTTTCATAATATTTCTTTGAAATTAACTTTCATACTTACTGGTTTCCAGGTGTACATTTTCTTTGCATTGTTCATAAAGTGAGAAAGCTAGATAGTTGAAGTGTCCCAAGGGACAAAAAATGTAATGTGCCTGTGAAAGCCTTCTTTCATATGGTGTATCAATGAATTACAGATACTTACAGACAGTCTTTGGAAGGTGTTTATAAAACCTTGATATTTACTCTGCATCAAACAAGATACTGGACTAGGTGACCCCTGAAATCCCTTCCAACCTAATTTTTTCAGTGATACTAGCAGAAAATAAATATGATCTGACTGATTAAAGGTATTTAGTCTAACCTCAAGTAATATTCATAGCACTTGATTAGACTTGAAGCCAGCAGGCTCTAAAAGTACAGGCCAGCATTTAGTGCCTCGAAGAGAAGAGCCAGGAGAGAGACTTCTGGACAGGTGGGAGAGTTGGGATGGTCAGTGCAAAGCAAAGAAATGGGAGAACAGTCCGTGCAGCAGGATTCTCCGTGGCCATGAGTGTGGTAAGTGACCTGTGCTTAGGTAAATGAGGCTCTCCTGTCCTGAAAAAATATGTGCTGCTGCCCTCAGCACTTTCTCACCACATTTTTCTATGGTCTGATAGGTATTTTTCAGTCTGATTGGTGAAATTGTTGCCAAATACAAAATTGTACGTTTTCAAGATCATTGTCTTATAGAATTCAGATATTACCATCTTTTTACTAGAGTCTTAGGGAATTATGACAAAGGATTTGTCCTCAAGTTCATTGAAAGAGTAAATATTTTATCCTTTATGTATATTTTGCTTTAAATGAAGCAACTTTATCTTCAATATTTTTTAGTGATTTCAAAACTGTCAGGTTCTCAGTGATCAGTTAAGTGACCTTTGACAATAGTTACTATTAAAGAATATACATATATTCAGCAGCCCTGAATTCCTTGTTTCATGGCCACAGACAGCTGGAATAGCTTTAAATAAACCACATCTCCATTAATTTGAAGGGCAAAAAAATTAGAGTTACATGTCTTGCTTTTCCCACCTACAGTCTATTGGAACAGAATGGGGGGAGCTTAGGGTTTGCTTTAATTTTGGTTAGGTTTGTCCAATAGCAAGACAGTATGGAGAATGTCGCAAAGAATAGTTGAGATCATTAAGTTTTAAAAACCTGACTCCTGTCAGGCTGAAGAATTGAATTGATTTTACCTCAGCAGTCAACACCCTGATGTCGTCTATACAGATCAAGCAGCTTCCTTACTGTATGATTTAGCAAATGAGACACAGATTTTTATAATTTTTAATTTGTTATTTTATTGCACTGGAGAATTTTTTTTAAGAAGTTCAGCATTAAATAACTGACCTGAAATATATTTGAAACAAATAGCCACTTATATTTACTTTTAAAATTATTTTTTTTTACTATGTTAAAATACATGTAGTCTGCAGGATGCTAATCCGTGATCCTATTCTTGCTGTACTTTTTGATATGAGGGCAGAGCCCCAAAGATTTCATCTGACTCTTGGTAAAGGTCTTTATTCTCACTAGTTATTTCAGTGAGCATCAGACAGCTTCTAAGAACAAGTTTTTAGTAGTTTCATTTAGATTCTAATTTTCACAAGTGCCTTAAAACTATATGAAGGTAATTTTAGAGTCTCTTGGAAGTATTCTTTAGTCTGTTGAGCATACATGGGGAAAAGTGTATCTTCCTGCAAAGTGAGGAACTTGTTTGCATGACCGTTGGGTGAACATACAAGTTACTTCTTTTTCCTGTTCCAAGTCGTTTTGCATGACCTAAACTTCAGGGAATAACTAATGAGTCCAACATCTTGGGGCAAAAGAGCATTGAAAAAGAGCTGGATGTAAGATACAAAACAGTGCATGTACTGTTGCATCCTCCCAGTTTCATTGGTCTGTTCTACCTCTCCCTTTATGTAGACCTAGTCTTTGGTTCAGGTGAATGTGGAAGCTTCCCAAACACCTCTTTTCCAAATACTAAGAACTGCTCACTAAAAAATCCAGTGTAAACAGCAATCAGGTGTACAGGAATTGTCTTCTATGCCAGGATTTGTTGTTTTCCCCCCACAAAAACTGCTAGAAAAAGTAACACAAAATATAAGCTGATTTTTAAGCTTTATTTAAAATAACAGAATCAAAACCAAGTGTACTTTGAAGATAGATTAACTGTACATTTCAGAACCTACTCACAATGGATTCAGTAATATTTTTATCAAAATGTAAAAGCTCCTATGTTTTTTTCCTTTACATTAATCAGTTACAGTCCTTGGAACTGTGGTCTCTCATTGCAAGATTTCTGTTGCTAATGGCATCACTGAGGTTTTGCTGTGACAAATCAGTTTTTTGAAAGCTAAATATTGAAAATATGTATTTTTTTTCACTGCTAGCAGGCAAGGATTCTTTACAATTCCTCTTCTGAATCTCTGTCTTAGCCTTGGAAAACCCTCATTAAACCAATGCAGGGAAGGGTCTACTACGGAAAACTCAGTGTATGAAAGAAAAATAACAGAACAACTATTTTCTATGTAGAACTGGTTTTAGGCTATTAGTTTGAAGAATTACCTTCCTAAATACTGTATACCATCTGATTGATGAGGATATAGCTGGAGTATACCACTAGGATTTGGAGGCAGAGCAACACTGCTTATTTATGCACTCTGGAGCTGACTAGCAAATATGCAATATTTATAGCATTATCTATTCTCGTTAATCCAATATTAGAGAATTTCACAAAGCATAAGAGAGCTCTCAGTAAAGTCAGCAAAACCAAAACTATAATACTGCTGAATGCTTTTGAATTTCATTTTATCAGAACCAGTGTGAGCTTATTTGTATGTATTTCTACAAACATATTCATATATATATAATATGCATGTACTACTACATGCTGTGGAATGGCCAGGATGTTTATGATTTGCCTTTATAACTTTTCATCCTGTATATTCCCGTGTTATGGCTTTTTTCTTCCTTCTTGTGTCCATTCTTCCATTTAGCTATCTGTGTGTGTGCATTATCCCTTCACTTAATAATCCTATTCTGATTATTCAAGGCACTTATGATGTCATTTGTTCTTCAGCTTTAACTGTCACCAGAATCTGCCTTTGTCCCTGTCCTAACCCTAACCCTGTGCTGCTAAAATACATAATTTCATAATGAGAAAAGAAGTTCAAATTGACACCCATAAAATATTTTTTTGAAAACCATTGCTTTGGCCTTTTTTCTTTTTCTGGCCTTTTTTCCTCCTCTGACCTTTTCAAGGGTCATTCTTGGTAATAGTCTGAATACAAAGGGCTTGATATGCTGTTTGTTAGCTATTAAAAAAATTACAGCAACAACCTAAATCAGCTTCCCTTAACATCCTTAGAATAGTATCAGGCTTCTACCCTGCATCAGTTGGCCCCAGTAATCAAGACAACAGGAATTCAGTCTCATCCCTGCACACAGTAGCAGCACTGTCTGTGTATGGTTTTGCTGTCAGGAGCTGTTTTTAAACATGTTTTTCAGGTGTTTACCCTTGGAGCATGAGATGAACAGCAGGCCAGGTGCTCTGCAGGACTGTCCAACCTGTTCTCTCTTCACAAGCTCATTTGTTGTTGTGGGCTCTTTTGCCCATCGGTGTTAGTCAGGCAAGGAACCCCATTCAACTAGTTATTTAAACAAGCAAAATCCTTCTTTCAGTCAGCAGCAACAGAAGTGACCATTGCCTTAGGAAAAGTGTTAACTAATTGATACGCCCTCAGTTAATCCATCAAAGGAACTGTACAGTACAGGAGGCTGAATACATTTAAATATGTGCTTATTTGAGTCAGTTTGGTATATGAGTAAAAATGGTTGAGAAATAAATGAATATTTCTATTAACTAAAGACATGATGACATCAGAGAGTATGGGGGGAGTAATGCAAAAACTTAACCATAAAACAGGTGTAGTATAGGATCCTAAATATGAAATGAAAACTAATTAGCTTTTTGCTTAATTTAACAATTATGAATTTTATTGAGAAGAAAAGATAATAGGCATTTTCACACTTTTTCTAATTATAACTTAGCTAAAATGCATACAGGAGCCTATGTAGTTCACTATTTGTCATACAGTTTTCAACATCAACAAGATTAGTCTCTTCTGTTTCATTAGAGATGGTAGTTAGTAGCCTCATTAGGTAACACTGCAGTATAGTGTACTTCCCTTTTGACAAATGATAATACTGACAATACAGGTTTAGAGGAAAACTAAAAATGTGAAAGACAGGAAGGAATTAGTATCTGATTTTTTAATTTTATTTTCCAGTCCATGAATCTCAGAATTACTGAAAGGCTGAGAGTGGTAGTGACCTCTGGAGACTGGTCCAACCTCCTTGCTCAGAGCAGAATCCCCTAGAGCAGGCTGGGGTCCATGTCCAGTTGGGTTTGGAGTACCTTCGAGAATGGAGCCTCCACAAACCCACCTGGGCAACCTGTGCCAGTGTCCGGTCTCCCCTGCAGTAGAAAAGTGTTCTCTTATGTGCAACTGGAATGTTACCAAAACTGTATGTATGGTTATGCTCCCACACTTTCCCACTTTCTTGAAATCATATGCCAGCATTAATACACATTCACTCACATATATGCATATATCTATATATATCTATATATTTCCTCTTTCCTAGAAACGTGTGTCATGTATGCCAGTTCTCCTTTTGGAGAAATGAAGCCATTCACTGAGCTCAAAAATACTGCTTACACTCAAAGCAATACATGAGAAGTCCCTCCTTTTTCTTTTTTTTTTCTTTTCTATTTTTTATTGTTCATTAAATAAAATCCAACACTTCAAGTTATCGTCTATAACAGAATCTTTTTTTGTTAATCTCTATTTTAAAGGAGGAGGGTGAATTTTTTTCTGTGAGAGTTTGAAGCGCATCAGTAATGTTTTGCATTTGGAACATCTTGCAGCAATTCTTTCAATTATGTATCTCAAACAGCTAGGCTAAGAGTTGTGTGGGTTTTTTATTGGTTGTTTTTACTCATTAGAGCTGGAAACAGCTACTGTTGCATGGTTGTGGTGATGGATGAGAAATAATAACTTACGTAATGCAACTTCTGGGGGTTATTTATAGTCTCCAGTGTGATTTCATGGAGAGCCTCCTGAGGCAAAGCAGCGACTGATGGGATGTGAGTTCTGTAGAGACTATTCCTATGTGGTCTCTCTATTCCACACTGTTTAGGGACATTGAGTTTTAGTGAAGTTGCTTTTAAACTCTGTGGAGGGGAAATAATAAATCGTTGAAATGGTGATGCTAAGGGCACTGTGATGATACTAGAAAAGATTGTGTGGTTAGATATTACCAAAGGGTTTATGTAAGATTTTTTGAGACATCTGTCTGGAGTGTTTTAAGAAAAACTTAGGTGAATTCACAAAAGAAATAAATTTCTTGTGAGTATGAGTACTTCTGAAGAGGAGCACAGCTTTGAGATGCAGTCATGATTGTGTGAGATGTTCATTTCAATGTAAATACCAGAGTTTCAGAATAACTTTTTCCACAGCACTATACAGCAACAGGGGGGACTGAAGTGGTCACAGTTGTCAAACTTGGCTCATAAGGTGTTAATCTTGAATTTCTGTCTCTTCTTTAATAGTCAACAAGCAAACGGGTTTTAGAGCAACTATGTTAATTTTAGGTTCATTTGAAGTAGAGGAGGTGATTTTAAATGATGATTCTGGTAAATGTGATAGGAAAGATTTGTAAATTTCCTCTAGATGAAATTTCTAATGCATAGTCGACATGCCAGGGAATTAAGTAATCCCTCATCTAAGAATGGAATAATGAAGGGGAAAAAAAATCAAGTAGAAATTGGCAACAAGCTATTGCTCAAACAGTAGTTAATCCCTGTTTCATAGTTATTGTCTGTTACTGTGTAAGTTTCTTTAGGGACAGAGATTTTAACACCTCAAGCTTCTTTTAAAATAGTTTCAGAGGAGATGGCAGGCTTCATTAAATATTGCTCTTTCTCGTGTTTGCACAGACAGCTGAGATCATAAATGCCAGTCTGTCAGTGTGATGGGTTCTTTATGAAAAGAAAAAAAACCTGAGTGCCTCAAAAGCTGTCGTGAAACCAGAGATTAAACAGATTCATCTTCTTGAAGCAAGCAGCAGCAGAGGAGGGATCCTCTTTCTCTCACTGTTTTCCAATCTCTTCCATCCTTCCTCCTTCCCTGTTACATTTTCTCAGCCCAGGTCTCTGTTGGACCTAGAGCATCTCACCCTCCCCAAAAAATGGCATGAAAGAGAGTGGAATTCAGCTCAGACACCATTTATTTGAAAAATTTTGAAGGGAGAACATGAGTAATGAAGATGAGAACAGTGAGGAACAAATACGAGTTTCTGTCCATGACATAAGAGTTTTAAGAACACTGCTCTGCTTGGCAATTCCAAACAAGCCTCCAGTTTGTCTTCCTCAGCTGAATTACTTTGTTCTCTCATTTCAAATGGGTGTTTTAAAGAGTCACCACAATTAGATGAATCTCCATCATCAGATATCGATTAGAAGAATCCTTATTTTTTACCTCTGAAATAAAACTGCAATGAGAGAGTTTCCGTGGCAGTTACTCTGCTGAGCAGTTTCTTTGTGAAATTTGGGGATCTCTCATCTTTATTGTTTTTCTTCATTTTTGCAGAGAAGTTTAATGATTTTTGACATCTGCAGGTAAAAGGAGAGTATTCTTTTTTTCTCTTAGACTGGGTGTTTGTTGGTTTAGGTGTAATGCTAAAATGCAGACTGGATGTGGAAAATGTTTCTTAAAAGCAAAGGCAGAAGCAATTATTGTTGCACTAACCATCCTTCTTAGGAAAGCCACTGTCAGTCACTGGCTGAGAGAATCCTCTTCTCTGTAGCCCTTTTTGATTGTTTAAAGGTTCACTCTGGGAATTTACTCTTGATCCAGGGAAGTTCAGCACTTCAGCCTGTTCATAGAGGGTTTTTTCTGCTGCAGTCCAGGTAGTAAGGCTGTGTATGGCAATTTCCTTTTGCTATCAGATCTCTGAACTGTATTGTTGAAAGATTCCAGGTGCTGTAAGATTTGTGTTGTGTATTGCTTGTGTCAGTATGGTGGAAGGCAACGTGATCTGGAAGAAATGCACACTAGACTGAGCCTAAAAGTTCCAAATTTCTGATCTGTGCTTTCTCCTTGCTCATTGTACTTGCCCATGAGAAGATGTAAGCACCTGTGCTGTTGATCTTGTTTGTAATGAGGATGAGCTGGGGCTCATGTGTTCAAGGCATGGTGCAGTCCAGGAGAGTCAGGCTAAGTTTACCTCAGTATTAAAAGTGTTTTAATTTATGGCAGAAACATACGCATTTTAAAAAATGAGATAGCTAAATTTTCACTCCTGTGATATTAACCAACTTATGCTAATATTCAGTTAGCCATTATGAATTAACAGGAAGTGTATAGTTAAATATTTTAATTTGTAGGACTACTAGCCTGTCTTGGGGTAGCTGTTTTTCTCATTAAGGCACATGGTTTCATTAACTGAGTAGACACTATTTGACTCATACCATGAATCCCTTATTTGGATTTTGTTACAAGCAGACCACTATGGTTTCCATCGGCTTAATTCAGAATGCCAGATTTGCTTCTGAGAACTACCAGAATGGTGTATGTTTCCAGAAGGAAAGTTGTGGGAGGTAACCGTTCCAATAAACTACAAGACATGTAGTTTGCCATCTTTGGCAACCAGGTGGCTGGAACATGTTTTTATTGAACACTTGAGTCATCCAGGTTAGAGTACACAAGCTGCCTTTTGAAGGGGGCATCCTTCACTCAAGGCTAGCCTGGTCTTCTAGGCACTCTGAAAACAAGTGTCTGTGTGATAGGACTGTTGGCCTTGGAGCATGAGACAGGATCTCTGTTCAGAGTGTCAGGCAGTCTGTTTAGAGGATCTTTCCCTCAGATCATCTTCTGCAGAGATTTAAGACAGGACTAGTTGTTCTGTAACTATATTAATTCATGATGCACTATTTTCTTTTTCTTGTCAAGGCTCCTGCACAGCCCAGTATGCAAAGGTGGAGTATGTTATGTACTGAATGTCAGTTTAGACCTAATATATGTATTTTGTGAGGTGTAAGTTTTAATCTATGGCACTACTCAAAAAGGCATCTGTCTTGAGACACATATCAGATAAAATCATTGCAACTTAATAAAAACTTATCACCTGTATACTGTGCAGAAAGCAGTTCACTCTACTATGAAATGTGAGATACGGAGACTTTGTACTTATTGTGAAGCCAGGCACATTTTCAGCATATCTTAAGAACAATATGACAGAAATAAAGTAGGCTCCAGTGAGGCAAATTGTGTATTTGTAATGGTGTAACATTGGAGTCCAGCAACTGGAAAAACACTGTGACACAAGGGCTGAAACACAGGTAGGAAATGTGGCTTAGTCTGTATCGCATGTGAGTATCCAGGGAAAGTTAACAGAGCATACCCAAGGGAGAAGCTAGCAGGTATTTCTAGTCTTACTTCCTTAAGGTGTTTGCTCCAGGAAAGTCACGATGTTGAGAAGCAGGGGATCAGGTAATATAGCTGATATAACAAGAATACGGACAGTTACCTTTTCCTGCCTGATCCAGGACAGCTACACAAAGTAGACATAAGCACTGGAATCTTAAAATAATGGTACAAACATGTTCAATAGGTTACCATCCTGCCAAAAAGATGTAGTTACCCTGTTATTTATTGGATTAATGTCCTTTCAAAATGATTTAACTGAACTAATTTTTTTTCCTTGATCACCACCCTGCACTAGAATGCTGAACAATTGCAATAATGGCTTTCAGCAGCACTACAAAAAATTATATCATTTGTAGTATAGTTGGAATTAAATTTGTTTACAGTTCCTATTACAAAGAAACACAGCACTGATTCTGCTGTGCACAGGTTTGGGGAGGGAAAATGTCTTATCTAACCTGTCCTGACTTGGATTGCAGAGCAGCAGATCCACTGAAATCTTCTGCCTTTGACATGCCATAAAAACAAGGCTTGAGCATCCCATGTTCCAGTCAGTAATGTGCATTTCATGTGCTACTCTAGAACCCTGGTCAAGATACTCTCCATTGTAAAAAAAAACAAAAAAACAACCAACCAACCAACAACAACAAAACAACAAACACAAACAAACAGAAGGAGGCACTGCACTACCTGAAGTGAGACTGTCCTGAACGTCTAACTTCTTAAGGCTTTCTACACACTATTTTCTTATAATCTGGAATTTATAAAGTTATTAATGCAAATAGTATTCTAATTCTTTCAAAATTGCTAAGCATTTGGAATTTATAGGAGGTATATACAGATCATGCTTATTTAGTTTGGGTTTATATTGTTAGTGTATACTAATTTACATTTAAATTGTTAGCCATGTGGAAAGAGAGGGAAGCACAGTATGGTGCTTTCATGTACCGCCTTCAGTCATAAGAGTTATATTTTACATGCTGTGCCTTAAAAATCTCCCTTCTACCCAGGGAGGAAATAGGTTGAACCTGTGTGCACTTGTTTTTCATCAGCAGCATCCTTCAGTTAGTTTGTATGGGGAGAATGAAGAAGGCGCACAGGAGAAACTAAATGAGATGACAGATGAAGACTGCAATTGTTTAGGATGGTGTGTGCTCTACATGACCCAGCCTTGGCTGGAAGGAAGCTAATCACTTCATTTTATATTTGGTATTGACAGCAGGAGGGGTTCTTGTAGGGAACAAAGATAATTTGTCCTTTACTTGATGCTCACTTTCGTTGTTAAGAAAACGTGTGTATGCAGTAGGATGGGAAGAATCACACTGCTTGGTGGTGATCCCAACTGAAAGCAATATACCTTCAGTCTGCCCAAAGGGATGCCTCAGCAAGGAAGTTCTAATATTTTTCCTAAAATATTTGTTGTGAATACAACAGATTCACAGTCGGAGAGTGAGGCTTCTCCTGTGAAACGGCCACGGCTACTGGATGACAGTAATGACAGGCCTGAAGAAACCAGTCGATCCAAACAGAAGAGTAGACGTCGATGCTTCCAGTGCCAAACAAAACTGGAACTAGTACAGCAGGAACTGGGATCATGTCGCTGTGGTGAGTACTGTTTGTCAGTAGTGTCTGGCTTTCTAGTGCAACTGTGCTCAGATCCATATCAGAGGTGGAAATACAGAGAACACTTGCATTTTTTTGTCTTTCAAAGATACCTTAAACAGAACCTGTAGCTTCCACTGGTAGCAAAAAGTTATAATTAGTTGCTGTCTAATTTCCCCTTTAAAATTTTGGCCTTGATATACTGCCTTGTGTCAAGAGATCTCCGATGTTAATGACTTTAGCTTCATAAATCTCTGTAAGGTGGGAGAGCACCACAGCCGCTTGACAAGAGAAGAAACACATCAGGAAGTATAAAAAGATCAGAAGGTTTTTACAGGGTGTAAAGGAACATAGGTCAGCATCTGCATTCTGCATGTTACATTATTATTAAAAACCTTAAACCTAAAAACTTCTAACTGAAAATATTTTCATTCTCATGTTAGTTCTTGCTGAGGGAAAACTTGTTGTTCACGATACACTTAAAATCATCTAGCTTGGCTTTACCAAAGTTGATGACACTGTTCAGGCAATTGAATTGAGGACGATATTCCCATGCAGAAATCTAATTTGCAGTTTCATATTAAATGCAAATAATCTTTCTGAAACAATAATTAATGTGACTAGATTCCAGAGATGTTCTCTCCTTCATGAGTTGTGTTCATAACTGGTTTAAATGTGCTCATTAGACCTAGTGATGATGCACGTGGTAGTTTTACCTGCTAATTATTTTTTCATATAATCATGTGTTGAAAGCTTGCATTGTGCTCTCTGACAATGCTTGTATTGATACATTTGGAGAAGTTTGTTTTAGTTACTCCACTGTGTCTCAGCAGGGGGATAATTTCCAAAGGATTTGCATAGACAATAAGTGCAATTAACATTGCTCCTGTAAAATATAGAATATTGTGTTAAAAACATTTTCTGGATAGAAGGCATGTCCTCCTGAGCACCAGTGTGAAGAGGAAGGGTTGGGTAAGCTACTTACAAAGACCCAGTTATTGAATACTGAAAACCCAAAACCAAGTGAAGAGAAGCAATAGAAAACTGCAAAGATTTTGTTCTCTTCTTCAGCATCTGTCTGTCTTCAACCTGTAGAGATTACTGCTGTGTTGTGCTCTTTTGGACATGAGATAGGCCTTGTTTCAGATACTGGAGCACTGCCTACAATCCTTTATCTGCGATGCCACCAAACATGAAATCAAAAGCTTGTAATGTTGAAATTCTTGTTACGGAAATCGTGTCAGGATACTTTGAAGTATCTGGTAACAGTTTTATCAAACTGCAGAGATTCAGAGCTATCAATGACACAGTTTGGTATGACTCTTCCTGCTCAGCATGACAGAGGCAGGAGTTTCTGCTCTTGTTCTGCTCCTGTCATGTTTAGAATGACTGAGGCTGTTCACAGGTACCTGACTGAAATAGAAGAATCCTCCCTAATATTGGGAGCAAGACAGAAAAAAGGTTTGGGGAGTATTGGAGAAAAGATTGCTTAGCCATTATGCTGTATCAATAATCTTTCCTGCATTCTGCAATATTGGAGCTATGTAAGAGCAATGAAGTTCAAAGCAACTCTCAAGAAGTCCTTCTATTGATCTGTAGTGTTTTTGAAATTATAAAATAAGACCTGCCTTTTTTTTTCTTGTAAACTGGATTATAGATATATCTGATTGGTTCCTCTCAGGTTTTCTTGAAGTGGTTCCATAATTCAATACTGTTGCAATATAAATGTTGTAGGAATTATTCTTCAAATTGTTTCTACTGGATACGTATAGCTTTATGGAAATATTTCTGTTAAAGTTCATAAAATGTCTAAATAAAACATGAACATGAAATAAAATTCTGGGTCCCACAGCAATAAGTGACGAAATTAAAATCTGCATTCGTATATTACATCCTATATAGTTTAAAGTTTGTATTACAAACATTTCTATTCCACACATTTAATGAGAGAAGTAGAAGGCAGGAGTCTATTTCTATGTTTACAACAGAGCTGAAAAAAAACTAGAGATCTTTGGTTTATCTGTGCAGTTATAAGGTTTCATTAACACTCTATGCAGTAAGTGTGTGTTATCTATAATGAAATGCTCTCATGATGTGAATGTAGGCATACGCTGTGCTACTTACTTTTAATAGTCATATTAATAAGAAGCAAACAAAACTCTGCCACTGAGCAACACAGGTCATCTCAGCTTCACATCACCTGGCTGTTGATATCAGCACGTGCCTGTTGTCATTTTTTAAAGATGCTGCCTTAGAAATCGTTCTCAGCAACTTGCCCTGCTATCTGTAAAATTAGATTGCTTTAGGTCATGAGTGACAAAACAGATAAAAAACCCTGGGGAGGAGGTGATGGGAAATGGAACAGAATAAATATGTTAAATTCTCATTCATTTAAAATATTTCTTAGATCCATATGTGATCGGGTTATCCTTTTTTGTCAAAACATGAAGCACAGGTTATGATGCGTGTTCATGGAGGTGGTGAGATATAATCAACTGGTATAAAATAAGCACATACATTCTTCAAAAGTAGTGGTCAAGGTAGAACATTGTTTGATCTGCACTTTGAACCGCTGCTGTTAAATTCTTGTCATCTTAATCCTTAACTGAAGCAATGGGAAAAAAATGTGGGGAAAAAACTCTCAACTTCAAACATTAAAAAAAATTCTGATGGTCAGGATTAATGAAAAGACAGACATCATCTTCAGAATGGCAAATATATGTGTTTGCTTGGATTTAAAGAAAAAGGATTTACCACATACAAATGCTCCAAAGCTGCATCTGAAACACTGTTGTTAAAATCCAAATTAACGCCACGGAACAGCAATTTTATTGTTTGCTGTTACACCTCTTCTTGTCCTAATGTTAAAAGTACTGGAAATCATCTCCTTTTTTGATGATGTGTTCTGGTAACTCTTCCAGTGAGATTTTTAGTGAGACATAGTTGAAAGAAAAGTGTGTACATACAGGACAATGTTTTAATGTAGACATACTTGCAAATTTTGATCCACCTAACTGGGAGACAGCTTTTTTGAAAAGGGAACAGAGAGAGTGGGCTGCTGCTTTACAACAATTCAGAGATTTTTGAGAGACTCTTATATTGGCTTTACTGTCTCCTGTAAGACCTGTCCAGAGAGAGGTGATGCTGCTGAGCTCGTTCCCTTGACAGTACATGGAATTTTAGACAGATTTGACAGAGCTGCAGGGCTTTACTGTGAAGAAAAACAACTCACTACTGAGAAGGGAGTTCCAGCAATTCAAACACAGCATTTTTCAGATATAGAAAGATTTGTTTGTTTTCATACATGCAGACTCTCAAGATCTTTTTTCATTCTTCTTCCGCTCTGTTCAAGTTATTAACTGCTGACATGAAATTCACATCTCATAAATAATGCTTAAGAACCATTGCTATATAAATTGAATGTGTTATGAATTGTGATGGGCCTTTTTGTAGCATACTATGCCTGGAGCAGGAAGAACAGAGGATGTCATTTTCATTAATTTCTAATGAGGTGCCAATTAAAGCTAAGGAAGGAACTCAGAAGGGAAGAGTCACAGAGTTCCCCTGAATCCTGTACCCTGGGGCTGTCAAATGACTGTGCTGCCGAGCCTCCTCTGAAAGTTCCATTAAATTACAAACTCATCCAAAGCACACACAGACAAATTCAGCTTCTCTTTGATCTTCAAAAGAGCAATTTGTAAGACGAGTTCTGAGCCTTTTCACACAGCAAACTGGGAGAAGTGATAGGAATTGTTAATTGCTGATGCACTTTGCAAGCTTCAGTGAAAAAGAGAAATTTTTAAATTAATTCTCATTTTGTGCCTCTGACTGGATAACCTTTATATCAACACTACTAGCAGAAAATCAGCTTCCTGTGAAACATTTCTAGGTGACAGTACAGTAGGCATGTTCTCCAGACAGCAATGTTCTCTAGTTTGGGGTGGATGGACCTTTCAATAGTTTAGTGTGTTATGATGGATAATGATTGTATTGAAATAAGGTGTTTATTTAATATTAGATGTAAGAGGCAGTTTTATCATCAAAGAATTGCAGGAATTTAGTTCTTCAAGTTGCACTCCATTACAGTATTTCTGTAAGCAGTCCAAAATCAATTGCCTGTGATCCTTGATCTGAAAATTAAGTTGTTGTCTCAGTGGGGTGATAGCCGGGGTTGTTACCACAGACTTGCTTCAAAACTGGGGGCAGGGAATTTGTGAGTGAAAGTAGCTATATGACACAGAGTTCTGGAAATGTATTTTGGAAAAAGGCAGGTTGTTAATTTGCAAATTGCTAGGCCTGTTCTTAATCACTTGACCAGATGTACATTGCTATTAAATAAAGTTGTGTACAGTTTTAAAAGACACTGAGCTGTGAACTTTTAATCCAGAGAAATTATTTGCACAGAAAGCATAGCTTAATTTTATGGCAGAGTCTTAGTATTTTACAGCAAAAAGTGGTTCTGGTACCACTTGCTGTGTAAAGCCAACACACAGAAGTCTGCAGTGGTCTTTCTGTTAGAATTGCATGGGAGATACAAAGATATTCTAGATGATCAGTAAAGGAATTTCACATCTGTCATGTTAGATCCACTTCTAGTCAGCAGTCAAAGAAAAATTAGTATAGTGTGCCAGCTCTGCAGCAGAATTGTTTACTGTTTGTAGGCCACATCCTAATGAGCATGTCTGTACTGCAGGTTCCACCTGTCCAGAACTTCTTGGCAGTCAGTGGGCTGGTGAGAAAAATGGGCCCGGAAAGTTAGCCTAGCTTTAGCTTCCAGTAGAGTGCCACTGAGGGAGGTTGCCCTTTAGTTTATGTGCTTCTGAGATAGGAATCTTGGGGGGTTTTGTGTTCTTTGGCCAGAGTAGATGCTTAGTAGAATGGGAAGATGTTGAAACCTTCCAGTTTGATCACATTTAAAAAATAATTGCTCAGTTGTGGTTCATTCTGATCAAACAGTTGTTAGCCGTATTTCTTGCCTGTGTGGAGAGGAAAGATTTTCTTGGAGTTTTCCTGGCCTGGGTTGTGTTGTAACAAGTTACAATTTCCCAGAATGCAGATTGACTTAACAGTTGTGTATTCGCTGCTGCTCTTGAGGGGGACTCTGCAGCGAGTACTAACCTCAGGCATGGGTGAAGGCAAAATGTGTTTTTTTGCAGTTTTAATTTGATGTTGGCAAGTACTGATGTTTGTCTGTTTTTCGATTTGAAGAGATGCTTCTCACAAGTGGCCTCCACAGCAGTAAAACTTTGAGCCAGGAAACAAGAGTCTAAGTTAGCTGGTTAGCCAGAGTGCTGCCTTGTGCTGCTGAACACCTGGAATTGAGAGTGTAGCATATTTTTGAGGCCTGCCATAGACTACTCCTTAATAAGGGCATAAATTTCCTTCCTAGTTACTGTGCTTATTTTTCCACATCCTTGTTTTTAATTTAATTCTGTATAAATCTGAATAACCTGTTGAAATTCTTTTCTTGGTACTATTGTTGGTTTACTTCTGTTTTGATCTTCTGCTAACCAGAGGGTAAGAGGCAGAAAAGAACAGACTCCTGTCAAGCACTGAACATTTCTGTTAGCCAGCAGAAACAAAATGGTTCCACACAGCAGGGACTTTACCTGTTTTACAGATAACTGGCAGCGAGGCTCACTGTGATTCAGTTATCAAAAAAGTGGAAGCAAAACAGCTGCAGATTCTTAAATTGTATAATAGAGCTGCTGGTTCATAAACACAGGAGATGAGGCACTTGTTTGGATAGTGCCAAAATAATTTTGGAATGATTTAATTTACTCAGTTAATTTAGAATAATCTTCAGAAAGACAGGAAGAAAGAAACAAACTTCAGTAGATAAGCCACTACATCTTTGTACAAAGTCATCCAACATATGTTGGACTAATGTTTCTCTTAAAACTTGGTAAAATATTAAATCATGGTTCCATTTCCATGGAATCTATTTCTGTCGAGAAGAATTTGTAATGGTGCTGGTAAATTCACTTTCTAGATGGATAGGGTTTATCTGGAATAAACCAAAATGGCTTCAGGGTGCGATTATGTATTGGTGTAACAGATGTGCTTCCATTGATTAAAATGAAATACACACACTGCTTCTGGAGATTATGAGTCAACCAGTTCAGTAAGAAGTATTGAAAGAAAAACAAATCTTATTAGTAAGTGGTTGTGTACTACAATTCTGGCCAGTCTTACTGTTAGCCTTGAAGATGTACCATATTCAACTCCTCTGTTGTGTATTCTAAGAGACTTGCTCCCAGAATAGTACTTTTGCTTCAGCCATATCAGTAATGGCTAGCATCTTAGCTTATGTTGCTGCAAGTATTAAAAAAAAACCCACCACAACCAAAAATCCATTGAAGTTTGAATTTTAACTCGAAGGGTTATTTTGTTTTGCTTTATTTTGAGAAGATGTTATTCCAAAGCACTAATTTAAAGTAATAGGGAATTGGAGCTGTTAACTAATGTTGGTCATTCTGAGTAATACGTATTCTGAAAATACTAGAAATTATACAGTTAAAAGTAACTGACTGATTGGTGCATCATGAGTTCCAAGGGTAGGACCCAGCAAAGTGCTTTAGCGTCTATGTTTTAGAAAAGCAGTCCACGATTTTAAACGTGTAAATGGAGTTCATGCTCTGCTTATAATTAGGAATCATGAAATATCTTTTGAAGATGCTCCAGTATATTCCCCTAGCTTGTTCAATTAATGTGGGTTTCTTATAGCATGTGCTCATTTTTATTTCTTTCACTTTCTTGCTACCTAAGGTTTGGCAGTGTTGATTTAGTAATGTATACTGAACCTATTACCTTTCTGTGGTCCCAATCAGTGATTTAAATGGGTCAGTTGGTCTCTTAAGCCCCCAGATTCTCCTTCAATAAACAAATTGTTTCTTTTAAAAACAAAACAAAAAGCAGTTTTATTTTGACACTACTGATGTGATATGTCCTTCAGTATATAACCTTCAGGGGGTTTTTGCATGGAAACTACAGTGTGAGGTAAAAAATAAGCATTTTGTTGCTGTACCATATTATATCTTCTTTCCTACCCACCTGTACTGTGGTTACAGAAGAACAAACTGTATATATACAGTAAAAGATGATACAGTTTTAAATTGCCTTGTATGCACAAGTGACGCGTGGCCTAGTGAACTTGAACATAAAAATCTATCTGGGACTACCTTATTTCTAATTTCATCTCTTTCAGCACCTTTAGAGAAGTCATTTGCTCAGTCTTTGAGTTGTTTTTTCTTATCAGAAAAATGAAGATAATAGCCATCTATCTGCCAGATGTTAAAGGAAACATTTTTGAAGGTTAAAGTACTCTCTCTACCTTTTCTAATCAAAGTTCTTTCTTTACAGTGTTCTTATTTATCCAGAGTCTCATAGGCATTTCTTACAGCTTCACCAGGACTGTGCACACAGAAAACTTCTGCTGGTCAGCCAGAGGCTGCAGTAGTCTGGTCTCAAAAGGAAAGATACGTCCCCCTCAAAGTAAATCAAAGGTGTTTGCCTACATGTTAACAAATAGCTGTGCACCAAAGTACTGATTTTACTAATGTCCTTGATATTTGAGGTAGACAGAGAAGGCCCAAAAATATGCTGTAATAATCTGACAAATCCTGAAGGAACAATACCAGCTAGTTCAACTGACCATGAAGTAAGGCTTAGGTATGGAGGAATGATGCCCAGTGAATCTTGTTGGTGAAGAGTCTAAATTGTTCACAGGAAGAAGTGGGGAAAGAACATAACAATTGCTGCATAAGAACTGGGAGAAGAAAAAAGATGTATAAAGGAATTGTCAGAATTTGCTTAAAAAGTCAGGGTTCTTTCCGGGAATTCGGGTATTTTTCCCCTACAAAATAAATACATATTAGCTAAAGGAAAATGCCACATGTAGTCCTAAATTACATAATTCAGGTATAAGAAGGTAAGTGCTGAGATCTGAGACTACCTGGTTTGCTAATAGCTTGCTGTGGATGTTCTAAGGAAATTGGATGGACATTCTAAGGAAATGGCATAAAGATTCCTGTGCATCTGTTTTCACAAAAGTAAAAAGAATAATACTAGTCTGTGTCAGGGCCTTTTAATATTAAATATGTCTGTCTTCGGAGGAAAGTTTCAAGAGCTGAAAAACTGTATTTATGGATATTCACTGAGGAGCATTCAGTAAGTTTTTTAAGTAATATGTTTATTTAACTGTATCTTATATGTATTGAAATGAAAATGGTTACTCGGAGAGGTGTTCACAGCTGTCAAACATTCCTGAGAGGCTGAAATTTTTGCAAGTATATGCACAGCTAGTGCACAACTGGAGAGTCCCGCCATATTCTGCACAAGCAGGAGCAAGGAATGTTATATTAAGTCCACAACAAAAAAAAAAAAAAAAAAAAGAGTGGAAGTGTACATTGCTCTAAGCATTTGTTTTTCTTTATGGTATAAATAGGGCTTCTGAATGGAGCTCTATTTTCCTGTGGTTAGAACAAGAATTAACTCTTGACATAGATTGCAAGAGGCTACAGGAATAGAAGACTCACGTGGAGCAGAACGTGTAATCTAAGAGACTCTGCACATAAGGTGTAAATAGGGAATGAAGACATAAAATACCTGTTATTTAGGTTTAAAAGAAACAGGGCTGCTTCTCTCCAGTGATTTGGCCAGCAAGCCTAGCTGTTGTCAGATCAATATGGTGCAACCTCTAGAAAGCTACTGAAACCCAAGGCATAAATAGTACAGCTCAGGAAATATACTGAAGGTCAAACCTGGAATCATATTCAGCATGTGATGAAGTCAAAATACATGCAGGATCCAGGAGAGCTGTTAGAATTAATACAAAGTACAAGTACTGTATGTTGTATAGACCCTTTCATTATTCATTCCAGTTCTTTATTAGAAGTCTTGCATTTTCATTGGGCTAAACAGAATTATACACGTACATTATTGAATCACTCAGTATTGCTTGCTATTTTAATTAAGTTACTGGGTACACTTCAGCTTTTAATTAAATCCTCAGCTTCTGGGAGAGGTGCATTAGCTCAGGTGGGCTTGGTGTAGAGAATTCTAGAAGTATTAATGCTCATGTAGCTCTTTTGAAAGTGTTAAACATGATGCTGTGGTGACTCAGTCATCCACCCTCCCTTTCTCAGGACACGTTGTTTAAGATTTCACACTTCTCAAATCTAAATAAGCTGTGCAGGAAAAAAATGTTTATGTGCTGTTATAGCCTATGGAAAATCTAATTTTACAGTACTACTAGCATTTACTATAGTGTTACCTATTAACGTGTTTTACCTCCACTTTATTAGCTGCCCAGTCCTGTACACTAGGAGGCCTTTTTGGCATAATTCTGCTTTTTTACTGTATATTCTGTTCTTTGTATTCATTCTTCCACATCCTGCAGGATATAACCTTGTGAAACTAGGAATGATATAGGAGGTGTAGTATTATATGTGTGTTCCTGGTCCTGAAATGTGGCAATGAGTGTTTACAAATGAAGCAGTGATACTAATTCCACTTTAATACATGATTGCAAGATCACACAGTTACTCAAGAAAGGAAACTCTTTTCACCTACCTAAAGTGTAAACTTTTCATTTTGACCCTAGCTTTTCATCTCCCTCAAGTTAGTCAGTCATTGGTGTTCACTGTCTGGCATCTCTGTTGATGCTGTAAGTTCTTGGGAGCAATTTCTTTAAAAATTCTTTTGTTAAATTAACCACTAATTGGTTTTGGTTGTTTTGTCTATTTTTTTCTGTCTTTATGCTTGAAAAATTGCACGAGCCTTTTGGTGAAAAATGTTTCTTTCAGTGATATTGACAGATTACATGACAAATTAAAATGCTAATTTCTGGGAAGTTGCATCTGTTACCATAGATGAACCGGGATCAGAGCTCAGTTCTGTAGATATTTCACAAGAGCAGTAACCCAGCATTTGTTCTTAGCTGGTGAGTCAGCTTATGGTGTAACAAGTACTGCTTGTACCCAGCTGCTGTGGATTGCAACTCAGACGAGAAATTGAGGACAGTGTATAAGATGGGAAGGGGAGCCTACAGATGAAATGTGTAGGCTGAGGTTTAAGTGACCGCTGAGGTTTAAGCAGTTTAGAAGTGAGTATGGATTGCATGGTGTATCCGTGGGAGTAATCAACCTAAATTGCTCTGTTAAGTGTCCCCAGTAGATACTGACCTTAACTCACAAGTCTGTAGTGGGGTGAAGAAGTTGTGATTTAGAAGTATTTACTTATGTGTGCATGAGTTCTGTACAGCAAGAAAAATATTTGGTCCAAATCAAAAGTTTTAACCACCATTTTTTTTCTAGTACATAACATAACTGAGATACAATCCTGACTGAGACCTGCAGTATTCAGTCAGACCTGACCCACAGCAAAATGACTTTGATTCTTTGAAGATTCTTTGAAATTCAGAAATAATCTGAAAACCTCAGTTCTATTCCTGAACAAGCTCTCTAATGTGGAGAGCTGTGGAGTTAGTATCTCCTAGAACAAAAGTAGTACTTGAGTCTAGAAGAGTGCCATATCTTAGTTTTTCCCACTCTAAATACACTGTCTTTAAAGAAACAGGAGGAAACTTTCTTTTGAGTTCTTGTTCTTAGTTCCAAAGTTAAGGAATAGAGTAGTGTCTTATGTAGAACCTCCTTAGGAATTGTTGATTCAAAAACAACCCCCCAAAAAACAGCGTGTGGTCTGTCTTCAAGTGATATAAATTCTCTGTTCAAAATTTATGTTGCATTTAATGTAAGAAAAAATAGTTTGACAGCTTTCTGTGCAAGTAGTAAGATAAATAGGAAGGTATATTTGAAATTAGCACAAATTGGGATAAAATGTAGTTTGTTTGCAGAGACTCCACAGTGCAAAGCTGGATCTCTTGTGTGCTCCCTAAAGCAGCTTTCCAGGCTTATGGTCTTAAAGAAAATAGACAGAAGACACTTTGAAACACAGGTTACATGACTAAACTTGGAAATACAGTTTTTTCCTTGCAGTCTAAGGAATTTTTGCAGAATCTTTAACCATACCTGTCCAGTGGCTGTTACAGTATTAAGATTATGTCCTCTCTCTTTTGTATACAATTTCTTCCATTCATTTCTTGGGCAGTTCTTTTCACAAATAGCTTTTTTTTTTTATTTCTAATGTAAATGCATATGTATTGCTTTACCCTCTTTGTGGCAGACAAAAAAAATAGAGGAAGAAGGGGAAAAAAAATGTTCGTTCCCCTCTTTACTCCCAAGCATAAACCCAGCAGTAGAAATACAAAATGAATCTGTAGCATCTCATGAGCACCCTGAGTCTCAGATAAATTTTACGTAGCATCAGAGACCACAGAGCTGCATGCTTCCACCATGAAACCTGAGATTATCACTAACTGAAGAGCAGGATGGAAGTCCCAAGTTTCACACCCAGTTCCAGGGACAGATTGGCAGAGTAAACAAAACATTCTAAAGTGTCTTATGCCACCTCTTTCCTTTTCCTCTCTGATTCAGTTATTGATCAGTTTGGTAGTCAGGAGTATCAATGATCTATATAAAGAAGAAAATGTTGAAAGGTAAGTTGCAGTGATCATAGCAAATGGTTAGAAAAATAAGTTAATAGGAGAAGTACTGTTCTCTCTGCTGTATGTTTTGTGAATCTTTTGCAACTGTGCTCTTCGTGAAGGAATGTGGAACTGAACTGCCTTGAGAGCAATGTTTAAGATAATATGCATTGATATATAGAGACTTCTAACTTTGAGCACTTAGAGGTTAATATTCCCCACCTAATCATCTTGGACTGGAAATGATAGAAAGGACTGCCTGAAGCTATGTTTTGTGGAGTTTTAATAAATACATCTATCTGGTTAAAAAGGTTCACCATAATGTGGCTTACTCCCCTTGGAAATGAAGGACAACCAAGATTCCCAAACAAGTTATTCTGAACTCCTTTAGCACTTAATCAAAGTCCATGACAACTTGCAAAGCTGGGAAAGGGAAAGTGTTTAGCTCACTTATTTCTAAAAGTTTGTTGTTTAGCTTAGTGGGGTTTGGTTTTATAGAAAATGTCAGTAAAACTGAACCTTCCTTGAGGTGTGAAATGCAAGCTGACAATGCTAGTGCAGAGCATTCCTCAGAGAAGAGAGAGAAGAGGTAATCAGAGCACATGCTAGAAGGAGAATTGTACAAGATATCAGCAAACTAGAATATATTTATATTGCAAAACAGCAGTGCATGTAAGCTGCACTGGACATTTTGCTTGTCTGGACAATAGTGCTCTTTCACATCCTTCCATTACTGCATGTTCTTTTTGCACAATCTGCAGAACACTAGGGGAGCAAGCTGGATTATAATGAAAACCAGAGAACAAGTGTTTTCTGAGTTACTCTATGTGCAAGCCTTTAGGATCTTGCTTTGTATCTTGGTAGTTATTTGTTCTACTCTCCCATTTATTTCTTACCTCTTTCATGTCTTTAAAAAAAGAATATTTCCCTCCCACACTTTTTAAAAATAGCTTTATTGTTAGTATAATTTGCAACATATTAAATTCTTTTTTCCAATTGAAGGGATGGGGGAGATGCATAAATGGAATTTTGGAGATTACTAGACACTTTCAGAGAATGATGTCCAGTTATTCTCAACAGTGCTGCAGCAGCATGTATGGCGGCATGAGCTAATCTCCTCTGCTGGCTAATCTGCCTGGTTTGGCTGTGCTGTGTGATACCTTGTAGATATGTTCATCTTTGAAAGAGATGTTCAGATTTGTTCTTGCACAGAAATCTGCTTATAGATTCAGACATACCTTGTTAGATAATATGTCTTTGGTAGAGAATTTTTACAGCATCTTCAAGTCTTAAGTTACAAGATGTTTTTCAGTTCTGTTTGAACATCTGTTGATTAGAATTTCAAATTTGCAAGAGAAGTAAAATATCTTGTGAAGAATGTAAAGAAGTCAAAGGACACAGCACAGAATTCTGCACAGGATTATCTCTATGTCATTATTAAGACTGCTTTAAAATAACGTTTGTATAGGGCTCTATGCTAACAGGTTGTTTATTAAATAAAATTTGAAAATGGTGTAAGCTGCAAATTTTGACAGTTTTGAACTTCTGACTTTTGCCTTGGGAATGGAAATGATAAATACCAATACTAGTGGGCAGGTAAGATGATTTTGAAGTACCAGAATCTCTGATTTCTATGGTAATACTGACTACACTTTCTTTTACCTACTAGTGGGAGTTTCTTTGAAGGAATCAAGAGGAGTCACTGTAGTATAGAAAACTAAACCTTCAGAGCAGTTAGTGCATGCAATGAAAACATAAATGTCTAGTGTGAATAGTTAAGATGATTGATGGTACTTGGCAATGAAGGGCTTTGTCTTTTCCTGTCAACAGTGATACTTGAATGGCTTAGCTTTCAGAAGCACAGAAATGTACCTCTACATACGTGAGGTTCAGTTTTCTTTGGTAAATGGAGCTGCCAAATTATCCATGTGACACATGCGCTGTGTGGCAGAGTCCAGATATGCTCCCTATACTTCAAAAACAAAAGTATGAATATACTGAATATCAGAGTAATTGTGGCAGCAGACAGCAACTTTTTAGGTAATATATATCAAGATGTTTCCAGCAGAGATGCTTTTAAATGCTTTATAGTCACTTTGTAAATGTGTAAGCTGTGTAAATCTTTAATAAGTTTGTTTGGCACTTTTACCACTTTTCAAATCATGCACTCAAACCAATCTGTCTTCTTTTAGCAGCTTTCTGAATGTCTTATCAATGAGATCAGAACCAGAATCTCTGTGTGGGAGAAAAAGGAGTTTCCTTTCTGTCACAATGCTATTCACATAATAGGGATCATTATGTTTATTATATCTTTTATGTAACAGTGGGAAGTTCTCCAGCAGTACATTAGCAAAGTCTGGAACCTCCATGCCTGGCCAAGGACATCCACTAGAGTAGTCCCACCAGTGTGCTGTGCTTCTCCACTGGTAGCTTGCAGTAATCCAGTTTCTAGGCGTTTGTGCCACATTCCAAAAAGTCTGACTACTTTCTGTTAAGTTAACAAAAAGAAAGAAATTCGAATAAAATCAGGGGCCCACAAAAATTACAATCTGACTTTCGTGTTGTGGATTAATATGCTATTTAGTTAATTTTTTTCTGAATATTCACTTATCATTTTACTGGTATTTAAGTTGCTTACTGATTTTAGAATTTGAAAACAAAAACTTAACAATTAAGTGTAGGTTTGAGTTGAAACGTTTGCTTATTGTCATTCCATACTCCCATCTAACTAGTGTTCTTGAATGTAACAATGAAGAATATGCCATCATTTTTCATCATCACCCATGCAGAGGAAACTGTAGGTCTGTGATATTCTCTGGTCTTGAATGTGGGAGACTATATTGTTTTATGTCCTCTCCAACTGACCTTTCCCAGGAGGTTCCTCAGGAATGATGAAAGCAACTTCACAGCTTCTTGTATGCAATCTTGAGCTTCCTTTGAATGACTCCTCTGTATGGCAGAGATAGTGCATTGCTTTGTGGCTTCAGCCATTTATGCTCTGATGATGAAATGGAAGTGAATTTTTTGATGATGTATTGTCAAGTAGTTTCTGGGGTGCTCAGAGGAGCTCAGATGTTTTGAGGCACTACATAATGTTTTTCCAAGATGTTTGCCTTGGAGACCTGAGGAGTAGGTGATTCATAGTTTACTTCTAATATCAGAAAACAACAATTGCAGTGCAGTGAGATGTATTATTACATTTACTAGATTGAAATCTTCTATGCTTGGAGTGAAAGTTTGGCATGGTTTTGGTTGATGACTTGGGTAAATGAACTTTAGTTGGCAGATGGATTCCCTTTTCCAGTGCTCTTTCCCCTCGCAGAACATTATTTATTTTGTGTTTTAGTTATGGTGTGCTAAAAGAAGCATTTCTCAGTAAATTCCTGTAGAGGAGACAACCTGTATTTGATACCGTCCCGTAATGAACTTAACAGCAAATGCACTGCAAGAGTTCATTTATCTAACTTACTTTATAACTATAAAAGCAGAGTTCTCAGGAGAAAATGTTTCGCTTCTAAATGTGGATTGGCTTTAAGGATCAAAATACAAGTGCATATATTGGTCTTCTGCCCCAGAATACACAAGTTAATAATGGAACTGTTGTAAAAACTGATGACATTGATATGACATCAGGCATTTGTGCACACACAGACCACAGAATGTCCTTCCTCGTTTCCAAAGCAATGAAGAAGTAAGGAGTGAATATAGCAGTAATAACTTAATTGAATATATCCACTCTGAACTAATGAAAAAATGTCCAGAACTACTGTCACTCAATTAGCTACTATATAACAGTGTTTAAAAGTCCTTTAAATTTCAAATAAAACATACAAAAATACAAGTTCCGATCCTTGAAGTGACCTAGGCATTTGAAGCAATGAGACTAAAGATCTGAATTCTCTTTTTGGAAATGGAACTTCCAGAAGATCGGCACTGCTAATTCAAAAAGAATAAACCCCCTTCCTTAAGATCAGCCAATATATGCAAAACTATTTTAGTAACATTCAAAATGTGCTTGGGTATTCTTTCACTAGGTACTGTCTGTTCTAATTAGCAATACATATTTAAATATGTAGATATTAATAACAGGTTTAGACTATTTAGTTGCTGAAATTAGAAATGCTGTTCCCATACTCTGGGAAAATGAAAATCACCTGTCATTTTTTTGTGGATAGTTACGGAAATTCTGCATAAAAAAATACTTGACTAAGGGAAAAAAAATAAATAATGTATCACATGGAATAAATGTAGTACACACTACAGATTTTCCTATGTGAAAACGTACTCTAAAAAGAACTAAAAGGTGTTCAAAAAAGAAATAAAGATACAGCAAAGGACAGAATAGATTGTATTGGGGGTGGCAATGTAGAAAGAAACATCATGAAGCTCTGCTGGTCTGCAAGAGACAGGAGGCTTTGTAGAAGGTGAGAAGATGGGGCAATTGAAAGGTCATTTTCAAAAGTGATAAATCATGTTGTATATGTACGTTTTTACTTGATTTATAGAACTGTCAAAAGGGTCTTGCTGAAGCAATGTAGAAGATTGTATAAATTTTCAAGATCTCTTTTAGACAGTATTAGATGGCATTTCTACATATGCTTGGAAAGGATCTGTAAAACCATCAGGATTTAAAAAACAGTTTTTGCATATAAAGGACTGAGATGCCTCCTGCCCAGTCCATATCTGCAGGGTTTCGTGCATCTACTTCTTGCACATTCATTGCAGATAAGCTGATGAACTCCATTTTCGAGCTCATCTAGTTAGGTGTTTATGTATTCTTGTACCTGCAGTGGACATTGATTCAGCAATTTGAAATTTTATTTCAAGAAGTAAGGGAAGCCTTCAGACCATGTGAGAAAGAATTGAGTGAAATGCCTGTTCAGTACCGAACCTACAGTCCAAGGATGTTTCCATTTTAACAATCAGACTTTGAATTTTTGGCACCTCAGGAAAGGTATTTGTCACATTTGAGTGTGGTATGACCCAGACTGAGATGGGAGGCAATGATCACAAGGGGCGAGATACATATCAATTCAATCTGCATGTGTCCATCCATATTTCTGAATTGTATATACCAATACAAAAAACTTGCCTTTCTTGCTTTGTTCCTAGAACTGAGTTTCAAAGCCAGCCACAGATAATAGTCGTGTCTTTTCACAGCCTGATGCTACTGAAACAAAGAGCAACGATAAATCCAGTTTTCTTCTTCTTTTTTTTTTTTTAATAATTCCATATGTGATACTTTTTCCCCTCTCTGATTTTTTAACAATCACCCTAATATAAAGGTAGCCTGTCGTTCTCTCCTGCAGTTGACGTTTTATAGTCCAGGAACTTGAAATGCTTCGTGCATGTATTGTTTATATATCTATATGTGTGTGTGTGTGTGTGTGTATGCGCAAACAATTATTCACTCACTCATTTTTATCCTTTTCCGTCTCTCCAATACCATAGTTTCGTGGGTTTGGTATCTTTTGAGCATTTGAGGATCAGTAATGTAAAGCACTCAAGTAAGAGGCAGTGTGTTGCCCTTTGTACCATCAGACAGTAAAAATATCACAGCATAGAGGCAATACCATACTTCATTTTGTAAGCAGTGGGCTGCATGAGCCCTCTAACTGTGTGACTCTTTTCCCTCTTATATCATCTTAATACTACTTATTGCTAGTTAACATTACTTTTGGAAGTAGGAAATTTGAGGCAATTTCTTTACTGTTAAAGTGTTACAGACAAAAAAGAAAAAAGCTGATTTCCTTTGTAGGCTAGAAAGTGGTAGCTCTGGAAGATGCCCTCCTCACCTGCAGGAAAAAGTATTGACATGTTTCTAAGTCACATGCTCCCTGGAAAGCTGGATAACATTGACTAGCTTTAGACAAAGAGAAAATAACCTACATCTTTTCAACTACAGAGCAAGATGATGTGGCATGACATGGCCCTGTGTCAAATGCCTGTTCCCCCCTGTGGTTAGTGTCAGAATGGTTCACAAAGAGAAGCTTCTGAAAACTGGAACAGTGAAGGAGCAGTGAACTCTCCTGAAGTCGCTGCCAATGTTGGCAGTGAGGAGGAAGAAAGGTGCCTAAATTTTACAGTTCTGACTGAAATGTCTGCTTGGAAGTTCAACCTAGAGTACCATAGGCACGAATTTTAGAAATGACAACCAACTCTGCTTAAAAGTAGACATGATTTCAGTGAAGATGATCAAAACCCAAAAGCATTAGGTTTGTTACTATCTGGGTATACCTAACTTAGATGATTTTGGAGGCTTCCTCTGTAAGAAGAGAGGATGACAAAAAACCCCCACAAATCTGATATGACTTGAGCTTTGGTACTGTGTTGATAAATGATCAGCAAAATGCAGTAAATGATCAAATATTTATTAATACCCTGTAAGGAAGACAAGTAAAAACTTGTAAGCTGGCATTAATTTTTGAGAACTGAGTAATCCCCTGGTGAGTGGGGATCCTTCACTTCTGATTGAGGTAAGATTCCACCACTGAAGCCAAGTCCCTAACTGTATCTTTTGTTTCCCTCTCCACGGCAGGTTACGTGTTCTGTATGTTACATCGCCTGCCCGAACAACATGACTGCACGTTTGACCACATGGGGCGTGGGCGTGAGGAAGCCATTATGAAAATGGTGAAACTGGATCGGAAAGTAGGGAGATCTTGCCAACGCATTGGCGAAGGATGTTCCTGAGTGCAAGACTGCAACCAAATGCTGTTCTCTTAGTTCACTAATGTTAGCCTTATTTAGGACAAAGTCAGCCAGACACCTTGTACTAGGCAAGTTTCAGACTACAGCCAATCAGTTTCCTTTCTTTAGCCAACCGTCCTGGTACTGTAGTTTAGGGGTTGATGGTGGTTGAAATTGATTTCTGGCTGGTTACTAAGGTGCCTGCTAGCCACCACATAAAAATAAAACATGGAGAAATATTATTTTTGAGTATGGCTAGTGGATTTAAACAAAGCGAGAAAAATCCAAAGGCTTCTGTTATTGCTGGAGTCACTCTAAAAGCCTTATGCTGGAAACATTCCAGCTGCAGAGTTAAAACAAATAGTTGTATAGAAGCTGGTGTAAAAGTTTGCTATGCACATGGCTTTCAGACAAACTGTTTAATGTGCAGCCTTTCACCTCTTCACTGCTAGTGAATCCTGAGGAGGTGAAATACTACTAAGAGCAGCAACTGCAGCTGCTTAAGCCCAGAAGACCTGACTGGTCACTCGTGCCTTCATTGCGTGTGGCTTTTGAGTTAGGCAGTGTCACCAGCATCAGGGATTCTGTTGGGGTAGGAACACCTTTCTGGTTCTTCCCAGGAAGCCAAAAAGAAAGGGGGACAGAGATTCTTATGAAAAATTTTTATATGTATCTTACTATAAAGAACCTATCAGGGTTTTGGGTTTTTTCTTTTTTTTTTTCTTTCTTCTCTGTTAAATTATGATCTCACTTTAAAGCCAACTCCATCCCGGAGCAGTAAATGGTGCATACTTTTTACATGGCATCCACAGAGATTCTACGCGTTGTGTGAACAGGTTCCACGTACCTTGAGCAGTGCAGCCATTCCCACCGGCCGAAACCTGATTGGCTCTTGTTTGCCTTTTGCTAAGTGCAGGTATCTGATAATTGATCAAATAAGGCTAATTCACAGCACAGTAGCCATGGCTGGATTCTACAGACTGACTTTCTGTAGCTAGACTTATATATTGGGGAAAAAAAGGACATTTTGTAGCAAACGGAATTCAGTAACAGTATTGGGGAACAACCTGTAAACCACCCTTTTCCAGAATGAGTTTGTGTTCCTCACGTCCAGAGTGTCAATGAGATAATCAAATGGGCTCTACCAGCCCTCTTTCTATGCAGCTGAACGCTCTCAAGAAAATCTCTGCCCGCAAAGCAAGTATAGCAAGTGGATGTGAAAAGCATTACACGGAAAATAGAATGTTCTGGATGTGGTTAGACCTATGGTTCTGTATTATGGTATGTCACATTGAGCTGAGCCGAATTGCACCAGTTTTGTCAGTTTGGAAACAAAAAAGCAGACTTCATAATCGGGCTGTCTCCTGCTGCACACGGGGTTTTTGCAAGTAAAAAGAATCTGTACCGATGTCGCCCAGCTTAATCCTGAATGAATTTAACTTCTCAGTCTATTAGTAAGTTATTAACAAGTGGGTAAATTTGTAAGAAAACCTGAGGGAAGAAAAGACTGTCTCATCTTCAAATACTGGGCAGATCTAAAACATCCAGGGGGTGAAGTGACATGTCACTTGAAAAACCCCTGTGTTTTGGGAGTGAGCTTGTATGAGTCATCCTCCATTCTACTTGTTACAGGTAATTAACTCATTATAGGCCAAATTATATTGTTACTTTGGTAGCCAGTTAGGAACTTTAACAAGGAGACAACTGATTAAAAAAAAGAATATAAATATATATATATATATGTCTCTCCAGACACACAGCATCTGACTGTATTAGCATTAACCATCAGAAGTGTCCCATCGTCATAAATGCAAGCTATCCAAAAGGCAAGCTGTTTTTTTTCTTGTTGTTGTTATTCAAGAATATGAAAACAGCAGCAGAATCTTCTGAATTGTGCTGCATTTTCAGGAAATGGTCCTGGTGAGAGGGATTGTCCAAGAATATTATTTACATTTGCTTTGAGGAGTTAAAATAACATGAATTTTGGCGGCTGCTGTGATACGCACTTTCTTTTCATACAAAATCCTATCCTAGCATTTGATGGGCATTCTGATTGATACACAAGACTTTTCTGCATTAATACTGAAGATGCTATTTTGTTCCTCCTTAATATTCTCTTTAATCTCATTACGAGTGCACAGATGGTTTCAAGGTGGCTCTTGAGAGAACACTAAAAGTTTATGTGAATTATGGACAATGTTCACTTTAAGCAAGAAGTTGGGGAGGGGGTTGTTCCTTTGCAGTATCTGTTCTGTGAAGTTTGTTAAACGTAAAGAAAGCTTAAGTTCTTGTATCTTAAAAGAAGATCTTATTTAACCCTTTTGTGTTCTAGATTTACTTACACATGTAGCCTAGAGCTCAGTTTTAGTTTAACATTGTGAAAATATTAAAAGAACCTTGTAACTTTATTCTTTTTCCTCATGCTAAAAAAAAAATTAAACCAATCAGATTAAAGTTTGAATTCCTTTCTGCCTATTCCAACAGGTCATGCTATTTTGCACCACTTCTGCTGTAAATTTATGTAAGAAATATAAATGGAGAAAATACCAACATTAGGTCAGTAACTTCAAGCTGAATTTACAATTGGGGAAAGGTGGACAGGATTTTCTGCTGGCTTGGAAGGGAAGGAGAGTGTGTCTGCTGGGTTTTAGTCGTTTGTTTTATAAGCAAATCTGCTGTAGCCAATTTGGTCCATTTAACTTTGAGGTTAGATACAGTAGTCAAGTGAATAAGCTGTGCATACTCTCTACATCGAATGCATATTGTGCACTGTATCATTGGCATTAAAATGTCTTAAATGTTCTTTCATGCACTTTGACAACTTCACCTAGAATAGCTGTATTCCTTATGGGTAAATAGAGGAATAACTATTGTTTCTTAAATGTTTAGATGCTAGAAACACAAGGCTAATTAAAAAACAATTTAGTGTACTAGAGGGAGAGAGAATATAGAAATAATTATTTAAAAACAATTTTGAAAATTATTTGGAATTGAAATTATGCCTGATTCATGGGACACATACATGCTTTTTTTTTTTCTCAAATTCATGGAGTACTTTCAATTATAAAACTCTTCATGATTCTTGAACAAGATGGCTGTGTTCTAGTAAAGGTAAGTTACATAAAACAGCTCTGCCTTTTCATCAAGTTTCAAACCTACAACTGGCTGTGAGCCAGGGCTTCAAGGATAAACAAGAATTGCCAGTGAAGGTTGCTGTGCCAGAGCATGTCGTTAATTGCAGCAATTTCTGTTTTGAAGCAGCTCAGTGTCTTGAATGAGCATCAGTGTAACTGTAACATGAGGTACCTGAGAACAGGAGCTACTCTTCAGTAGTGCACAGGCAACACCCTGAAAAGAGTCCTGGTGCAATTGTAGCAGTCCAAAAGTAATATTAACTGCTTTTATCTACTCAATGGAAGGTGATAAATACATTCAAAACTTGAATTTTGCATGACTTTTCTTTTGGCTAAATTGTAATCCCCTGGCCTAGTGAATACAATGTCCTCTTTATATTTAGCTTTGTACTCTCTGTGGTGGTCAGTTCATTCTGCCATCAGCAATTCCTTCTGCGATTATGCTACAACTTAGATATAAATCTCTAGGAGATAAAAGCACTTTTTTGTTATCTTACAATGATTATTTCAGTACAGAGACACACTGGGGAGGAAAACTGATACTAACGGAGTCATAAAAATACAGATTTTATAATAGACTCCAAGCAATGTGCCAGTGGAATATTTGACAGCACCTGTCCTCGCAATTGATGTATAGACAGTTAAATGCCCAGACAAATGAATTAACGTTCTCTTTGTTGTATTGTAGTTACTGAAATTGTCAGTCATCAGAGGAACAGCAAAGAGAAGGTCTAATCAAAGTAATCCCTTAATGTAACAATGAGCTTGTAGCCAATTCATGGTGGAAATAAGTTTGTGTTCTCCTGGAAACTTTTATACCTAGAAAACAAATGGAAACATGTAAGATCACACTATTTAAAATGAACTGTATTTACTGGCAACAGATGGTTTATTTCATTACTCAAGTACCTGATTAGAATTCTGCACACAGAACAAAAATAATATAAACATGAGTAAGCTTTGGTCCAACTCAAAAACTGTTGTGGCAGGAGCTGCTGTGTAAGGATACAATTCTAGTGGACCCAGTTAATAATCTGATGCTTAGTTAAGACTGTGTCTGTACACACTTTACTACACAAAGGACCATGGTGCAAAAAGAGTGCATAAAATTAAATTGTTCAAAAGTATTTACAGTGTACGCTTTACATGGTAAACTTTTGCAATAGTGGGCTTTATTTCTCACTATCAGCAGCTGTTTTGGGACAGCAAACTTTGCTGCTGGTGGGAAGAGCCACTTCTGAAAGACATCAGTGAGAAGGACTCTCTTCCTAGTCTTCATTCATTTTTCCTTTTTGTCGGGGCAGTCAGCATGTGCAGCTGGGCATTTGAAAGTAGTTCTGCTTGAATGTTCCTCTTTTTGGCTTTTCAGTACTCGCCACAGGAAAAAAAACCAACATCAACTTTGTTGTTCTTACAAGTCCCTGCATGTCAGTCTGGGTGGATTAAAATATAGATGTTGGTATATAGAAGTGATAACCTCCTTGTATTTTACTGCAGTGTCAGGCTATTTCTTCAGTTAACTGAAACATAATGCAGACACAATTTACCTGTTCTGGATGTTGAGCTACGGGGATTTTGAACTGCAGTTCTGTGATATTGTTCAAACACACCTTCCCATAAACTCTGGACATCTCATCTTCCAATCTGAAGTTAATCAGGAGGAAAGAAGGCATAAAAGCAGAGGGTGCCAAGTGATAAGTGCTTAGTGATCACATCCACCTTCCTCTTCCATTCAGCTCAGATCATAAAACAGCAAAGAGGCAGATAACTACTTGCCAAACAGCACCAACTTTTTTGACTTGGTAATACAGAAAACTATTTTGCTTTATCTTTGTGAATATACCTGTGTCTGAGTCCAGTCTGCAACATGTTATATGCAAAGAAATTAAATGGGACCGTCGTAATTAGAAAACGTTTTTGATGGATTATTTAGTAATAACTACATATTTTACTAATGGACCTTCCTATTTTGCAATATGCTGCTATTTTCTTTAGAAGAAAAACAAGCAGAACTTTATAAGACTAACTGTAAATGATTTCAAGTTCAATACATGCATCTGAAGCATTAGGAAAAGATTACTGAAATTATATATAGTTTTTAAAGATGATGATAACTGCATCCTCTAACAAAAGGGTTTTGTTCTTCAGATAGTAGCAAGTGTTGATGGCAATAGTTTAAGCATAAGCAGAATGTTCCTTTCTGCTGGGTTTGCGCAAAGCCTAACGTGCAGTAGGATGCTGTGAGTTAATAACTTGTAGCACGGTGCAGTGACTGTGTAAGTAATGAGAATAAAATTATAGAGACCTACTCTTGTCTGTTGGCTCTCCCTTCACACAAAAGGACAGATGACACCCACTGATTCCTTGCTGCTTAGTCCCCTCAAGTCTTTTCTGAGTTGCAGAAGACACTTCCTCTACTAGCATGCTCAGGGAGGATGGAAAACCGCATTCAAACTAGAGGATTTTTAGGAAAAAAAAAAATTGACATCTGTGAAAGTGAAGTGTTGAAGTCATACTCTACATCAGAGATGCAACACCAGAAGGAGCTTTCTTTAGGGTTCTTGGAAGGAACACTTGAAAATGTTGGGGTGATTTTCTCCTCTTAGGTTGTTCAGGGGCTCTTAGCCTTAAAAAATCCTAAAAAAAAAGAAAGAAAAGGCACAGCATTGTATCATCCCTTGAAAGAGGCCTGCATGATCAGCACTGCTGTATTAAGCAAGCTGAATGAAAGGTTCATTGTTAGCTCCTGAAACATTTAGTCTCATCTCTCAGCTTTTCAAAGGAGCAAATAAATGCAAGACTCTTAGAGGAAGGAGAAAAGAGTCTGAGCTAGAGTTAAGCTAAATTCATTCTTCATTCCAGCAGTAATTTGTCTTCTCCCCCTCACCTTCTCCTGCAGTGTTTATAGACGTTTGCTTTAGATTCCTGAAAGCTTTAGCTACCCCATTTTCTGGAGGCATCTTTTAACATACTACATTTAGCAGCAGCATGAGGAAGATGATGAGCTCCACAGCAAAGTTAATTGCTGTGGCCGTCACAACTGTTCTAGAGTGCTAAGAGAATAGCTGCCTAAAAATGTTTTGGCTCATCCACCCATATCAGCTTTGCATGAATCCTGCTCATTTGGATAGTGTGTCATGTGCTAGAGGTGTAACCTTTATTCTGTCTGCAAGCAGACGTTTTACCCTTTGTTACACCTTCCCCCTCCACCCCCCAGTATTTCTCTAGGTGGAAGTACTCATCAGGCAAGCAGCTCTTACAGCTATACAGCTATTTTCAAGTCACACTGCATACCACTTGTTTTCTCTTTTTGACTGATTGGTCTCAGGTCTTCTCAAAAATAATAGTTCCAAATGGATCTTTCCATACACGGACACGTAAACACACACAAATCCCCTGGGACATCAAATGGCTGTAGCAGAATTATGCTGCTGGACTAAAACCAGCTTTCACTTTCCGCACACCCACATACATATTATCAGTCCTTGTCTGGCTTGTCTTCTGGGGAGATGTAGCTTGTCCCCATATCTTAATTTGCCTGCTTAATAGTAGGTGTAGTTTAATCATTATTAACTGCTAGGGACTTAGTCCTGGAACCCCCATTATGTTCATTTGCAATTCCACTGAAAACACCCCCCTAACAGCTGAGAGGTTTGAGTGACTGCACACAGTTGGGTTACTGATCTTTCTCAGTAGCGTGTGTCATGCTGTCCCAGGGGCGCAGAACTCTGAAGGATGAAGGGAAGCGTGTGTGTGTGTGTGTAGGATCAGCTCAGTGATGCTGACTGTATTTCAGCTGCTACATCAATAGCAATACTTTGCCTCTGCTTGAGGCAGCAAGTCCTATGTGCTCTTTGAAACTTTAACCTGTTGGCCTGTTCTAGCACCTATGCAGGCCTTGATTTCTCTATTTGCTGTGATTTTCATAGGCTTTCTCCATCATCCCTTTTGTAAAATCTCCCTCATTAACTATAATGCCCACTTCCACATCAAATTGTCATGTTGAGAGGCAGAGTCTGTGTGAAGACAACATAACAGTAGAGATGACCACATCTAAAGGTACTGAGGCTTGTATTGCTGGTAGCTGTTTCCATCTGTAATGAAAATGTTAATTTTTAAGTGTTAAATGACTGCTGCTGTTTAGTATATGAAACTCCTAGAGATGTCTTAATACACTGTAGCAAATAACATTAGGCTGAGTTCTACTTCCAATTTAAATCCCTTCTTCCTTTCTCTGAACTGTCTTGTGGACTTTCTCAATATGAGGAACCTTAGGGATAGTTTGATACTGCAGCCACTGGAGATATGTGGGCAGTGTTTAATACCACCTCTGCAAGTATCAAATACCCATCCAGGCCAAGAATAAAAAACTCACTCTTTGTTCTGCCTTTAATTGTTCCTTTCCATTAAGCCAGTCTTAACCTAATGTTGTTATTCTGGGGATAAAATATTAAGCTATCTATCACTCATTTGCCAAGTAGTGCTAAACATCAATCACAGTGGTTGATTTAAGATTATTAGCATGTGGTTGATACTGTGGGTTTGTTTAGTTTCTTTACATCAAGCTTCATGACGACAATTCTCCACTGTTAAAAGCTACTGAAACAGGCAGATTCTATTGACACAGAAACCATGGGTCAAGTAGACCAAAGTCAAACTTGTTACATGAATCAGAAACAGTTCCTTGCCTTTGCTGATCTCCGTCTGGATGATAAAGGTAAAGCCAACTATGCTGCCTCAGCTGCATGCACGTGCCAGCTGTCCATGGGCTCAGCAGTTGGGGTGGCACCTCCGCTATCCCAAGCCCTGGAAGATCTCAGGAGTCACAGAACCTATCCATGAGTCCCTGAAGGCAATCAAGTTGTATATTATACCTGCTCTTTCTAACCATGTTTGTTGTGTGAAACAATAAAATTGTTTATGAAGAGATAAAAGTATTAAACAAGACAGTGCTGATCTGTGATTGAATTATGCATTGTGGGGTGGCTTTCTTTTCTTTGGCTGGTAGCAGAAAGGTAGGTAAGAAAATTCAACAAGCCTATGGAACTTAAATCACTCCACAGGAACTGAAAAAAATGTTAGGCCCTATGCAGTCTGCATGCATCCAGCAAGGCAGAAAGATTAATGCCTTTATTTCACACCAGCCCAGATTCAGTCACTTAACATCAACACAGATCAGTTTTCCTCAGCCAACATTCAGCATTTTTCTAGAGTAAAGGCAAGGAGGATCAATCATTTTGAGAGCAGTCTGCAGATAAAACATATCAGAGTTAAATTTCTACTACAAAAATTACACAGTTTTGTGTAAAATGTACCAAAATAGAATTCTGATATGGAAATGCATTTCAAATACAACATTACATTTCTGTTTTCTCAGAAAGCTCCATGGAGTTGAGATTGGGGCATTAACAGCAGAAAGAACAAAAGGTAATAGGCTTTCTGCACCATATAATTCTTCATGGTAAGACAGTCTGACCCTTGCTGTTCTTACTGTTTATGGATTTCTTGGTGTAATTTTCTGTTTGAGAGAGCTTAACTGTGAACTACAGTTTGTGGATACTGTGTAATTCCATTACTAGATAACAGCTACTCCAGAGCATATGAGAAGAAGGAAAGCATTAAGTCTTAGAATGTCTAATTTTCATCCTTTATTTTAGAGCATATGGCTAAGGGGTTGATTGTTTAAATATAGAAAAACAGAGAAATCTAAAATAGCAAATTCTTCCAAGGAACCTGTGTAAACTCTTCCTGCACAGAATTCATCAGGATGTTAGTCGAGAGCTACCAGGTAAAAAGTCTTCAATTTAAGAAAACCTCGGTGATGAAGTGACTTTCTCACTTCAGCCAGGGGACACATTCCTTGTGCCGTGCTTCTGTTACATACAAATTATTCGGTCTGCTATCTGTGGCTGCTGGGGCCCTGTCTGTGCCAGCAGAGCCAGACAAATAAAAGTACAAGCTTTGCACGCCAACTCTTGCAGTCCATGAAGGCGGCTGAACTTCAAAGGTTTGCAACAGATAATGGGTTTACATGATGCTGTTCTAACCATCTTTTGTTTTAATTCTCTGCTGGCACATAGGCCTTATCAAGAAGCATAACAACTTCCTTTGTATTGGTGAAAAGCCAAGCAACTAAGACTTAGTCAAACACCACACATAACCACCGTCCCCCCAAAAAATAAAAAAGATCTTCCTTCTCGAGAATATGAAACACAGTCACATTCTTCAAGTTGCAGTCAGCCTATGACACTCACAGGACAGTCTCACACAGGCATTAGTTGATCACAGATGACAGCCTTTCCCTGCAAGCAGTTCAGCAATTAGTTCATGTAATTTGGCAAAGAGAGAGAAGTAATACTGGGCTCTAAAGCTCTCACTTATCCCAGATTTATTTGATTGTGGTAGCCAGCTCTGAGTTACAGTCCACAGCCACCCACATAAAAGAATCAAGCTCCATTTCTGTGTTTGTCCATACTGTGTCAAACCAGTGAAAGAGACATCATCCCCAGCGTGACTGGCACACAAGCTCCTCATCACGCCGCAGTCACAGGCAGTATCAAGAAGTTCAGAGTTGCCAGGCCAGGCTGAGACCTGTGCACCAGCCCCTCTGCAGAGAAAAGGGTACAACCCCCTGCTACTGTGGAGAGAAGTCACTGTGACATTTCCTGCACTATCTGTGGTAGATAGGCAGGACAGAAGGGCAGTGATGTGTAAGATAATAATGACAGTACAGCATTGGTGCAGTGCTGGAGCTAGTGAGGCATCTCCTGTATTAGTTCCATGCTCTGCCCCTACACCACTTGGCCATGGTCTGCCTGTACTCTGCAGACCCTCTCTTCCAGCAATAGAAAGAGCTTAAGATCTCCTCTGCAATAACATCCACCCACTTTCTCTCCTCAGACAAGTGGCAGATCAGCACTGTGGCAGATGCTTGACTGAAAGCCCTCAAAGAGAAAGGAAAAAAAGTAGGAGTCCCAATGCTACTCCAGACTGTTGAAGGCCAAGATGAAACCTTCCCTCTCCCCATCCCTCAAGTTTTGTTTCAGGTCCTGAACATCTGTCAAGTGAAGATCAGTGAAGGGACACCCATGCTCCACACAAAGCTCCTTCTTAGATCCCACCAAAGTTGCATGGTGTCCTGGTATTTGATGGTACTGGAAAGTTTGGTGGGGGTGGAATGGGATGCAAAACTTAGGTGAAATGTCCTCCTGGCATGCAACAAGGGCAGTTGCTTTGTTTTTTAAAATTAGCATCAACCAGCCTCCATTTGGTGAACTGACAGTGCCCATTTTATCATCTTGGACACAGAGCTTCCTGCAGAAGCAAGTTTCAGTCACTGACCCAACCTCTGGGTAAAAGACCAAAGTGCTCCTCAGGAACAGAAACAGTAAATCTCTCTGCCACATTTCATTCTGAGTCCTGCATCAGTGATTGCACAATGTCAAGATCCAACATAAAGTATCTGGCTCTATGCTGAACTAATGCTTTGGCTCAGTACTTCATTTTCACAAGAAATGAAAAACAGACATGGAAGATTACTGAAAGAACAGGTCACTAGCCAAGGTGACTGGGCTACAGTGGTCTGACTAGTCTGACTTCTTACAAGCCATTTGAGTTTCCTAAGGTTAGCTGGAGTACTGTTCTTCCCTTTCTCACACTAAGAGGGTGTTTGATTTTGCTTGTAATGTGGTAAATGTGTCCTTCCTCCCGAAGGTATTTGCCCTTTGGGAAAGGGATCAAAGCGTGCAATCCTATTTGTAAAGCACTGAAATACATGCAGAAAAGTGTTATATGCAGACTATTAAGAGACTGTCTGTCAGTATTAATTTCAGAATGGCCTGTGTGTAGGAGAAAATAAAGTAATTGTGTGATCCTAAATATAAATAAAATCAGTCCTGAAGGAGAACGTGAAAAATGTAAACCCAGAACCTGAAGGTTAGGGTTTAAAAGACTTTCTTTTCATTTATGTTTTAGCAGCCTTGGAAGTAGAAATTCTCCCCCATCTCACATGGTTACCACAGATCAGGTCTTTGGTAGCACTTCAATTTCACATCTGTATTTATCTAGTGATCAGTGGACAAAATTTATTGAACTGCCACATTTAGCAGCAAAGAACTAAAGCTGAGAATTAAGAGATCAAATAACTGTGAAAACTTCTGGTATGTGGCTGATATGAAAGTAGTTCCTAAATAAACTAGCAGTTGCTGCAGTTTGACCATTAAGATTCATCCATCTTCCACTGGTATTTAATGAAAACCTCTCTAGGAATGCTGTGGCATTGCTCAAGCTGGCTTGCAAACCTGGCCAGCTGTTTGGGCTGTACTTATGTTAGGGCTGTACTTATCTACAGCAAGTCTGGTTGAATCCTTGCCACCAATCCAGATCTGTGGGTCCTGGGCACATCCAGTGTTGAGATCTCCTGCCTGCACAGGCAGTATCAACGCACTATCACAGTGCAACAAAGACAGCAGCAGCAACACTGACCAAACTTCAGCAAAATCTTGTGTTATTTGTTATATTTGGCAGCTAAACTGTGCCCAGTCTTGCCCTGCTGAGCTTCATGACCTACTCTTTGCTTTGGCATAAAGACCCTTTCCACTTGAAAACTGGACAAGGTCTCTTCTGCTCTAAGATCACCAGGCCACACTGGCCAGCAGCTGCTAAGCTCTGTTATTATCTTTGCTTTTAAAGTACTCTGGACAACCACAATGCTGCACAAAACATACCCATTTATTTAGCCAAATGACATTAGCCTTGCCTATTACATTGATGCAGCCAAACTGACAATTTTATTGATCCAGGTAGCCTGTTCCATGTCCCCTCTTCATTATTTTTCATTTGTCCAATTAAAGTAAAAGGAGAGAAGAAAAATAGGCTGTGACAGGACCCTGAATCAGTTGGAGTATTCATGTGGAACTACTCCCCACCTTTTCTTTCAAATGAGCACATCAAAGTACACCAACAAGCTCTCAATCTCTAAACCAGGAGATGTTCTAGTTTATTAGGCTCTAAAATAAGCCCTCTCTTCAAATAGATGAAAAACTGAGATGTGCTTGGTAAGGCAGCCAGTAAAAAGAGTTTCAGAGCAAATTCTCCCTTTCTTATCTCTCTGTCCTTGTGGAAAGGGAGAGGGACTCTCTCTTCTGTTGGAGTTTCCCTAGCCATGTTATTGCTCTTTCCTGCTAAAGGTTTTCCACCTAAGAAGAATAGCTTTTGTTGCTGATGTTGTTCGAAGAGAAAGTACAGGTGGTTCCGACGGTACAGACAAGCAGGCAGCTCTTCCTCACTGCTACACTGCTACAACACACCTCATCAGAAACAAAGGGGATGAAACTAAGCAGCTGTACCCTTTGCTGCATGAGACCTGCATCTGGTACCACTTGCATCTACTAAAAAAAAAAAAAATAAAAAACAAGAACTAGTACAGCTCAGCTGATATGCCCAACCTGCATTACTACAGTATACCCAAGATAATGAATTTTCTGCAGCCAAGGGTAACTAAAAAGTCATTTAGCATAAACAGGAGATCTGGGAACAATGAGCTTACTTAATTTAATTCAGAGTTTTAAACCCGGATTTTTGTTGTCAGATTTGATGCACAACTTAAAAATAAGCCACGAAGAGCTATGAAGACAATATTCTTCTTTCTTTTGCAAAGAAATAGCTAGACAGAAGGCAGCTGCCAATAAGGTAGCGTTTAGTCATGTAAATAATCTTCCATAACCTCCATTTCTTGATGTCAACAAATGACAGTAGCAGAGAAACTGAGATAACAGCAGGTCTGCATGAGCCCAGAGGTAACGCTGGGTCTCCAGTGATGGACAGTTGAGCAGTTGGACAGATGGCCTTCAAACCTATGCAGTGGCTTGGCTCATTCTGAATGGCTGCTCTTTACTGTACAATGTAAATGGTATGTGTTGACTACACTGTGCAGGAATTAGAGGGAAATGGTTTGCATAACAGCTCTGTTGTTTTGTTTGTTTGTTTTTAAATGAGATGTGTAAACCTGTAATCCAAATGTTTTTAAAAAGCTCTCCCTTTTTATAGCTTCCTTTCCCATCTGCCAACATGTTTTATATCTGCATGCTTTGAGAATTTTCATGACTGTTGCATGCAATAGCTTCAACAGCAATTGTGGGGTTGTTTGATGTTTACAGATATATTCAATTAGTTAGCATGGGAATGGCTTTGGTTCCTAATTTGCTCTATTTCTGTTTTCTCCAATACATTTCCACTGAGATCAGAAGTCCAGAAGTCCAGAGTCAAGCTGCACAAGCCAGTCGATGTCAGATGCTGAACCCAAACAGATGAAACAAAACTGCTTTTTGAATAACAAAAATAGATTATTTTTTTATTATTAATTACAGCTATGCAGCACTCCTCTATCTCTCTTATCTCCCCACAATCCAAATAGGACATCTGAGATGGTGTATGTTGGCTAGGCTCTTTTCTCTCATTTAGAATCATTTCACAGCTTTGTAAAATAGGCATCAAGCAGGCAAAAAAATTACCCAGAAGGTTCCCTATTCAAAGGCAAGTTTAGTTACAATGGTTAATCTTGGGCCCCCACCCTCTATCTCTCAAGCAATTCTGTCATTCAAGGTACAGGTGAGAAATCAGTGTAATTAGTACATATTTCCCAGTGGTAGCTGAACTGACCTATCTTGTACCTGCCATTTTTCCTCCTTGATCCAAGAGCATAGCAGTGTCTTAGATTCAGCAGCATAAAGGGAAGATCAAGTCAATTAGTGGCAAGAGGAAAAAAGAGCAGTTCCTCTTGCATGTAAGAAAGGGAGAGCAAGGACTGCACAGATTAGGTGGCTCATTACATTCTTTTTCATCTTAGATTTTAAAAGGCAGCAAAAATGCTAAAATATGATCAGAAATATTTGCTGTGACTCTGCAGTCAAGTCAGTCTAAATGCAACAAAGAAGTATTAGAAGTCCCACACGAAGCCCAGGTGCCCAACAATTCCTGATCAGAGAACTGAAACACTTCACGTGGCATTTAGAATGCCACAGGCATCAGAGATCTGCCCTTTGGAGATGATATAAGGCATCAGAACATCTCATTATCCTTTACACTAGAAAAATCCAAACATTCACTCTACTACTGAAATTTTAGTGCTAGATGTAACCTCAGTTGCAAAGGGCCACAGTACAAATTATTTGCTCTTTCAGAAAGGAAACCTCGAATACAAAGAACACTCTTCTGCTGAGTTTCCTACACAGAAGTAAACAAAGCCCAATCCTTTTCACACAGGAAAATCATCAAGTGTGTGGATTAAACACAGATTAATCACTATCCCTCTGAGCACACTGGCAACACTGCGCATTTCTTTGGCATGAAAAAACCCAGTCATTTTCAAATGAAATTGCTGTCTCCATCCTGAATGGAACTGAAAGTGATTGGGTTAATATGGTGTACCGTGGATTACGGCTTGTCCAATGAGCAACAGTAGCCAAGGCCTCATATGCCCTTAACCCACTGCAAATGCAAAGTAAAATGACTCCCACATGGTTAAAGTGAAAATCTTGTACTAAGTTACCATTTATCACCAGCACTTCAGTAATATTTCATATGCATTCTTCTTCTCTTGCAAACAGTCCTTCACACACATAGTACCTCAAACATTTGTTATCGTAGGAATGTAGATTTAGGGAGGCAGCACTGAAGTTGTTTACATGGAAATTTGAACAGGCCATGCAGAATAAGAATCTCAGTGCCTTGGGAAGTTTTTAACTGCAGCATAAACCAAATGCAATTTTCATGTAGTGCATGAATGATGGCACTTCCAGAAGGACAACATCCCCGTTACCACAGCAAAGTGCTGTCTGCCCTTGAAGGGAGAGGAATGCCAGCTCCTCCGTCAAAGCACTACACTCCTTGCAGCACAAGCTTTTCCCTTAGCATCCTCTCACCTAAGAACTGACCAGAGTTGAACCTGTATTACCTCACAAAAGTTAGCAGAATCACAGTGTATGGCAGCCAGCCAGCAGGCCAAGCAAAGCACTACTCGGATCTGTGCAGTCTTTTTAACAGCCCTGGCTGATTGCCTTTGAGCTGGATCCTCAAATCCAGTGACATCTTAAAAGAGACCAACAGCTGCAAGATCTTGCACTGCTTATGACAGCAGACTGGCACTAAAATGGCTGTGAAATCTCACTGCATCAGGAAGTGACACAGATATTACAGACCAACAGGGAGATGTGTCCTGGAATGCGCAAACAAGGCACACAAAAGGAATACCCCATTTGCTGATGTTAAACGGCAGTCACCCAAAGTGTCACCCCTCTTTTCCTTTACCTGTGCAAATCCCAGACAGATAAAATAGCTTTCTGTAAGCTAGGCAGGAAGAGAACAAACCAACAGCCAGTGTTTCTAAGTCATCCTGACTTAATTCATTCAAAGCACAGCTTCATGTTTATATTGTGTCCATTATCCTTGGGTTGGAAGACCTAGACCACAAAGTCTTTGGGATTCTAGATTAAAGCCAGGGATAACATGGCAGAAAGCAAGGAACACAGACTTCACAAGAGGAATTTCTTAAGCACGCACATTTCACACAATGCACACAGAGGTTCGCTGCCCAAGATTCACGAACCTCAGCTCTCCAACACTCAGCCACCTAAGCCCAGTGACAACGCTAAGGAAGAGCACGAAGAGCCAGACCTGTACAAAGGTTTCAGCAGATACATGTTCTGTCCACTGCACTGCCTGTAGCCACTGAGGCAGAACTTGGCAGCAATATTTGCCAATGGTGTGGAATGGCAAAGGGGTCCATGCTAACAAACCTGAGCTAACACAGGCACTGTGGGAGTGTGAGGACAAAGGTAGCCTAATGTACTGTGGGAGTCCTGGACAATGTAGAGGATGGGAGAAGCAGTGTGACATGTACTTAAGAAACACCTGGGATCCAACAGTCTGGGTGGCAGAAGCAGTGTGAGGGCTCTGACGGTTTTCTTCTGTTTTGTTGTTAACACAGGTGCTTATAGTGTACAGACAGTTGTACTTTCAATGGTACAGGCTTCTGCACATCAGCACTCTTACATCAGGGATGATCTGGACCTGCCTAAACTGGTGAAAGAAGCAACACAGGTGAGGCACTCTGCTCAAAAAAGCAGACTGCTGTCTAGACCTGGACTGTGAAGCAAATTCTGCTTCAGCTCTACCAAGAACAGCCAGGTCATCAGAAAACAAATGAGAAAAACAGAGGTGGGGTCATAGGGTGAAACTAGAGAAGGAGGGATCTAGTCCAACAGCAGCTGCACACAGCAATCACAAGCACTCTCCTCTCCCAGGTGTTTTCTGTACCCAGCAGCTGGGAGCAATCAGAGGTATGATCTCTGCCCTTGGTAAGAACTAGGCATGAGCATGTGCATCTCAGAAGTGGGAGAACAGATCTCAGGGTAAACTGAATAAGTCTGCTGTAGATGCTCCTCAGATGCTGCATCTTGAGAGACCCAAGATTGAAAGTATAAAACCCCTGTTAGCTCTGCAGTCTAACTGCATTAGAGGAGCTGTAAATTGAGAGACATTCAACTTATTTTTTTTCCCAGCTTAGGAAAAAACAACTCCCAGCATGGATGGTTCACATTCACTTCACTCCCCCTTAACTGTCACCGTAGGGGGGTGCTCCGAGCTAAACACTCTCCCTACTGCCTCAGGTGTTAACTGGCACAGGCTAGGAGGAAATCCCACAAAGAAGTTTTTCCTTCACCTAAAAGACTAGTGAAAACCCCACTTGCTAGACTACACCAAGAATGCAAGGGTAAGCTTGAGTGATACAAAATCACTGCACAGCTAAACAAGCCAGACATTGCTTCCTAAAATTGCTTCTGCAGTTGTTAAATCAACAGAAGAACTCACTCCACACCTGCTGCAGTTTAATTGGTTTGGCCACAGGTGACCAGGCTGTATACAATATTCTATATATTCTGGTATAGTCTTAGTGCTCTCCTTTTGCTGCAGCAAATTCCTCCTTAAGCATGTCTAGAAACAGAACTACAGAACTGAGATTATCACAAGGTGTTGGTACAGGGAGGTCTATCCACATTCCGCTTGTTGTCAGCTCTGCTAAGACAAAGGGCTGGCCACTGTTTTCCTCTTTCCCTCGGACCACTGGTTCCATTTGCATTACTACCTCATATAACGCAACAGTCTTTACTCCTTCACAGTTCAGTTAACTCCACTCTAAAAATTTTTCTCCTAATATTGAGGCAAACTTAATCGCTTATGAAGCTATCACTTATGTGCCTGAGGCATGCCCTTCCTGCGCTGCCCTTTAAACGTGGAAGCAGTCACACAGTAAAATCTAAAGAGTAATTGAAAAAATTCTTCAGGTCTCATCTTCAGTGAACTGCCCACAAGATATATGACAATGGTTGGACAGATCATGCTGTTCCAACACTGGTCACTCCCCAAGTTGCAATTTTTTTTTCTTCCCCTTCTACTATTATCCTGCATTCCTCTGGCATCTTGTATCCCTTTCCTGTTTTTTAATAACTGTTTAGAGGTCTTTAAACAATTATTAAAATTATTAAGTCCCTTAACATTTCATTACATACACAGTAGAGTCTCAAGTCTGATTGGAGCCCTTAGATGCAATGATACAAAATAATAATAATAGCTGCAGAGCTGTGGTAATACTCTCCAGTTGTGATGGGCATGCTGGAAAGATTACTTGATGTTTATAAAGCTTTTTGAGACTCTTAGATGAAAGTCAAGCTAGTGATGCACAGGATTTATTATTCTATTCACCACTTCAGTATCCAAGGCTAACATCTATTCTAGTTGAAAAAGATTTTTACTGTATTGTAAAATGGAAACAAAATGAAATATATACAGTGCATGGTGCTTTATATATAAGGCACAGGTAGTACAGAAACAGAATTTCATTATTGAAATGGATGCAGCTGAAGCTGTTACACACAGTAGGTAAAAGACCAGATTCAGTGACCTCTTATTCCATTTAATCAAAATTGTTAGTATATGGTTTTCCAAAGGCCAAAGAAAAATTCTGGGGTTTTTTTTTCTTCTTTTCTTTATTACGTATTTCATCACTTTGTAATAAACCTTTGTAGTTGCTTATGATGTGAATCTCAAGCAGATTTGACCAGCAATAGAATGAAAATAAAGTGTATGTAGGTTCAACAAACAAAGCCACCGTTCTTCTGTAATACTCTGTGCATTTAACCACCAGATCAGAACCACTCGGGGAGGCTGCACTCCATCTTCCTCATCACAACTTTCTGCTCATTTCACAGCACCCCCCACTGCTCTATTTAGATGCAGGGCCTTTGCAAGCTCCCCCCTCCTCCAGTTCTGTGCTTGCTGAGCACAGAGGGTAGACGATGCTGTTTTAATGGTGCTAGTTATGCTATACGTGGTCTTGCTGTTTCTAGGAATAGACATGCTCAGACATCAATTAACATCTAATTGCGGGAATTAATCTTGTTCATCTGCCTCAGACACCACAGAGATCAAACCAAGCCTATTTCCAGTTCTATTTTTAATTTAGTGGAATTACAGGGTTTTTTTCATCCAGTGAAAAATAATTAAGTGACATGCTGTCCAGAGAATACACAGTTCAGGGATCTGGGTGTTTATGAAGAAATGAACCAAGCAGGAAAAGATCATAACTGTTTGTGCCAAAGCATCTTTGTTACTGCAAGTCTTTCCTCTCTTCACACCTTCTCACCAGTATTTCTCTTCACACCTTCCTGCTTGAGTGATCCTCAGAGAGACAGTGAGAATTATGAGAGTGGCTTGGGAAGGAATTGAATTTACCACCCTAGTGAATAATCCCCATTTCTCAGGGTCAGCCTGTGCAAAACAAGCACGGAAAGAAGATAAAACAAGGAAGTGGAGGGAAAGGATTTAAGAACAACACCAACCACCAGAAAAAAAAAAAAATCAAGCAAAATGTTTTTGCAGCACTCTCTTAAAGCAGTCAGCCATCTTCTTTATTACTTGCTGAAGACAGTCATTGCAGGCCACAGACGAGGATTTGGACTGTGTTTTGTAAGTTTTTATACTGAATGGAGTGAAGCAGCTTTCAGGAGACAGCTCCCAGTCTGAAGATACTGCTCCAGTTTCCTACATACATGAGCAAGGAAGGCTTGAGCTTGGCCAGTGAGTTAGGGCGGAAGCAGGTTGGATTATTTAGCAGGAAAAGAACAGAATCCTACATAACCTGGAGTGAACCTGCAACAGATACTGTCAGAAAGCTGGGCTCTAAAGAGCTGTGTGACAGAAAGCAGACATGAGACTACACTCTGGGACTGGATCACACCACCTTCTACACCAAACTTAAAGTAGCTGAAGCAAGCATTATCTCCACCTACAATGCAGACTGCTAACCTATATTTATGGAAGGTTCTTTGATGAGTCATTTCGTTTTCAGAAAGAAGCAAACCACTCCTTTCTCATTCCTAGGTTAAACTGGCAAAGTCCTAGGTTAAATTCCAAGGTCAATAGGCATGATGTGTAGCTTCACTCATTTTTACTGCCTATGTCAGTCCAATTATTCTCTTAGCTCCTCAGCACCAGTGATCAGAATTGATCTCACCTAAGGCCGTCACCCCTCTCCTTCCTTTTTCTGTCATTTCCTAAATACAGCATGCCCAGTAATAACACCAAACCCCTCCTTTTTCTTCCTTCTGCTAAAGGAGAATGTGGAATACTCCCACTTCTATCAGCTCAAACTCCCTCCAGAAATGCAGCTTAAGGAAAAGGTGCTGTGAAGCTTTCTGGCACCTTTAGTATAGCTCACTCCCTATATGAGCAGCACATTTGGAGGGGATGAACACCAATCAGCTCCACACCCATAGAAATTTCAGAATTTACCAAAAAATAAAAAGAGTGTGGGAGAACCACCACCATTCCTTCTGCTCTCATAGATTTTGAAAAATCCCACTTTATTATTTGAAGAGTGGAATGGTTCCTAGAGCTTTGGCAACCAGACCTATCATTCCCACATTGCATTGTAGTCAGAAATGGAAAGAATTTCTGGTTCCCGTAGAGAGGAAGATGCTCAAAAACAAGACTTGGTTTGGTGACACTTTCCTAGGAACAGGTCAAATTTACACATCCTTATATGTGAGTGAAAGGCAGAGGCAGACTGTTGGTAGCAACGTGTGCTAAGAAGTTAGAAAAAAACCCCACAAAACCCATTTATTCAATGCACATCATTAGCTAGTTAATTTATATTCCTACCAAGCAGCAATAAACATCCTTCTGCTGCTTCCCATTCCCCTCACCCCAGCTTTTCCATTAGGAGCTCAGCTGGAGGCAAGGAAGGAGTGGGAGAGGAGGGAAATGGAGAACCTAATTCCATATACCTAGTTCTCTCAAAATACTGATACATAATTCTGCCAATGTATGTTACCTTGACTTACAACCTTTGTGCCCCCTTGCAGTCCTTACTCACTGCTGACAGCAGAGCTCCAAACTACTAACACCATAACTCAACAACAACTTGATTTGCTTGACACTTCCTCTACTATGTTATTTCTGGAGTTTTCCCCTCTTCCTCCTAATTGCATCCCCCCAAATCAACAATAATCCATACCATTCTATACTGTTTCATCCTGCCCTGCAGTAAACATACTTTCTTTAGGAGATAATTGCAATGAAACAAGAACATAAAGAAAAGTGAACCCCTTCCAGCACAAAGGTCTTAATTCTCCATCCAGATGAAAACCCCAAATAAAGCAAGGACCATTCTAATTGGATGGGATTCACCTCACTTGCAAATTACACAAAATTTTCTAGTGTGCAAAAGCACTTGCTATCAAGTGCTAAATATATCCAATGGCACAGAAGAAAAGAAAGAACACAGAATTAAAACTCTCAGATAAAGAGAGTAACCTAAATGTAAGCCCTAAGCTAAAAAACAGTACTTTAAAACATGAGCTATGCTCAAACAAAAACGTTCTCACATTCAGAGATCTCCTTTCTTTCTTTCTTTCTTCACAGACCTCAGAGGCACAGACAGTGACACCCTGATCCCAAAGCAATCCATTTACTTCTCCAGAGTAAGAGAGACACACCTGAACTCAACAATAACAAACAGGTAGAGTTAAAGTGGTGCAAACATGAGAAAAGAAATCAAATAGCTAAACGCAACAGCATTTTGGGTAACATGCCCCAGGCATGGAAGTAATGCTGAAGCATACCAGCACTTCAGACAGTTTTTGTAAATAACAGCCAAGATTTTCCTGAGTAGGAGAAAAGGGTGTTTAGATGAAAGACTGTAGCATTCCATTTGACTTGAACTGCAAAGCAAATCAAAATGTGACTTGCATTCCTACCTCAGTTTGTCATTTATATAATCATGATAATAATATTCAGACACCTTTAAAAATATTTTACTATCTTTGTTTGATAAATGCAACATTAAGTTTATTCATGCTAGTCACTTCCACTATACTCATTAGCTCTACTTGAAGACATCACAGCTTTATTAGAGAAACCAAAACTCCTTCATAAATTTCAATTACCTAGTACAAATCATTATTACTATTATTTTATTAACTCTTGTGTAATTGCCTGTTGTGCATACAACTACAAAGTTAATAAATGCAAATCCAACTTTAGAAGTTCTTTCTGTAACTTGTATTTGCATAGCTGGCACATGTGTGTGCTTACATAATTTCTTCATTAGCTTTAAAATCTCCATCCTGAAATTTTCACTGTGCTTACACATACTAGTGTGATTTAGACATTAAAATGTTATTTTTTTGTTATATTACTTACTTCCAAAGCAGTCTTTTTGTCACTGAAACAAAAAACCAAATCATCTCACCATTCAGATGTATGCAGAAATATCCATATTTACAGAAATTGAGGACAAAGAGGATCAGATTTTTATTTAGAGGATAACAAAGACAGCCACCTAGTTCTGTCAGGTATAATGTATGAAGATCCCAAACTACTAATCAACAGCTTTCACTCAGCTGTTGCCTATTGGTGGCAATACCTGCTGATTTAGAACACATGAGGACTTAAAATATACACCTGAGAGAAGGCAGTATTCAGTTTTGAGCATTACTCTAGGGACCATTATTAATTGGTAAAATAACTGTGTGTTCCCTGAAGAAGGGATCAGAACTCTGGACTCTCAGGTGACTGAAGTACTTCATGTGAGAGCTTAATTTCCTTTTCCCATGTATTATTTTGTGCATGATGACATAGCTTCAATAACACAGGTAACAAGTACTATGCCTCTCTCCTAGTAAACTGCAGGCTTAGATTTCTGGGAGAGAGATGTGACTTTGAAAGTTGTGAGGTTCCAAAGAAAACAATCTCTCACTTTCTGCACAGTTTCTCTGACAAGGTGTTATATACCAGGATGACACCTTCATCTCTTCTCCTACAATGAGAATACATTAAGGAAGAAATAAAAGCTCCCTTCTCTTTGCAGGCATCTCCGCTCTATAAAGAATTCCAAACAATATCCTAAATGTTTCCTAATTAAACACTTGAACTCTAAAGAGAGACGTGATGGATGATGAACCCTTCCACCCACAGTTTCCTACTGGTGGATCACTGTTCTGGAAACATTATTCTGGAAGTCATTTCAATGCATCTTCAAAACACTGTTCTTTAAGTTATTTTGATATACCCAGCTTTTCCTATACCTCATTCACGAAGCACAACTGGGATTTGATGCAAGTTTCAGATTCAGCTCCAGGGAGAGGTGATTAAAAAATAAAGCATTCTGGCATTTAAAGTGCTGTACTTCACTGTGCTGAATTGGCTTTGGTATCTAGCTCTTAAAAACTGACATAATGAAGCTGTATTTATTTGCCTTCCTCAAACTTAACCAAACATCTGAAGGTAAACGTGGCAAGTTAAAAGGAAAAAAAAGTGTGTGGGGGGGAAGAGTTCAAAACTAAACTGACAGAAAGCAGAAAGCAGCTGTAATATTACAATAAAAGAAGATATTTCAGGTCAGACTATAGTAGTTTTGCCTAGGCAAGGATGAGCAGGTACAGTACAGACCCATACCCTCCTTGAGGCTTGACACCCAGGAGCCGTGATGCAAGTCAGGCCCCAAGAACTGGATAGGAAATTATGGAACCACGACAGGAAAAAGCAGGAAAACAACAGACAGAAACTGAACGAATCACAGGGCATCTCTTGTAAATAAACATAACAACGATGGAATTACTGTCAAATCAAATTATACAAATTGGAGGTCGTAAGACGCAGCTGCAGAGCAGCCTGGATCGATCACTCCAAATAGAGCGGGAGGCGGGTGGAGGGCACCTCTGGCACACAGAGCAGCTCCTGGGGCAGCCGCGTTTACAGCTTGTGGCTTCCACAGATACGCGGGGATTGAGCCCCCGGCGCGAGAGGGCACTGCCAGGGCGAGGGAAAACCAAGTCTCTCCGTCACCCAAGAGAGCGAACACAAGGCCGAAAGGAGCCCCAGCGACACCTCCTCGGCCCGGCGGTCTCCGGCTCCCTCTGCCGGCGCGGCCATGGCCGGCGCTGCCCCCCGGGCCCGGGCTGCGGCCCCTCGGCTGGAACAGCCGCCCTACGGCTTCTCCTGCCCCTCAGCACCCCGGCTGGCCCAGGGGGCAGCGGGGAGGGGCCCGGTACGGCCCTGGCGGAGCCCCTCCGGGAGAAACGCTCCGGGTGCGGCTCCTGCAAGAGGAGAGGAGAGGAGAGAGCCCTGGAGCCGTGGGCGAGGGGAAAAGCCGGTGGCGGTGTTGGAAGTGCAGCGGGAGGCGGGTCGGAGCCCTCGTGTGGGGCCCCGAGGAGGGAGAGCGCCGCTCCAGGGGCTGTGGCTCTCCAGGGGCTGTGGCTCTCCAGGGGCTGTGGCTCTCCAGGGGCTGTGGCTCTCCAGAGGCTGTGGCTCTCTAGGGGCTGTGGCTCTCCAGGCGTCTCCGCTGTGAGGCTGCGGGAGGTGCTGAAGGTCGGGAGGTGCCTCTCCACGGGAATCCCGTCCTTCTGCCTTGAGAAAGCCTTGTGAGAGGTGCTGTGTTGTACCTTTCACGGCGTATCTGATCAGAGTAAGGCACCTCTCCCCAGGACAGATAAACCACCTTTCTTGTAATGAGTATTCTCCTTTTAAATTTGAATGGACTCCTTCAATAAGTTGGCTTTATCGTTTATTCTGTCTGTACAAAACACATCAGATTTCTTGCTAGAGATAAAACTATAGCAAAGGACAGCGTTTAACAAAGATATCAAAGGGTTTCTCACAAAGCAACGCTCAATACACACTTCATGTTATTGATGCTAAGGAAAGAAATAGATGGCCATTTTAGATCGTCCATCTCCAGAGGGAAAAGGACTTTCCACAGCAATTTTTAATGTAAAATTTCATCCTGCACCCAAAAAGTCCCAATTGGTTCTTTCAGCTGTATTTCACTAAGGATCCTAGAGCAAAATAGTAAACTCTTAAATAAATGATTGCATTAAGTTTACAGTGTCAACCTTCATATGGCACTGTTGCTCTTCTGGCTGGTTATGCAGATATCAGAATGCATTAAATAGTTTGTAGGTTGCTTTCCTTGCCCAGCATTTTGGCAGCATTTGCATGGGATACTCTACAACAAATTACATGAAACAAGCAAAACCAGATACTGCCTCAGCTTCCCTAACAGCGTGAAGCTCATAGTGTAGCTAAGGTAAATCTTCCTTTGAGGTCTTGGCCAGACAAACTGTTATTTAACTCACCTGCCTTTTTTTTTTTTTTTTTTTAATAAAATTGTCTTTAAAATGTATGTGGCGCATTGGAGGGGACAAAGTGTACAAGGACAGAAAGTGCATTGTCAGCCAAATAAGCAGCTAAATGCAATAAATAAGTAATGAGAGGAAGCAGGAGGCCCTGAAAGATGGGCCCATAAAGATGTGGGAATGCCCAGGAGAGCAGTCTTGTAAAAGAGCAGACACTACAGCTTTGCTCCCAGGCAGCTACCCAAAACAGGGGACGTGGAAGAGAAAGCTACCACTGCTCAGGGCAGATGCAGTAAGACTCCAAATGCAGGCACAGACACTTCTTGGGCTAGAATATTAATGCTTTACATTGTCAGACAGGTGCTAATTGCAGGTCACGGAGGAAAAAAGAATCAGTTTCTTCTTGCAATGTCCTAGAGGGATCAGACAGTCTGCCATTTCAGTTCACTAAAATCTAAGGCATTGTTCAGCAATGACTGAAGCCAATTCAGGGAGATTGGGAATTGTCCCCTCTTCGTTTCCCTTCTTCCAAGATGAGAAGGGCAACACTCACCTTTCCCTAATGCCATGTGTCCAGCATTTGTTGGAAAGTGACACTGTCATGAAACTGTTAAATCCAAGTTGTTGCAATTATTCCCAAGTGTTTCCCAAATTTGTTACATAATAAGGAACATTATTAACTGCCCACATCACCGTATGCCCTTGGCTTCACAGTTTTCCGTTTCAAGAGATGGAGACTGGGGAAGATACTTTCAAATAGAGGAGCTGTAAATTTGATTTTCAGAGGTGCTGAGATTTCTTAACTACCAGTGAAATTAATTGGAGGAGCATTTGCTCAGTACTGCTGAAAATTAGGTTGGTTTTATTCAGGTATTGCATCAATTTAAAAATAAAAGCCTTGTTTATGCATCCAGGTTGAAGATTTTGGCCGTGAGTTTTAGCAAGCATCAGTCTAAAGCCAAGTGCAAGCTCCACGTGGAACATGGAAAAAAATTCTCATTTCATTCTTCACAAATGTTAAGAGCAGCATTTTTGACTCAGCGTTCCTTTCTCAGTAGCATATGGTGCTCTGGAGATTACTGGGCCTGCTCTGTTATGTTCATACTTAGATGGTCATTTACAGAGTTGTCCCCTTTGGGGAGAGGAGCAGGGGGAGAGAGGCCTGAGGATTGATAGCTGAAATGCTATCTGATACTGGCTGTGGAAAGCCCATAAGAGGAATAAACCTATAAAAAGATGTTGGTTTTTTTTACCGTGAAGATGCAAAAGGACCTGTGGTACATTAATTTTTCATATGGAAAAGATAGAAACAGGTTGCAAGTTTAAATAATTTACTTAGAAGAGGTAACACACTCTCTTTTATCTCTAACTCATTCATTTTTCAAATACAGATGTTTCTGAGAAGCAGACTACTGCTGGCTCTTGAACAATTTTGTAGTGGGTGTGGTTTTACCAGCTCGGTGGAAACCCCAGGTGATAAGCCAGCCCCTAATGCCAACTCATCCCTCCACTGGGGTGGTGAACAGCAGGGACAGGGAGAAGAAAGGCCTCATTTATCAAATCTTTTGTGGGAAAATGCTCAGGCGAAACCCAGTAAAATACTCCTTAAAGCAGCTAAAGCCTTACAATGATATCCTTAGGAATTTATTCTCAAACCATCTGGAACTGATATCATTCCTGGACTCCCACCTATAAGGATTTCTGGGACACTCTTTCACAATGTAGTTATTAGGTGAACAGCAAGCTTTGCTGTGCTTTAGTCATCCTGCTTGCTGGGGTTAAGCTGGGTATAAGGAAAAGGAACACCTCCCAGGCCTTTTCTGGCAACGTAGCGCAGTATTGGATACGATAATTATAATTAATACTATGCGTGCAACTGTGCTAAATAGAGAATAAGAACAGAAAATGTTTGAAATGCACCAAAAGCATTCAAACTACTTCACAACAGCAGACTGTCTATTTACAAGCAGTCCCATCTTTCAGAAATCTCCATCCAAGTATCAGTGTTGGAAGCCTTTCTTTGCCAAGAATTCACTCTAGTTAGGGACTGAATCAGGAACTAGAATCTCCTGCTGCTTTAAACACCTCTCTTAACAAGAAAGAGCATTATAGACATAACAATAATGTGTATTTTTTTAGGCATTGCTGTCATTCTAGGAAAAGCCGCTTTGGAAATGCCAGCACCTTGAGCCTCCCACCATGTTGGGAACAGCATTCGTGAAGAAGCTGCAGAAGAGGAGCATCTTAATCACCGCTGAGTGGTATTGGAGTGTAAACACTCACAAAGGTCTTTATACCATGCAAGATCTACTAATAGGGATTTAGATTAGTGTCTCTCATCCCTCACTACAGAATGCCCTTTTTAAAATACAGGTGTAGAAAAATAATTGTTTTCAAAACTCCACATTACAAAACCATCTGACAGATGGCAGCTGACAGTGAATGTGACTGGTTCAACCTAACTTACGTATCTGAAGAGCAAAGAGCATTCTGCACTTGGAATGGATAGTTAAACTGTGATTATATTATTTGCTAATGATTAGTTTGTAAGAGATGATTATATTAGGCACAGCTATTTTCCAGCAGCTATATGACCACATGGAACAAGCCCATAGCAATCTGATTTTAGATTGCAAATGTTACAGTGCCAAACAGTGAGACCATCAGTACAATCCCCCTGTTAAAATTTCTTTACACAAAATAGTCAGTAACTCTGGGTGAGAGATCCACTTACAGAAACTATTCTCTGCTCAGAAACAAAATTCAAACTCAGTGGGTAAACAATTTGTTGCAGATAGCTTGGGTAGATCAAGAGCGGCAGGCTGGGCATACTGTCGCTGTCCTGTGCTGTACCCACCAAAAAACTTCTTGTAAGGGTGCATGCTGCAGATCAACATAAAGGACAAGCAGAACATCAGGCATTTTCTTTATGGAAAAACTGAACATGATGCTTTTGTCAGCTGCTTCCAGTAGACGACATGAAGCTGTGGGCAGGAAATAGGAAGCTCTAATAGAACAAAGCTCTTCTAAAGGGCAAGTCAAGCAAGCGCTCTCTAAAAAGAACAAGCACACATTTTGCAGGCAAATCTGCTGTCCAGCTGGATCTGTTTACCACCTGCCTTATCTCAGAGGCACAGCTGAAATAATAACAGGGATTTTGATACTAGTGAATTGCTTAAATATGGCTCATTAAAACCCAGGGTGAGTTGGGAAGGAAGTATTTGCTGTAAGATGCAGGAATGCCAGTACCAGGGACTGACATGTAAAAACTCCCTTGTTGCTGGCCATAAAGTGGCCCAGTGAGGGCTGCCTGCACGAGGAGTTTGGAATATAATTTGCTTTCCCTCTGAGAAGGGGATTTGAGTGGGATATGGGAACAAAGGGGAATATGTATAAATCAGAGAAGCTGCAGATGGACAACCTAGTCTACATCAATATCGGTGTCACTGTCACATTAGATGGTGGCCAAGATTTATTCTTCCAGAGCTTTTATAAGGAGCTGAAGCTTCCAGGCAGTCTGGAGAGATAACTGCTATGGGACTGGGTGTGACATGGCCCTTTTCCTACTAAAGAAACAGGATTAGCCTATTGCTTACTGTACTTCCTAACCTTGGTGATTTGAAACCTGTTTCATGCTGCCCATGGCTGGCTATGATCCCAGTGCACAGGACCTTGCTGTGAAGGCAGTTGGCTACCCAGGAGGGATGATTAGTGACTCCCCTCATCACTCTCTCCCAGAAAAGGAAAATGACCTTTATCTGACTCCTGCAGAAAACCTGAAGCCTCCAGAAGCCTTGGCAGCAAGATGAAGTAAATACTAATCAGTAGGAATCTTGAAACTAGTATCTCTGGTCCAATCCTGCAAGCCTTCAGAACACTTGACTTTTACACCCTTCAAAGAAGACTCATACTTTTCTACCAGTTCCTGAATAATTTTTTAGTTGTCACAAACATCACAAAGCAAATGGGTATTAACTGAAGCTGGGGCCTTTTAACCAAAACTTTTCTATTAACATTCATTCTGAATCCTTATCCACAAAGGTGAAATGTTGGGCTCATATTGGTTATTGCTTCACATTAAGTAGAACAATTGATTCTTCATGGAAGGGAAGGACTGGCACAGAGGTATCAATCAAAATTCTAGTCTCTAAGCCACAAATGTGTTAGCCCATGGGAACCAGAAGAATGTGTCAAAAGAATCAATGTGCCTTTACCCTTCATTATACAGTAATAAAGAAGAATTTATGAATCTGTATCTGACTTGCTCTTCTCCCTTTTGTCTCCCTGAAGCAGGGCAACAGAACACACACACACCAAGTTACCCAAATCCAGTATCTAAGACAGCAGAAATCTGATTATAATACTACGCTCTGTCAGCTCTCCAGAGATCTTATAACAGTTTGTAATTGCTAATTCAGGCTCAGAAACCCCAGTGAGACAGGCTAAAGCCAGTATTTTCATTTTTAGGTATGAGTAAACTGAGACCGAGTGAGGGGCTATGGCTCATGGAGTATTGCTTCAGGAAGACATCTTAGAATTGTGGCATCGTTGCATTGGAGCAGACTAGTTAATGAAGGTTTGTCCCCCAGAATTCCAGAACAGTGTGCCTGCTTAGCTTAATGGGGTTGGTCACACATGGGCAGTTGCCACCACCAGATAAATCAGAGGAAAGTGTAAAATTCCTCTGGCAAAAATTCATATTGTTCCCAGGGCATCTACTAATCTCTTCTGTTAAAGACACTATCTCCCTCTTGCTTAATTGCACTAAGATCTTTGAGTCCATTCTCCAGGATATATCAAAAGGAAAAAAAAAAGTAATTCTGTGGGCAGGGATGCTGGTGTTCAGGTTTCTTTTACCCATTAGAGAATTGGAATGTTCTGTTAGTGCTGTTGTAATGAAAATATAGCTCTCCTTCCACGTCTTTAGAATGACAAAGGAACTGATTTTATGGTTGGTTACATACTCATTTTAATGGAATTTTCTTTCTCCCTTCTTTAGCCAAGAAGGGGAATGTTTCAGATTACCACTATCCCCTGCAGTTTTCTGTGTTCTCCTAGGGAGGTGAACATATCCAGGAGGTAAATGAAACCTGCTTTGGTTCTTTCTAAATATTTGAATACCCAGGATTCCCTTAAAGGGTTTTTCATTTATCTGCCTCTCCTTCTGCGTGCACATCTCAGCTGATCTAAGAAACTCATCCTGCTTTTCTACTGAAAATACTCATAGTCATGTGTCTGATTTATCGTGGCAGTGTAGAACACAAGCACTTTTCCATGCTCCATTCAAGACACCTTTGCAATCCATCTTCTTCTTCTCCTGCACCTCCATAGTCATCTGAGTTTTGCAGAGCTGTAATTTGCAAAAACTAATGCCATGAACATGACTGTGCAATCACCTCTCTGTTTTCTGGGATTGGATTATTCAGATTATGTTTCATCTTTAATATGGCTGCAGCGGGAGTTGGGTGTGATACACTTCATATTATCACTTAGGTGCAGAGGTGGAGAGCTGGACATACCACTTAAAGGGTTGGAAATCACAGAGCTGATCTGTGTTGCATGGAGCCCCAGCTATAAACCTTGTCAGACTCAGTGCCTGTGCCACACTGGCAGGACAGGTGGGCTGTCAGGAATAGCGTGCAGGGACAATTTCCAGAGCCACAAGCAGTGGGACTGAGTACAGCTGTGCACAGTAGCTCTGCTCAAGCTGGATCTGAGCTAATGCCATGCAGAACCACTGCCTGCACATCTGCAGCTCCACGCTCCTGATTCCGGCACTTGTTTGTTCAAGTCCTGGTGGAGACCTAGATAGAGCTGCAAACCTAGATCCAGGCTAGCACTGCACTGGATTAGTGAAGCCTCTCTCCAGAAGACTAAGGAATGCTAGTGTGACTGTAAGAGCCAGCCAAGCTCTGATATGGCCAAATAGGCTCAACTGAACTCAGAGCTGCACTGGACACAGACATTGTGTATATTATATTGTGCTCTCAGGAGCACCCAGTAGTATTTGTATAGGCTTCTCATCTCACAACTTTATCTGTTACCTTTGATAATGGAGATTTTACTATAGCATCTCTCTCCCATCTCTTATCCAGTCATATTTAGGTATATGGGGAAAAAAAAATATGGCAGCTGAGATTTGGAAATTTGCCAAAAACTGCAACTGCAGCCGCTTAGTATCCACACTTACATTCTTAGTTGAATACATTTTTCAAGAGATTCTAAAGATGAAAACCTGCCCAGGTACAACTTTATCAAACACAACCTCATTCTTGGCTTGTTTGTTGGCTCTGATACTTTACTTATTTACACAAAGATAAGATCGACACATACAACATAGAGTAGCACTTGTCTTACGTTTCCAGGAGGCTAGAGAATGTCCAGGCAGCATGCTAAGACTGAGTATGCCACCGGAGAGACCACCTGACACAGAAAAAAAATGGACTGGTTTCTCTAGCAGGGGTGCTAAATTAATTAACTGTAATTTGTAATATATTTGATATGCTTTGGGCCTTTAATGCTTAAGAAAAACAATACTTTGGAGGGAAATAACAGTAAATAATTGTTTGAACTAGCTGATCATGACTGCCATTTCTCTGCTTCTAGCTCTATTCCCAAGTCCTTGGCTGTCATTTTTGCCCCATTGGTGTGTGAGATTTCCTTCAAGCTGATTTAATAGAAAGCATATTTGCACACACATTTCGTTTCACTTCAGTTTCTTCAAAACTAAGCTTCTCTGAGATTTTTGGCTTCCTGTACCTGCTTTTTGCCACAGCTTCTCATTTTTCTCTTTGTTTTGGCTGCGATACAAAAACTGAGATTCTGAGCAACTTTGCTTATTGAGGTTCCATTTTTTGAAAGAACCAGGAAATAACAGTTTCATGGAAAATTCTATTGGCTGTTTTCCTTTTTAATGCCTCTTCTATCTCTTTCTTAAGGATCTGTACTGCCCTTTTAATTTATTCTAGTTCTTCACATCTCTTTTTCCCCTCCTATTCTTCCTTAGTTTTCCTCCTCTAACCTTTCATTTCCTCTTTCTTTCCAGCCTCTCTCCACTGTGGAGCAGAAACTCCCATTCTCCTCAGTCCTGCAGGGTTTTTCTCTTGCCATGATTTGCATGAAAAGCCTTCCACCTTTAAAATGGCTTTCATCTTTAGAGTAGAAAAGTATACCTTGGTGTTACCCATAATATTTGAATATAGCATGGGGTTCTGAGTGTTATGCTTCAATTAAATATCCTCTGCACTGCGCCCTCTTTCTGCATGTCATTCTCCAGTATTGTCCTAAATTCCTGGACAAGCCATGAAGATATACATTTATTCAGAAGTCCTACTTGAGTGTTGAAGTTAATGCCATGGTTTTCTGAGGCTTGTAGGAAGTTTTGAGGTGGTTATTAGCTGATTAATAATCATAGGAGTATGAATAATCTCCCTAGCCAAATCACTGCCCTGCCAGTAGCATCTGACAGGCTGAGAAACCCACTTGAATGCAGAGATATGTACCCAGATTCACCAAACAGGGCATTTCAGGAGGCATGTTTAAAATTAAAACTATATTTCAGCAAATGAAATTTACATCAGTAAAATGTAAGCATGTAACTTTCCATCTGCAGTCAAACTACAGTCATACAAGATCCTCTACATGACTGCAGGGACCTGTCTGGTAGTCAGAAACGCAAGTTTATTTTGAGTTTCACTTTTGAATCTATAAAATGAGGCACAGCTTCATCATTTTTGGCCTTGTATCCTACAGAGAATTTAAACTGTCCTACAGCTATGGATTGCAAATCCCTGACCTGACATGATAGTGAGCAATACTTGTTTGCTCCTTCCTTGCTACAACCATTAGAGAAGTGCTTTCTCTTGATCAGAGGCCACAAAATTAATTCCTACAGATCTCAGGCTAGCTGGTGGGTTAGTTAGTTTCTTCTCTTTCTGTCATCAAAAGAACTGTATAGAATGAGTAAAAAGAAGCCATGAACATGCAGAACAGTGCAATTATTTCAAATTCATATTTTTACCAGCTCTTAATCATGCCGGCAGTTTCCTCCCACTCTGCTTCATGTGCTGAGCCTCCTCGTTTCCTTTAATCATTAATTAGAGCACTTGTCAAGCAAAAAGATTCTCACAAAATCCAAGGCTCCCCTGAATTTAGTGATTGCCAACCCTGTCAGTCTTTCAGCAAAGTTTATTAGTTATGTTTTAGCTTCTCCATTCACAATAAAACAGTTTGTCAATGTATTGATCCTTACTGGTTATACTGTGGGATAGCCACTTTCCTGACACATACTAGTGCCAAAGGAACACTTGCACCAAATACATGCCATAAAATGATTGTTCAAAAAAGCAATAACAAGAACGAGGAAAGAGGGGACAAAAATGTGCAGAGTTTAGGATTTTTTAATTTAAGATATCCTCTTTCACTTGCTGGTTTCTCTTCCCCCTGTCAGCAGTTTTTCCCCTTAACATAGACGTTCCTTCCCACTTGTGTAAATTGTAAATCTGATGTCCCAGACTGAATTTAGTTGTGCCGTTTAGTGGAAATACACAGACTTCTGTGAATGTCTGGATTTTTTTGCATAGTGAAGCCATAAGTCTTGTTTGGTAATCTAAATCCTGCTAAAGGGAAATTCAGACAGAACAGTAATTGAAACGCAGATTTACAATGGTGAAATATGAAAGACAGCTGTTACAATCCCTTTTGCCTTGAGGTATGAATGAAAAAAACCCCCAAATCAGCAACCCAAGTTAAATTTCTTATGCTGTAGGATAGTTGCAGCAGATTTTGAGGAAAGGTCATTCCAGGATGGAATATACTAGCTGCTTTCTCTAAATTTAAAACTACAATGAAAAGAGGATCCTATGTTTTCTACTGTGAGACCACTGTTCCATCGTTTCTATTTTCATATAATAGACATTTGGAAAAGTCCCTTTACATCTATAATCCAGTCTCTAGTTATAAAACCCCCAACTTATTCTCATTTAGAATCATAGAACCACTGAGGTTGGAAAAGACCTCTAAGATCCTCAAGTCCAGCCATTAACCCAGCACTGCCAAGTCCACCACTAAACCATGGTCCCTAAGTGCACATCCACATGTCTTTTAAATACCTCCAGGGACAGTGCCTCAACCACTTCCCTGAGTAGCCTGTTACAATGCTTGACAACCCTTCTGGTGAAGACTTTTCCGTAATACCTAATCTAAACCTCCTCTGGAGCAACTTGAGACCACTTCCTCTCTTCCTATCACTTGCTACTCAGGAAAAGAAACTGACCCCCACCTTGCTACAACCTCCTTTGAGGTGCAAGAAATTTGCTTGCACAGACTTTGCCCAGACCTATTGTTTTGTGACCTTACCTATTATTTTGTGTTTGAAATTATATTTCAAGTTCCTTGATACAGGAATCCCATATGTATTTTTCAGTGTAGAGGTTTATAGAATACACTCAGGTGACTTTAAAACCATATTAGAAGAAAGAAAACATAATATGGCAATGATTCTGAATTTCACAGACATTCATTATTGCACATTTCCACCTGTTTTTACTTCTCATATAAAAGATTCTGCATTAGACTTGGAATTAAAGATTGCAGGTAGCTGAACTGTAGCAAAGGCCATAAGCATAATGGTTTTATTATATTTTAGTTATTTAGACCTGCTGTCACCCATATAAGTAAAGGCAAATCTCTCCACCCAGCCAACTGATCAGAACATTGTTTTCACCACAGACGTCACTTAAGACTGAAGTTATTAGCTCAAGATGCTTTTTATAGTGTTTCTTGAGTATTTAAAGATCCCTTTGTCTTGTGAAAATACCAGCTCTTCGGGAAAGAGGTTGCTTTCTGTCTTCCTCAGACATATTTTACTATGGCTCAATTTTGCTATTGCTAGGACACTGATAGTTCCTTCTGCTTTTACACAGGGTTTTATTCCAAGCATTTTCTGTAAATCTACATTATAGAAACTAATGTTGATTCAGCCACAGAGTTTAACATTGCACTCTTAACTCACTATGCCTACGTAAATTACCTGAGCACAGGTAGTGCTTGTAGCTATGGTACCTGAGTGCTCAAGCAGACAACTCCACACCAGTTTTATTTAAGAGTAAGTAGAGTAAACCAGACAACTGTGCAGTTACGAGATCAGAAGTCTCTCTCAAATGTGCTCAGAATCCATACTGGTTGTGCCATTCTGTTGATTGTTTTTGCCAGAGTTTGTTCTCCAGGTGACATGGGACAGCAGAAAGAATTTCTGAGAAACCACTGGATTCTTGGTCTCTGGGCAACGACAACAGCAGCACAAACTGACCTTATCTATTACTGATGAACCCTCCCTATAAATACAAGCAATGCAGGAAAGCAGCTGATAGTGCAGCTTCTTTGTAAAACTCTTGATTCAGTGTGCAATGCATGGTGCTTACAGTGTACCTTTACTACAGAACTCCACAATTTATAGTGGTTCAAACTATGTTTTGAAACCACATGAAAAATAATCCAAAGGGACTTAGGGTAATAAAATTCTCATAGTAATGTTGTTACCATTAATTAATCTTGATGATATGCATACACTGTACCTCTCAAAATCACGGTGACATCCTTCACAGTGTTGCTTTCCAATATCTGACACTACTGTAATAAGACATTATATGAAATTCCTTTATTACCATGCTAAGCATAGAAAAATCTAGTTGAGGTCTGAATGATAAACACATAATGCAATAAATCATACATCCTGTGCTGTGATGTGTCTACTAGGAACTAGAAAAAGCATCTGCTTTGGTTTGGGTTTATTTTTCAAGTGTGGTCTGAATTGGTTCTTCTCCAGCACTGGAAACCACAGCATAGGAGCAGTGTGTTGTTTGTATGCTGAAGAGTCCCACCTAGTTGGTATTTCTTTGGACTCTGCTTTTAGGATTTGTTGGCAGCGTGACTTGCTGGCTTCACTGATTCCTAGTGCCCTCTACAAGGTGAGCCTTAAGCAGGCTGATGCACTTGTTCTCTCCCACCACAATCACTCCTCACTAACATGGACATGTCCCCAGTATGATGCTGTGAAAAGGCATGATCTTCAAGAAAAGGTAAGTAAGACAGCAGGATGAGTGCTTTATTATGAACAATATGTTTTTAATTTTTCATTGTCATTTTACTAAAAATCTTCTGACCACCTAGACAGATTTTACTTGCCAGTATCATTAAGAAATCCTTATATTTTGATGTTGCATGGGTGGAACTATGATGCAGTACTACATTACTGTAATAGCTCAGCAAAGATCCTTGAGCATGTAACATGTTGTAAATTTCCTGTAATGGAAGAAAATATTTCTGGTCACTTCAGGGAAAGGGGCTTTCTCTTTACTGTATTTCCCCAAGTTTTGTCATGAAAATCAAGTCACAGTCAGCTGCAATCAATAGGAAGTCAAAGCTGACTGAACACTCCAATATATGATCCCTTCTGTTCAGTCTTCAGTGTTTCTACAGCTTTCAGATATTCAACAGTATTCAGATATTCAACTTTAAAAGCCTTCCCCAATTTAACGCAGAGCCCCTGATGCATCCCTAACTAGGTAGGATAATTAGATGAACCAGGCACACAACACTGTTAAACTAAGGATAGTCTCTATGGCAAATCTTTGAAAAGCAAAAGATAAAACTCCCACTGGAATACACAAAGAAGCAATAACCATATGGGGATTGTGATGTTGAATATATCAGATAAATCAAGAAGAATATATCTCAGGGTAAGTCACCATATGGCAGGCATCAGCAAGGCTTAGACATTCTCCTCAGCTTGGGCTGTGTGTTTCTTACACAGGTCACAGAAAAAAAATTGCTAATACCAGGAAAAAAAAGTGAAAGATCAAAGTCTGCACATGAGTTAAAAGTATCTCAACATGTGGGAACAGCATGTAATCCACGGAGCAAAAGGAGCAGTGTACTATATTGCCATCTGATGCTTCCAACACCTGACTGCACGCAGGGGTACAGCCACCTCAGTTCCCTCAGCCTGCAGCCTGGTCTTCTGACCACCATATTTGAAATATAAAGAAAAGAGTAATCAGATCTCATATTGCAGGACAAATAGCCATCACACGAGGAGATAATTAGAATATCTCTTTGCTCAAATCTTATACCATGCTGATTACCATGTTTTCTGAAAATGCACCATGCAGTAAAAATTCAACTGTTGTTTTTTCTCTCTCCCCTACCCAGCATCTCTTCTTAGGAATTGCTTCCTGTCTATTTCTCTTCTGTCCAGGACCACTCAACAGGTCATGTATGCTTTAGAGAATGATTTCCTTCAACTGAAGCATCATACAGTCGTCCTTGCCAACAGCAATATAAGTGACTTGACAGAGCAACAGATGTGTGACAGCATCTATGCTAGGAATGGTTTCCTCCCTTTCTGGAAGCAGTTCATACATTCACAAACTGGTCAAATTTGTTTTGTAATGCATTGGTCCATCATTTAGTGAAAGTGAGTTAGCAATTTCCAAGGTAATTCCCCTATTTTCCTGTGAACAGCTCTGACAGGAGCCCCCAGGGAAATAACCATTAAGCAAACATCTGTGTACTTCCTATCTGTCAACACCTCAACAGCTTCAGAAGTGGGGGCTGACATGACGGACCTGCCAGCTTTACCAGAGCCCAAATTCTGAGGCAGCTGAGATTAGCAGAAACTCTGAACTGTGCAAAGTAGCAAATTGCTGTTTTCCTAAATGTATTTTGTTCGCCTTGATACAATATATGTCAATTTTTACAACAAAAATCTCCCTTGAGAATCTGCTGCAGGATTAGCATTGTCATCTGTCTAGTGATGATACATTGTACTGTCAACTTGTCAAAATGATTAACTGAACTCAAAAGCTAAATTTTTAGTACTTTCATGATAAATTAAATGCATAGAGCGTTCTTTCTGTTTGTCAGCATCTGCTATGTTTTAGTAATTTGGCTCTGATGGTGGAGGGAAAAGGAAAAACAGAGTGAGGAGAAAGACAGGTAAGGAAAAGCATTAATCTTGAGAAAAATAAGACTATGATCTGCCCATCAACCTTAAGATTAAAATCACTCAAAAAACAATGGGCAATTTTATATTCACTTAAGGAAAAAACATTAAAGCAACTTGCTACTTCACATTCTCAGAAGTACAATCTACTAAACACCTGTTACATAATAGTTTCTACAATATTTTCAGGGGAACAGAATATGTTACTGAACTTCCTTGCCAACACTTCCAAACTACACCTGAAATACACCTTTGCATAGTACCTAGCAGAGAATATTTTTTTCAGTTAGATAACTAATGAAACTGTGATCTTATGTCACCCTTAATATATACTAAAACCAGGGATGTACTGCAAGTGACATTAGTGACAGAGACTGTACTGCAGTTACCTTGATACAAATTTGTAATCAAGTTGAAAACATTTAATATTTTGGATATAGATATTACACAAGCATCTCAGTGGAGCAAAAGTCAAACATTACATTTGATGCAGGACTGCTACAGGCAGCCATGGGCATTCTCTATGGTGTTTTAGCAGTAGGCACATAAATTTATGTCCTGCCCAAGACAGCATGGTTGATTTGGTTTGCCCACTACCACAATCAGTGAAGACAACTGGAGATCATATTCAATACATAAAATATAGATATATACCAGCTTCAGTGTTCAGCCAGCTTCCAACCAACTACATAGCAAGCCAGGATTTGGCAGCCTTTAAAAGCAGATGATCTAAACTATTTTGTCATCTCCTGTCCTTAGAAACTGCTATAGAGAGACACCAGCTTTACTTGTAGGTCAGTTGGTTGATGTGGCACTGAATATTCATGTTTCATCAGCTCCTGTCTGTCTCATGTCCTTCAGAGAGAAAAAAATCCTTGCAACCTTTACAAGAGCATCTCCTTGACTATGGATTGTGACAGGCTAAAGTGAAGCGCCAGGCCCTTTCATGAGCTTCTTCATATACATAAATCTGGTGAAAGGATCATTTTTTGAAGATGAATAAAAAGCCTTCTTCCTCTTCCCTTATCCCTCTGAGAGAATATCTGAAATGTGTAATAGTTAAGCTTAAAAATCATGGCATTTAAGTTATTGGAACAGCCACTTCCCTAAACAGCTACCACTGGGAGCAGTTCGGAGTTAATGCTTGGAAAACAAGAAAGAAAATGCCCTGGAATATCAGCAAACTCATGGCTTCTGTTTCTGAGGTTGCCCGTATTAAAGATGACATGAAGGGAAAACAGCATCCTCTTTGAGCAGATGTTTTAATCACCCTAGTCATGTACTAGAGCCCCCACATGTTGGCCCATCACCCAAACAGATATGTGCCAGTGTGAGAGACAGTGGAAGTTCTTAAACACACCGACAGTCAAACCTGAATCTGGCAAATGCCAATTTCTTGCTGTAAGTCATGAGTCCTAGTCTAGTTTGAAACAAAAAGAAAGGTCAGTTTAATGGGGAAATCAGATCTCATAAAATATGCAGGATAACATAGGTATGCTTATACTACTGCTCCCAGTTCCAGAAAAGTAGAAAGAATACTGGAGCTTGCTGGCTGTTCCAATCAGGGGCTAATACAAAATCACAATTGTGCTAAAAGTTACCCCAGTTAGTTTTTCAGACTTTGAAAGTACTAACCCGGTATTCAGTGTTCTCTGCCCAAACTCTTCTACAGGTCTGCAGCTGGAAGAGATGCTTTTGACCTGTACTTTCCTCCATTTAAATAAACCTTTGCACCAATCCTATATGAGAACATAGACAATGTCTGTGTAGTAATTATACGACTTATTTCCCTTTCAGTAGATTGAACTTGAGAATAGGAGAACAGAACTGTCACTGTCAGAAAGCCCTTCCATTCTGGAATTACAAAAGGGGATGAAAGCTGCCAGAAATAGGACAAGAAAGCAGGACCATTAAACATATAGGAAAGAGTTAAGTGTACACATCAACTGGAAAGCTGTTGACTGGGAATATTTGTATACCCCAACTGTTATCTCCCATGTCTTTGCTAAAAAACACAGTTCTTCCAACAGCCTCAATTGCAAAGCAGTGCTTTTTTATCCTACTAGGTTTTCACCTAGACAGTACTATGACAACATCAAAAGCATAGGTAATTCCTTTCCTCTTTCTATTCACTTCCAAAGCTAGCCATTATCACTAATAATCAGATAAATCAAAATATAACTATAATGTAAGTTTATATACTTCTACTAACACTATATAGCTTAAAACATGGTTAAAAGATCACCATGACATGTATTCCATTTATATTAATAAAACTCCATTTATCTGTTTATTAATAGTGAAAATTTAGCTTAAAATACATCTATAAAATAAAGTGTCACCAATGTTATGTGATGTTGAAATCTGAACAGCATTAAGTAGCAATAAAACTACACTATGTCAGCACCTTGGCAAAAATATCTTTTCACCCAGCAGTTGATAAAGAAACATGATAATGTCACATCTGAATTAAAACAAGACGGATATTTATGTAGAGGTCTAGCACAGAGCATTCACCATAAAGAACACACCTGATAGAAATACATCTATTTGTACCACATTCGCCTTTCTTAAAATACACATCATAAGTGTTCATTTCATTAGATTGTTGGAAAGCAAGACTTTTCAATTCCTTATAGTGGCTCAGTTTAATACATTGCAATGATGGATTGATAGTAAATTGCCTTGTTAAACAGCAGGCACTTACAGAACTGCACCAGGCAGCCTCAGCTGTGCCTTAAGCAAATTTCTAATACTCTTACCATGTCCCTCATTGACATACGCAAGTATATTTGTTTGTGCCTGATCTCTTCATAGATGTTGTGCCTAATGAAACCATTAAATCAAGCTGCAAAAGGGCTATTTATCAAAAAGTAAACACCTCTGAATAGAACTCACACTTGTTCTCATGCATCTCCAAGGCAAGGGCAATTAGGAGTAATCATTGCTAGAATCACTTTTATATGGCTCTCAAGCAGTAATCCTGGAACCTGTAACAAAGCTTACTACCTAAGAATACAACAGTTCATATTTTCAAAGCTCAAAAATTCTCTGAATCCAATTAGGGATCTCTCATTAGCAAAGTGGGTGCATGAACACAGCTGATTTGCTTGTAGCCATTTGCGTACATCAGGTATGCAGAAATATGTGCAAGTGTGCGTGACCTGCAAGGCAGAGAAGTCTTTCTATTAAATAAGCACAGCTATGCCTCAATCTGTGCTGCTGCCCTGTGCATGAGCTCCAGGCAGTAGGTCACACAATTTGAGAATAACCGAGGCATGAGGCAGTAGCTAAGGGTAGACCAGGGAGTGGACACACTAGAAAGCAGTTACATCCCCACGAGGATTTTATCCCAAAGAAAAGGCGGCTCAGGGGTGACCTTATTGCTCTCTACAACGACCTGAAAGGAGGTTGTAGCCAGGTAGGGGTTGGCCTCTACTCACAGGTAACAAGCAACAGGACAAGAGGGCATAGCCTCAAACTGTGCAGGGGAGGTTCAGGTTGGACATCAGGAGGATTTCTTTACAGAAAGTGTTATTAAACATTGGAATCGACTGCCCAGGAAGGTGGTGGAGACACCATTCCTGGAGGTGTTCAAGAAACAACTGGATGTGGCACTTGGTGCCATGGTCTATTTGCCAAGGTGGTGTTCGGTCACAGGCTGGACTCAATGATGTCAGAGGTCTCTTCCAGCCTAATTGACTCTGTGATTCTGAGGATAACCAAATCCCTTGGCTATTCAATAGATGTGCTTCCCTGGCTGGGGGCAGGCTGATCACCTGCATATAGCACATGTGGGCCCCGAGCAGCAAATCCTGCCTTCTAAAATCCATACCACAAGAGGTAGTGAAGGACTATGAATGAAACTGGGGACTGACAAGCAAGTCTCAGGTAAAAGTATGTGTATGACCTGACAGATCTGAAAATGCAAAAACTACTCCACAGTGCACAGAAGGGTGGGTCATCTCCATTTCCTCCTCAATAAACACACAATGTGAAAACCCAGGATTTTCCTTTTACCTCTTGCAGAGGAAATAATTAACTCACAAATACATTCAGTGCCTCGAAGAAGTCAAGGAACATAAGGATGCCAGTGATCGAGTTGGTATATTTAGAGTTTCCAAAAAGCTTTTGACAAAGTTTTTCACAGAATGTAACAGTTATATTTCACAGAATATAACTCTGCTATAAGCTACCACCAGAAACAGGATGCCAGAGTAGGGAGATTGTAGCACTCACCAAAGGCTCCAAGAAACTGAGCTATCATAGGGCATAGAATGCCCCTTCACAAAGAAATAATGTTCAAAGGATAGAAAACCAAGTATACCTTTTATATTCTATAATACCTTCTCTTGCCAACTTGATTTTGTTCCAGAGATGGTGATATTTCAGTCCTAAGCAATACCACTATCTCTCTCAAAAACATGCCATGAATCTTCACATCCAAAAAACCACAGGGAGGCGTTTGATCAAACAGAGCTACAGATGTGTTTCCACAAACACACTGGTAACATTCTGGCTCTATAAGCCAGAAGAGAGCCTGGGAGCATTCGGTTTGTTGCTGAGGGTGAAGACTTGTGAATATTTTAGTTTCTCTCAGTTATGCAGTCTTCAAAAAAAAAAAAAAAAAGGTTAGCAATTTAAACGTCAACCTTCAAGTTGATGTTTACCACCTTAAAAAGCAGATGACAAAGAACAGTCGTTCATAAATGGGACTAAAGTTGGCACTGCAGAGACTAGGAATGCAACTTCCCAATGACTCAGCTGCAACAAGGGATATTTTTGTGATGCATCTACTCTTACTAAATGGAATTCGCTTTTACCTACACATCTTGGTTCTTAAGATGCTTTTGAAGCAAAACCTACACACTTTTCCAGCTACAGGTTAGCATATTATTGGGGGAGAAAAAGGGGAAAAGAATGACAAATCACAGAAATACAGAGACTCAAAAAAGATCTTATACAATTATTTTTTGTGCTTTGAGCTCTAAGGCAAAAATTGCCCACTTTCCAGGATGTTTAATTTAATTACCACAGCCTACAAGGATATTTAAGCAGCAGTTAATAGAGGGTAAAATACAAAATAAGTAACAAGTGTTCTGTTTATGTGCATTTTTCTTTGTATTGTGATTTGGTCTGTATCTGGTCTTTACGACTCACGCTCCACTGATGTGTCATGGTCTTTTAAGCTTCAACTGCCAATGCTCATTAACAAGTGAGCCCAACACAGAATTAGAAACAACTTTGAAATAAATCCTCAGGCTATACCATCCAAACTGACTGCACTCTACTACTGTTTGGAAAGGCAGTTGTATTTCCACTTCAGTCTGCAATCCCTTCATAAGCCTTACCTCTTGATGATTTTACAAGCCTAAGCCTGAAGATAAACTGGACCCTTACCAGAGCAAAGAGAAAGAATATTTCTACAATTGCTACGAATTGTATTATCTTGAACACAATCAAAATTCTGCATGAGGGCCACAATGAAAATTTCCCAAAGGCCTCAAGAAGCCTCTGATTTGTCAAGACAAAGCAAAAAATCATTTTAACTTGGACACATGGCCTGGGAATGGCTTCAGCATGCGCTCCTTCTCATTGACTGGATTATACTGCTTTCTGTCTTACTTTGAGCCTGTACCCTATTATGCAAATATAATTTCCAAAGTAAGGCTTCCTCCCCTCAGTATTGCCACATGTTGTGTCACAATTTAGTAACTGAGGTGAGTGGCAGCTTATGCTTCAAAATCCACACATCTGCTTTTTAAAATGAACAGCAGGATCTAACACTTAAAAAATCTCATTTTTCTTCTTAAAATCTAATTATAACTGTCAAACGTATTAACTATTGTATAACAAATCAACACACAAAAGAAATTAGATCCAATTATACTATGGCATTGTATGGTTTTCTCTGGTACCTCAGCTTGATCCTACAACTCAGCATCATACTTCTTTTTTTGAGTTTGACCTCTCCACTTTCTAGGTAACAAAGGGTATATACATTCATGGAGGGAATAGCATGACACACGTACAAATGCTTAAAAGATTATATTATAGAGAAATGTAGTGTTGTTACTGGAGAACAGCCACTGCTTTAGGGCATGAAGTTCTGAAATCCAGGCAAGGCTTACAAAAATTCTGTTCAATATGTGAGGCTGATAAGATAAAGGAAGATAAAGGCCCACTATTATGAATCAAACATTCAGTGCTCCCACATTTCATGGCAGTCTGATGAAATCAAGTGCTAAATACTCTGAAAAATCAAGCCTTTTTCTGGCTTGTTTGAAAACAAAATCCCAAGTCTCAAAATATTTCCCCACTTTTTTTGTGAAATGAAATAAATACTCATACACTTCATCCAGAGTGTACAGCAGCACATCCTGGTAGCAACATCCCACAGCTGTTGTTCTCAGTGTTCACAGTAGTTTTGTGGATGCTGACTGGTCTGAAAGTCACTGCAAAAATCACCAGCATTTTCTATATTGATATTAAGACTGTCATTATGAGTTAATATAACAACAACGACGTTATTAACTTCCTTGCCATGACGAACAATCAATACAATTCTGCCAAAACTCTTCTATTCATGCATGCAATATGTGAGCAGCACCAGACAAGTCTCTACCATTATTTTAACAAAACTACAGACAAGCAGTTAAGCACAAAAGATCACTTTATTTTTCAAATCATACCCCCTCTCATTCTTGAAAAGGTGTATTTCTAATTGTCACTATTTTAAATATACTCTATATTTTCCTGTGAAGTTAAATACTTTGAAGAAGAATCCCCAAAGAAATAAATACAAAGCACAACAGTTTCACTTTATGATTTGCTTTGAGCATTGTCTGGTCTGGCATCCACTCTGTCAAGTTTTGCTGTTCTTTGAAACTCTTGAAAAAGAAATCCACAGTCAGCATTCCTTGCTCTCCAGAGCCCTCTGCTTATCAGCTGTTAATACAAACTGTTAATACAATGCCAGAGCATGCACAGAATAGCTTACAGCAGTTTAGTAATTCTAAAACTTTCATTACAAATACACATGTTGCTACTAAGGAAATAACTGGGATGCTTCTTTTCTGGATGCACATAGAAAATTCCATGTTACAAAATGTTGTTTGATGATGTCCACGTCTGCTGGTGAAAAGGAAATCAGTACTAACAAGGTTTGCCGGGTTGTACAATGGATAACTTACAAAACCAGACAATTCCCAAAGTTATCAACTGGATCAACTGCAGCACAATCTGCAACCATCATTTTACCTGAAACCTAATTAGCCCAAAGGGTTGGTAATGCACATCCATTGCAGTATAAAATGATACCAAGGTCATCAGAACATGCCTTGTGGGGTTTGTTCTCATATGATGAGCACAGTCCAATGCAACAGCACGGCTCCTGCTCACAGCCAGAAAGGGAGGTCTGACGTTGCAATTTTATGGCGGTTGTCATGGCAATGGAGAGGGGAAAGTAGTCCAGTGCAGGCAGCATCATGTCCCTTCAAAGAGAAAGTTGAAGCACTTCCCATACCAGAAGCTGCTCTCCTGAAAAGCTTTTCTTGAAAGAGGTATCAGCGTGAGCCTGAATGGGTGTGGCTGTGAACTCATCCCAGTAACATGTCTCACCTGGAACAGTACTCCTGAAAATGCAATCATGGTCTGGCAGGCTGATTTCGCTACATACACATGAACTTAAGGAACATACAAAGACTATGATAAATTCTAAAAATTGCAGCTGAAACTCGTACCTGTTCACAACAAGGTCTGAGGTAGTTTAGAACCACTCTATGAGAAAGAAGGAAAGGGATTTAATGCACAAAAATTTCAAGATACAATTATAATTGCTACAGAGAAGGGGAGTGTAACAAAGTGTAAAACAGATTTAAACTACTGTCGGTCAGGAAAGAGGAGCTAAACACAGAAATAAGTGAAAAAGTTCACTAAAAGCTAAACTTCTATTTAGCCTGGCTCTGAACATTAACATTCACTACAAAAAAACCCCAAAAACCAAACAACAAATCCAACAACAATAATGAAATTGAGCAAAGCAGAAAGGAAATTTTACAAGAGATTGGACAAGGTTAACAGGCATAGGGTCCAAATTGTGAAGTAGCACTGAACTTCACAAAGTGAATCCACATGCTCAGTGTGATGTTTGGATCTCTGACAGCTGAAATACCTTCACACAGGGCCACTGAAAAGCTAGAAATGCTTTTGAGATTCACTTTTGATGATGCAGTTTATTTAGAAAAGAATATTTATGTACAATCAATGCATTAAGCAATGCACAACTAACAAATTGAGCATATATCTGGGGCATCAGGGTGAGAAAGAAATACTTACATTTATATTTAAGCATAATTTAGATTAACCAGCACAAAACCTGACCTATTTCTTAAGTCAACAGTACACTTCTTACTGATTTTTCTCTTAAGGGTAACAGATTTTAAACAGATTAGGGAAGTACAAGGTCCAAAAGGGTTAGTATTTTGCATATCCATAGACAGCCAAATTTAAATGCTGCTCACTAGCACTTGTCAGCCTAGTGGCAGTTGCCTTTAAAGTCTGATGTGATTGAAAGGGGATGAGGATATTTTATTCAGCATATGACAAAGAGGAAAAATAAAGTTTTAAAATTCCTTAAAATATCACAATATGGAGGAAAGCTGCAGGGAACACCAGTGATATGATGCTAGATAGGGAGGAAAAGAGAAGTAGTAACAAGCAGATTGGGGAATGCATGTAGGAAAAAGTAATAGCTGAGAAGACTGGAGACAAACAGAACTAGCTCAGACCACAAGAATCATATCTTTGTGTTGCTCTTCCCATAAAAACTACTAAAGCCTCACTCCCTACGTTCTCTTTTAGTGCTCACATTCAGGTGAGTGAGATTCCTTAACAAAATTCCCTAAATTAAAAAAGAAAGGGCATGCAGAAACACATCTTTGCCAATAGTCACTTCAACTTGGGTAACACATACATTTTCTTTGCTATATATGCACAGATGCAACCGTGCAATTCCATACCAGTCTTTCCCTTAAACTGCTCCTTGCAACACCAGCTCTTGCTTTAAATGACATTTTTAAATCTAATCATCTACCTTCCATGAATTTTGTATTATTGTATAAAAACATTCACTTTAAGTATTTACGTCTCAAAATGAATAAGGGACATAATTCCTGAAATAGATCCAAAGAAGAAGAAGAAATGCTTTACTGTGAGGGTGGTGAGACACTGGAACAGGTTGCTCAGAGAAGCTGTGGATGCCCCATCCCTGAAGGCGTTCGAGGCCAGGTTGAACGGGGCTCTGAGCAACCTGGTCTAGTGAAGGTGTCTCTGCCCATGGCAGAGAGGCTGGAACTTGATGATCCTTAAGGTCCCTTCCAATCTGAATCATTCGATGATTCCCTGCTTCCTCTACTGAAAAGAAGCTGTGATAACTACTGTTCACTGGCACATAGCTCAGACATACAAACTCTCATCTGAACAGTAATACTGTCCAACTTACTTGATATTTCAGGAGTCAGCTGTACTTTTTGGACATGTAGAATTTGGTGTAAAAGATCATATAGGTTTGTTTTGTAAATTCCTCAGACTACTAAATACATACTGAAGTTGTTCATGTATATCTGCCAAATCTCAGGAGTCACTGGATAATTCAGAAAATTATGACAAACTAGGTTACCTTGTTTTAACCAAGCATCTGCACAAAGAAAATAGATGTGCCAAGATAATAAATATGAAAAGAATGAGTAAAAGTTCATTTTACCAATAGTGCAGCTTTCCTCCTCTATTATAGCTCGGGGCCTAAAGTAATAGGAGGCACTGGAGAGGCATGTTTACACCTGTGCAGGGTGATGCCACCACTCATTCAAGCTTTTAGTAATCTGAACTTCAATTCCATTATGGTTATGTAAGGAATCAATTATCATTTTTTGCCAAACATCGAACTACATTATTCTATTAAGGCTGGAAGGAATGAGTAAGAGAAGAGAAATAATTCTCTAATGACTGTTTGGTGATAATGTCCAATGCCAAGGGTGGAAGGAACTGATTCTTCACCTCCACCATTTGTATGTATCATAGTAATGAAACACATACAGAATGATAAAACTGGTATGTAGTTGTACTGCCAGTCTATTGGTAAATGACAGATATCTGTAGTTTCCTCATTCTATACTGAAGTTTTTAATTTGGACTTTCTTTCTCTAAGAAAAGCAGCAGGGTGGCTTTAAAACTTTTCACAGTAAACAGTCAAACACAGACCCAGATTCTATCATGGAATATGAGTGAGACTTTGACACTATCTCAGCCAAAGCTTTGCAATGAAAGCTTGGGAAGGGCCAAAAAGACTGCAGGGTGTTTTTGAGCAGTTAACTGAAATCATATGAAGGCTCACTCTGTAAACACTGCAAGCCATAGCAGACAAGGCAGCTAGGAGGAATATCTGTGTTCTTTGGACTGCAGCCCTGCCTTTGAAATTAGCATTTAACTTGCTCTATGTTTTATACACCCCAGCCAAAACACCAATACTTGACAACTGGGCAACAAAGCACTTTGGACCTGCTCACCCACATACCTTGTTTGGACATTAGTACTTAAGTAACCATAACATAGTCACCATCCTGCCATACCACAGGAGCAGCAGTTCAGACATGCCTGAAGACATTTTATTTGTTTGTTTGTTTTTAGTTTTGGAGCTTTAGAGCCTGTTCTAAATTCAAGCTACATAATTAGCTACTAGCTTGATTTAACATATATATATGTGTGCACACATATATGAACATTTAGGTACTCCTAAAACCTGACCCAGAACTTTTATTTTTGTATCCTGAACAAAGCTTTGTGGAGCTTCTATATATATATCTAAGTTAACTAGTAAAACTGACAACAACAATCAGTTCAGAGAGAACTAATGATTCTAACCTAAATAGACCATTAACTGAGAAACTGGGATGAGAACCAGGCCTCGAGCACCCCCTGGGATCTAAAAACTATTATTTCTGAAGCATGGTTTAGTCCTCTGGCAACTAGTATGACACACAAGCCTAAACGTTTACTCTTAAATATATTAATTCTTACTGGTTCTGATTATTTGCTAACTACTCTAGCCACAACAACAAAGTTACCAATGCATTCACTTGCTTATCTGACAGTATACTAACATCTGTCAGAATATCAGCCAATTAATATCTTCATAGAGAAATGCAATGTATAGCATGTGAAATCAAATCTAAGTTCTAGTTCCTTATTGAGTGTCTCTGAACCGGCATCACTTTTATTACCAGAACTACGAACACACAACAATCAGACAAGAATGGCATTAACTTTGTCTTCTAATTTTTGTACTGAACATTTAATTAGATTGCAACAATTACAGACATCTTTTGCTTTCTTTCACGGAAACTAACTCTCATCAAGTCAGATACTCAACTGAAAATCCTCTAATGTTACCATTAGTAAAGATGAAGATGCATGAAATTGAATTTTTCAGTAATGCTGAGAAGCACTGAGCTCTTACATGAGTTGTCATAATAAACAAGAAAACCTGATTTTCGTGAGGAAAAAAAGAAAGAAAGGGAGCTCTAAAGGAAGGAAACTGCAATGAAAAAGAGTTCCTACTCTAAGAAAATTGGTATGTCTTTTACATTAGACTTGGGTTAACCTCTCTCATTGCAATTCCATTTAACAAGTCGTTTGACCTTATTTTAGAGCTGATTGGAAATGGATTGAAAACAGAGCTGAACAATTTTGTCTCACTTAAAAAATTAATTTTCCCAGATAATAATTTTCCCCTACATTTCTGTGAATAAAAAATCCTTTTATTTGCATTTCGGAAAAGTTAACTAAACAAAAAGATTTTTAGAAACGCCTTTGTTGAGCTCCACATGAGTTAAGTCTAAGTCTGAATTCAACCCATGGAAGAAAAACTGAGAAAATGAGGCCTGGGGAACTTAAAGATACTAAAGTACCAAAGAGAATTAATGGCTCAATAATGACAATATAGTTAGTTGCAGTATGTAGAAATCTAACAGCAGGTCTATTTCATAGTTTCTGACGAGAAAGCCATGAATGCCTGGTCAGTTCTGCTCTATCCTTGTTGCAAATAAAATATGAGTGATTGCACAGTTCTGAATAACTATAGTATTTCATCACTCTGACAAACCCTGATACTAAGCCATAACAGCACTACTTACTTTCACTGAAAGGAAAAACAAAGGTAAAAAAGAAAAGAAAAAAAAAAAACTTCAGAAGAATATACAGGAAGTACATTTGAAATTGGGAGTCAATAAATACAGACAATAATTAGACAGAATGCAAACATTCACACCAAACCACAACTCAATTCTGTGTGGTGTCTTCCTCTGTCACTAGTAATACCTTGCTGATACAACGTTTAAAAGAGGCCTCTTCTAGGCAATACAGGTATTAGGGGTGTTTGTTGGTGGGTAATATTAGAAGACCCAGCAGAGTTCAGCTCTCTGAAAACATTATTTCTTTAAATAAAAAGGGTAAAGGTTGAAAATGTGAAGTTTTGGCAGGGCTTGCCTTAAAACCCTGGGAGCTCACCGGGCTCACCTTGGTGACAGGTTCTAAGAGCAACTCTGTATAAAATAAAGACTGAGAAGGGCCATTGCGAGTAAGTCTGATACTAATACCTGCAGGAAGAGACAATGCAAAGTTGTTGGGTTTTTTATTGATTTATGGGGGTAAGGAAACGAAGAGTCTACAGGACCTTGGGAGTTTTTGCTCTGGGAATCTCATATATGTTCATTCATATTCTTGGCAGAGAGTGAATATCATGGGAAATAGACACTTCTGCTCCACAATGAGTCACAGGACAAGATCAAAAACATGTGCAGTAGGTTATAGTCTACAAGATCATAAAAATTAATTTTGTATCATAAAAATTAATTGTGCACATTAAAGATTGCAAATGGAAAAATCCCATTCTTTCTCTGGGAGCCTAGACTCAGAACAGCTGGCACAACCTTTTCCTAATTTTTTTTTTTTTAACATTCTCTACAACAGTGACTACTAAATACTAACAGCTAGAAAGTTATGCCCTTTGCTCCACAGTTTGACAAAAGCAGACTTGTTTGATCAAACTGCAAAGAAATACCATCACTCACACAAAAGGACTTATATCTACCAAAGGCAAGACACACTCCATGCATCTCAGTAGTTCCAGCATGGATTACAACAGGAAAAGTTTTCTGCTTTTACTTTTCAAAGGGAAAAAAAATTCAACTTTTTGGACCTGTACTTAAACAAGAGGGTTGTGTCCCCAGTAGCTGGTCTCAATTCTTTCATGCTCCAAAGGCTGCTAAGCCATAAGGTAATCAGCCATTAGGTAATCAGATGAGGAGGTGACTGTCACAAGCAGAATCCTGTCCCAGAACTGTCTGAGGCAGCTGTAGCACATACATTAGAAGTTTTATACAGCACAATGGGCATCCATCTTCACCAACAAGCATTCACAAGTCAGGAGACAGCAGTGGGAAGGGAGAGGACTGTATGCAAATGTATGAACTAAACGGTAATTTGGCAATAAAAATACTGTAATATTACTGATAAAGCCTAATCAATTTTATTTGAAAGAAGAAAGGACGCTTTTCTTATTAGAAATTCCTCTGATTCACTGCTACCACCGATTATATTTCTTTTTGGGTTTAGCACAACTAGTATCCAACAGGGAAATTATTTCAAATTAAGTAGTGTGATAAATTAACATACAATTTGCTATGTTGATATAACTCATTTTATCACTATGATTATGGAAAGCAAAACCGTATTTATCCTGTACCAGCTTTGTTTTCTTCTGATGAGGTTATTTATCACCATAGGAAATTCCAAGTTCATAAAACTGGTTAGCTGACATTTCCAATATAATATACTTTGTGAGGAGTAACAATTCTCCTAATCAATTTTGCCAATTACATCAGCATTTGTCTTAAAACAAAATCTCTTTATCCCATACTGAAAGACCAACATGCAGTTCTTCCTAAAAGTCATGCAGGTCTAGAGAGTAAGAGACTGCATCATCATCAGTGTGAAAACAGAATAAGCAAAGTAGCAGGCTATGCAATCCAGACAGACATGGATGGATAATGAATTCTGTGACTGTAAAGTAAGAACCAAATTTTTTACAATACAGTGCAAAAGCATCATATTTTGTGAGGATCATGAGAAATGTTAATGCACACACAGCCTGTGAATTTTTAGTTCCAGACTGTAAAACAATTTTTCTTGGAAAAATGTAAGTTATCTGCAAATTCTTCTTTCTGTATTTGAAGAACTGCTTGTCAGTGACCAGATGCAGTTCCACTTTTCTAAACCAAACATTTTTGATGATCTGCTGCAAGTTGTCTTAGAAACGCAAGCAAAATTTAATCATCTTCAGGAGTGAAAAAATATGCTTTTCTTCAAGATGGATGTTTGATTTAGGAATTTCCTTTTTGAGTGTAAGAAATGACAACTTTGTACTTTGAAAAGTCAACTAAGGTCAAGATTAATATAGATACATTAATTAGTTTGTTGATATCATGAATGCTTTTCTTGTCATCCCACTGATGAATGAGGGAATTTGCATCTCAGCAGGTAAACATGTCTGATACTTCCTTAATCTGCTGTACAGCATTGACTACAGCCAAAAATAAGAGACAAACTGGAATACAGGCTCAAAATTATTTAGAAAACAGATTACTAGTTACAAAGGAATATGAATGAAGAATCACTTTTAAAAATAACATATATGCTGGACTGATGTGTTCCATAAATATTTTTTTTACTAATGAAAGCCTCTAGGGAACAAATACTTATTTCATATGCCTTCCATTCTGCTCCAGTAATTTTAGATTTCCACTGTAGCTCTGCCTTTTATTTCCTTCTGTTTTCCTTGCCTTAGATTAGAGAGGTAGGGTGTTAATGGGGTAATTGATGAGGATTGAAGACCTATTTTCTCACCCCTTGAAGACCAGCCTGATTTGAACAAATCGAGGACAGTGAAGCAGTCTCTTCATGTGCTCAGGAAAAGCTTTTTCCATTTCAACGTTTCCAGCTTTCAGACATAGTCCCCTTCGTTCACAAAGAAAGAAAAGGTCCCAGCACAAGAAGGTTCTGAATAATTTCACAGAATGTCATCAAGGCTGCAAAAGCTCCCTTTCAACCTTCTTTATTGTTGGTGAGCATGTGAACGCAAGGTGGATCCGAGAGGGGAATGCAGGGGACTAGTGCTTGCAGCTCAAACAGGGCGAGAAACAAGCTACTGTCCAGCAGTCCCCACCTCTGTTGATGCTACTTCCTTACTACTCTCGTCCTTGTGGGTACTGTTTTGTGCTGGGCACTCAAAATGCACACAGTGAAACACCTGGAGAGAACAAAAAATGAAGATAAAGCAAAACAATTTAATGGTGGCAAAAGCACGATCAAAGTAAGATGAAGTCTATATGGAAGTATGCAGGCCAGATCAATGACAAAGTAATTAGTCAAATTAGAATGTTTCGCCATGAAGTCAAAAACATTTATCCATGGGCAATAAACTTTAGAAAAGGACACCAGTGGAGCAAGAGAAGGCCTTCAAATTATACCAACCTTTACATATGGCACTAAAAATCAGAAAAATGCTTCAAAAGTGGATAGAGATATTTGTAAATTATTCTTTTCCTTGACAAGTAGCAGAAATATCTACTACATGCTATCAGATGACAACAACAATTATATTGTCTTAAACATATCTTACAATATAATTACTTCCTCAAAAGGCTGAATGTTCACGTACACTAGAAATGAAATTTAAATCATTACCAACATGATTTTATTTCAAGATTGCCCTCTGCTGTAACAGCAATTGGAGCTCTACAGACATGTCCTGGAGTATGTAGAAAGGCATTCAGAGTGTCCACGGAGGCTGCTGCTTCATCAGATGAAATATTCCATTTCAAACAGTGATCATTTACTGATGTTTCAAACAATATCTGGGACCAGTGTACAGGTGACTGTATCTTAGAGGACCATCTGTTTAAGCATTTTTTCCATTTTATTTTCTACTTTACTTACTCTTACTTCTACTTACTTCTTGTTCTTGAAGTGCCTGGGAGGAGAAGGGGGAGGAACTCTTTAAAATTGTTACAAAACTTCTTTCCATATGATTTCTCATTGCTACGAATTGCACAGCTTTGCTACAGACTAAACATAAATCTTTTCTTATACTGTTTTAAAATCTGCTATTTTCTCATGCCTTATTGTTTTAAAGCTAAAGCTCATGAATATTAAAACCTGAATTTTAAAATTACTGTCTTAACTTTGTATGCTTTTATGACATTTTCTATAATTCTTGTTGAGAGCAGATCATGTTTTTAAAGCTCTTCTCACAAACAAAGATAATCTCTTATAATCTTAACTGCCCTTTCCCAGACCCTTTCAAGTTAATGTGGGCAAAATCAAATACCACAAACAAGACATGGACATACTACATATTCATACAAGACTACATAATATTATATTTTCTATCCTTTCTTCAATACAACCTAAAATCCTATTATTCTTTTTGACCATCCCTGCTCAAGTGCACACTGAGCAGACATCTGTGTTGACATGTCTGCAATAGCCCCAGGTCTTTTTTGAGGATGTAGCTAGTTAATTCCAATTCTGACAGCACACATGAAATGAATAAAGTATTCACAGTCACTCGTTTTTTTTTTAATCCCCATTATATTTTCTTGTGCCTCTCAGTGTAAGAATTCTTGCAGTTCTTTATACAGATACATGGTGATGCATGCTTATATTTCTATATTTATGTACATGCTCACATGCATTGCTATGCCTTTATAATATATACACTTATGAGCAGATTACAAATCCACACCCATAGCCACATACAGACACATGTGCACAAAATGGTTTTTCTCTGCTATTCTTCTGGCGAGTTTCTTTCTGAAGCTGAACTAATTCCTACAGCGGCATGAATTCTCTCCGTCTGTTACAGTTCTTGAGAAGCTGATTTTTGTATTTAGTTACACTTCTCGAGAAGCCCCTTTTGTACTCATCTCGCCCCCGTGTTTTTAAAGTAACAGCTATTCTCATTTTTCCAGCTGCACTTACAAGGATAAGGCCTTGCAGAAAAGAACATTCTCTCACTTCCGTAAGATGCTGCTTTCCTTGAAAGGCAGCACAGTCTAATGAATGGGATAGAAGTCTTCAAATCAGAAGATTCCATATTTCTACTGTATCCCACAACAATAGTGTTTATAATTTAAAACCTCACTTTACATAGTGATGCAGATTTTTTAAATACAGCGTAGGTAGCAATAACATTTATCTAATACTAGTCTAGAAAGTCAGAAGTACCTGATCCTTATATTCTAAATTTAATTTTTACTGATTCTTTCATACTAAATTCTTAATGCTCAAAACATCTGGCACATTAACAAGCCTGTGAATTTAGAACATTTTTCTCAGTTACTCTGCCACATCAAAATGTAAAGAATAGAGCATGTGAGAGAAGCATAAGACTGAGAAGCACAACTGAGCTCAATCGCTTCAGCTGGTATCGGAATTAAGTATTTCAGAACAGTATTACTAAACCAAAGAATCTTGCATGTGTTTCTCTCAAAAGAAAAAGATGACAGTTCAGCATCATCCTCTGACCCACATCAGTTATACTTCTCATGGATATTTTAAGAAAGGTCAGACATACAAAGAAGGAAGGCCAAGTACATACACACTGGTGCAGTAATTTGTAAGATAAAGCTCTCACATCAGCAACTAGATGTCCTTTTCAGGTCAGTAATACTGAAGAGGAATAACAAGGTAAACTTACATAAAGTATCAGGTGACCTGTCTGACAAATAAATGAAGACAAGAACTAAGGAAAAGTAATCCTTTTCTCTACAAAAGTAGCATGTCTGGGAGCTCAAGAGAAAACCCCAAAGTTACAATTCTATCTTGTTCTAATATACCAAAAAAAAAATTCAAATATCAGGTCAAAAAAATCATCGTCTTCCAAAACCTGGAAAACATGGCAAAGGTAAAAACAAGTTTAAAAGATTAAATAATTCACAAAGTGGAGAAATTTTATGGGATTTTTTTGCAAGTCCAAAAGTCAGCTCTTCACTTGGGGAAGTACAGATTGTGCTTCAAAGTTCAAAGGTATGTGTTGGTACAACAAGCAAGGAGTATTTTTGTACCTATTACAATAATACTCCTTGATAAAAATATGTTGCCATTAGTATATTTTATGTAAAATGAGAATGGTTTGACATAATATACAACCAGCTATGGGCAAATAATTATGGAAATTGCTGGTATTCTTACTGAAGAGACTACTGAGACCACAGACTCCAGAACAAACCAAGACTTCGGTTATGCTATTATTATTTAAATCAGAAATATGAAAAATATCTTGCTTCCTTGTTTGGAAAATTAAAATTTATGCCAAAATATTACAGATCATTTGTTTAATATATCTGTAATAATTTAGTAATAACGTGCACACCAATTATGTTCCTACTTTAAAGGATTCAGGAGAAATTAAAAAATAATAATAAAAAAACTAAACTAAATTAGTGTTGGGCACAGATTTTAAAAACAAAAGAGGAAAAGACCAAGAATGTGTCTATAAACACCAGCATGTGTTTATAATTCCACTGCGCCACTACATGAATAGCTGTAACCTCAATTTACACATACTGTTCTTCACTAGTTATGCATTGCTCTATATAAATAAATTACACAGGATATTAAAATCCTTGAAAATAGTAACCAGTTTGAAATTGGAATTACGGTTAAAAGCCCATTACTCTTCAGGGCTTAAAGCTACCTTTGAGAATTAAAAGTTGAAAGTGATATATACTGTAGGCTGGTTTGCTAGGTTCACTCAATGCACCTCATTCTTTTTTGACAAAGAGTTGAGAACGTACAAACACTGGTACGAGAGGAAACAAGACTGTCATTATGTAGTTGACAAACTCTAACTAATCCAAATGTAATAGTGCTATCTCAAGTTCTTTGTAAAGCGTGAAAGTACAATGGTTGGTGGTGAACTACACGTGTGGGATGTAGACATGCATGTGTATACACAGAAGCAGCAGCGTTTGGTGTCTCTTACAGTCTTGTCGTATAAAGTCCTAATCTCACAAAGACTTACAAATATTGTTAAATTCACATATTGTAAATTGTTTCATTGAAGTCAAGTGTAAAATCTGGACTTCATCTGAGACAATGCACAACGATTACAAAAGACAGAAGCACAAGTAAATAAAGAGAGGATGATACTGCACTTGGTTGGTTAAGGCCCATTTTTTTTCTGTATAAAATTAACAATATCTCTTGGTTTGGCCACTATTATTCAAATGATTTAACAGGTATGAAAATTGATTATAAATGAATCTTATGCAAATAAGATTTTCTTAAAAATATGGGATTTTTCTTATGTTTTATGAATTAAAAAGATAATATAAAAGTGATAAAAACCAAGTAAACAGAGACCATACACCTTTCTAGTGTGCTAAAATGGTATTTTCATCGTTTATTGAATAAGGATTAGTTTAAAACCAAACCCAGTAGAAATGTTTGATGGCAGTGTGGAAAGGTCAAAACCAGGAACAGATAATAACATCGTTAAACACTCACATAAGAAAAGCATTCATTCTAATTTTGCTAGATTGCCAGAGCAAAAAAATTAGGTGTGTACATTTGAGAAGGCCTTATCAATTTCACTGCAAGATACGAAAACCTGTATCGTTGTGTATGCATGAAGAATGTAGGTTTTCTTAAAAGTTCCTTACCTCATTAGCTGTGTTGCGAGTTCCAACTATTCTGATAAAAGATGCAGGCTGTTTATCAAAAGTGATTGTTTGCCAGGATCTACAAAGAAAATCCAGAAAGACATACAAATATTGAACACAGTCACAAAAGAATGCATTCAAGTGACTGTATGTACTATTATCACTTAATAGGGCAAATAGAGAAACACTTTCCATTGCCTGAATTTCCAGCATTCCTCCCTGTCCTAGTTAGAACAGCTGGGACCGATTCATCATTGGATGAGTGTAGCCCAAAACTGTGTATTCTATAGCCCTCCATGCCATTTCCCAGAAACTGTTGTCAGTAGAGGCCTGCGAGGTGGTCCCCCCACCATGCTCCTGTCCTCATGCCCTTTTGTGGAATTCCCTGACTGAGCACCCTCACACCCTTTTATGGAATTCCCCACTCTGAGGGAAGGACTGAACATCCTTTTATGGAATTCCCCGCTCTGAGGGAGGGACTAATCATTCCTGCCTGAGCTGGAGAATATACAAACCTGGAGTTTCAGAACCTTTCTACCTCTCGTGGGATCCAGAGGAGGACTGCAGCTCAGTGCTCTCAGCCGGACTGAGACCACCACCCTCAACTGAACTGCAATCACCACTTTGGCCGGACTGCAGCAGCTCTCCTACCATCAGGTTTTTCCCCTCTCTCTTTGCTTTGGACTCAGGGGGGCCCAGGGAGCACCGCTTTGTTTGTGCCCTGGGGTGTTGGGTTGTACATTTGGGCTTTGTGGGTTAGGGCCGGTTGCTTGTCCGTGTGGTCGTACTTATTGTATTATTTTATTAAATTGTTATTCTGATTTGTAATCTCTCTTTTGAGTTGGGTTGGTTTCCCCTGCTGGTTAACTTTTAAACTAGCACACTCCCTCATGTTTATTTTTAAGTGTCTTGACTCTGCTTATGTGATTTCATACATACCTTATACCACTATAATTTGTGTGCAGGAACATTAATCATACTATTGTTGAAAATTAAGAAAACAGTAAAAGAAAAGAAGCCTAAAGTCTAAAATCCTTGGCTAATATTGACTATATTAGATAAACAAAAGGTCAGACAAATAAAAGTAAATGCATTCTCCTGTTAACTACTCATGAGAAATCATCAGAGCTTGGTTAAAGAAATTACAGATCTAGGGAAAAAAATCCAACAAAACAAACCACCCAAAAACTCAAACTCGTCTCACTCTAAGTGGAGCAGTAGAGGCAGAGGAGCCAAGCTTCCTTTGTGTGGGTCAAGGTCCTTTCAGAAAATTATAAGCGACGCAAAGCATTCTTTGCAGGTCAGGTCGTGAAGATTTCCCCATCCTGACACAGAGGCAGTGAGGAGAACAGACCACTCCTCCAGAGCTGGCATATAACTTTTGGGGCTAGACTGAGAACACTAGAGGTACAGCGGGACCAGTATAATCTTTGTTTCTTATTCATACTGTTCTGATCTCGGTGAGGGGCAGCACCTCAAGTAATGTAATACACAGCAGGAAAAGGACACAACTTCCTACATACCTTTGTGCTTATAGAACACACTGACAGTAAAACACAAGAAATAAAAAAATACCAGGAAATAGAGGTTTCGGTTTGGTACCAGTCTTCCACTATACTAGATTAGTACTTGAACACATTAAAATTTAAATTATTTTACATCCATAAAACATGCAAATGAGATACACCATTTAACTTTTTGCTGAAACAGACTCTATCACAGATGGTTTCAGAAATAAAATGGAGTTAAGTCTAACCTGATTAACTCACTACAGAAGTAAAACATTGGATAGTTTTCCAGCATGGGTTCAGAATACCTTCAGAAGTGTTCTTATAAGAAAAAAGGACCAAAGCAAAACTGGAATAAAACACTACTCACCATCAATAGACTATCCCAAAGCCTGGCAGTATGAACAAATTGGTTGCTGACTATTTGTCAGACACTTGATTTTTCCCTTAGTAGAAAAAACCTTTTGTCACAAACATCGCATTTCTGGGATTAATTTAGTCTGCTATTACTTCTATCACTGCTGTCTGGTTGCTTTTGCTTAAAGAAGATTATGAGCTCAACTGAGACTGAATTTCAAGTAGTTTACTGGTCTTACCACATGAGGTAATGGGTGTAACTAGAGTTACTCATGATAACAGAAAGGTGTGGTCTGTGGCAGGCCTCAGACGTACAGCAGTTATCTACCTAACAGCATGGTTTATTTATATCCCTCATATGGTTATACCCTTAATTTAAAGCTCAGGCTGTTTCTTCATGCTCTAAATAAAATACAAAAAAATGAGAATGGATTATTTTGTTGGCTGTCCCAAGATCTGGACATTTAACTGTTATGATTTAAACATTTTCCCCCTAAACAGGACAGTAATTCCTGAATTTCTTTCTCAGATTACTCTAGTACAGCCAGTCAGTTAGTCCCCATGGCCAAACAGAACTTGTTACCTTGAAGTACAAAGTCCCAAAGATGAGCAGCTGGGACAATAAGATGATCACAACACTACTTCACACAACAAAGCATTGCCATAGTTTGCATTATGTATATGCTTTCACATTTACACACATACACACTTTATGCAAGGACAATGATGCTGTAAAAATCAGATTTCCCTTTTTAGTGATTTGGAAAATATTTTAAAGCTATTAGAAATAAAAGAGTATAAAATCCTAAAGAAGCTATTAAGAACAGCCCATGCCTTCCTAGACACCCAGGTAGAGTTTGTGTTCCATGACAAGAAAATACGTTAATTAGAGATCACAGAACAGAATATAAGTGGGTCTGTATTTATTTCTACTATTTCTGAGCACTGGCCAAATAATCACTGCAAGAGCTCAGTGCAGACTTTCCAAGGATGGCAGTAAATGCAGTTGTTATGATGTGATAACAAGAAAGCTGATGCATCTATTTGGAAATACAGCTGAAGAGCACAACAGATAGTAAGAGGGGTTGAGAAAAAGATCTCTGAAGATTGTTTTGACAACACACTTCCAGGTCAGCTCATCCAGGCAGTCCTTAATTTCTCCCATGTCCCACTTCATTAGAAGCCCTTACTTTCTGCTACAATGCTGTTCTTAGTATTGGATTATAATTACGCCTTTAATAATATTAAATCATGATGGAAAAGAGTAAAAAAATTTCTTGAGGATGTGAGGCCTGGAGGGAGATCGGTTTTTCAATAAATTCAGTCCCAAAAATATTTACTGTTTTGCTATGTGTCCATTTTGTGCCTTTCCCATCGGAAAATCAAAATTGTAGGCCATTTGTAGAAGAGTTATTAAAATTCAAGAATAGTGCCACTAGAGAATTAGTACTTGATTGTATAATGAGAAAATTAGGTCTCTTAGTTTATTTCCTTAGCAAAAAGAAAAAAAAAAGTAAAATAGAAAACACACCAAATGGATTTGCGAAGAATCACTTTTGAAATAAGCAAGGCAAACCTTCTTCACTGGAAAGTTTCATGGATTTGGCTGCAGCAGTACATTTGAGAACATCAATATATGCAAAGCAATAGCTCTCCAGTACAGATATAATTATGCATCAAAGAGATAATTTATGCGTGTAACTATACCCATATGAGAAAAGAGATTACTGACAGAACATTATCAAGGCATATCTGACCTCTTTTTGCATTTTTTGCTGATATAACAAATTCACTAAGACTTCTATTTATGTATCAGGCCATAACAATTGTTCAGTGGTGTTCCTTGATTAAGGACATTGTGGGTAAGCCTTAAGTTTCTTTTTAACCTTCCTTCTTTACTACTAGTAAAGCAGTACATATCTAGTCATGCCATGCATATTTGCTTACTTTATATTTTCCTCACAGGAGCTAGTCTTTCTATTCTCAAAATCGCTTTTGATGGTCTTTTCAAAAATTTCCTCCAAACTTTAGACATAGCTCTGCCATCGATTCACACATAAGTCACTGTATTCCAGGAACAGCAGCATTCAAGTATATCAAAAGCACCTCATTTTTAGCCTGGGATTAGATAGTTCTATGTAATAGATGGCATTTCTTCACCTTTACTCCCCATATGCCAAACAAACAAATCTTCCAAACTGGTGGCAATACTTTCACTGTCTTTACCTAGGACATGGTCATAAAGAAGCTATCAGAATTTACTTCTCTCATAAAATGACATTGCTGGTTTTGGACTTTTTGTGTCTCTGTAGTCCTTATTAGTGACCCTCTAACAAATACATTTTTCAGGGTTTAGCTTTATTAAATATTCAGGCAGTGTCAATTTTTTTTTTCTGCTTTGACACATGTCTTGCTGGTTGATTTGTTTTAGATTTGTTGGCTCAATCTGCAGCAGTTCTGGTCATCACTTTCACAACAGAAATAATCACTACCTCAAGCTGAGGTTTACATCTATAAGAGAAGACTCAAGGCTAGCAACGTACTCAGATTTATACCAGGGTCCTCAAGCTGAAATGCAGCACTACAAGTTATTTGGCTAGCATATGTCCCCCGATACCATAGCTCCATTTTCCAAAAGAAATTAGCCTTGTTACAGTCCTACAGTGTTTTATTTAACACTCTACATCTCACCTCAGCCACCCGACTTTTAACTGTCTTCTTCTACCCAACTCCCCTAAGGAGATGCAGTAATTGGTGATTAGCATTCCAAAGCCATGCTTGCATCCTGTGAGCCTGTCATATTTAATTACATTTTAACTATATTCGTCTTCTATAATAGCCTGAACATAATTTAGATAATTATCTTTTGCTCTCTTATTCTCTGACTCTGCCTGTCTCACTTAGAGCTTCTTGCAATAAAATCACTTTCTCTGTTCAAACATATAAACAGACTCTTGGGCCAAGTGCTTTCATCTCTCCAATGGCAACAGCTGAAAACCCAATGGCTTTGTGCATCTCACAATCTCTTCACCATACTCTATTCAGAGGAAGAAAAAAAAATATTTGAAACCACTCTACTTTCATGTCTCTTCTTGTCTTTTTTCTTTATTAGGCTATTGCAAGAAAAATGCACGAAATACTCATGTCCAAAAGCTTGCTATTGCTTTAACTATCTATAGCTCCAAAATAGCAACTCACCTCCTAAAGAATATAATGGTTTTTCTCAGCATTTGGAATCTTTGCCTAGTTATTTCTAAGAAAAGCTGCTATCTTTCTAAAGATTTATTACATATAATAGGACCTAAATAGTGACTCTTTCCCATTATTTCCTTCTCTTCTGGAAAGAACAAATTGAGAAAAGTGGAAGCTTATCTTTTAATGAGGTTTTCTAATAAGCCACAGGCACTACAGAATACTACCACACTGTGGGCTACCAGAGCAGCACCGATCAGAGCTGAAACCAAATTCAGGCCAAAAATGTCAGACAAAAGAGAAAGCTGTTACATGTGACTAACATTCAAAAGCTGTAATAACCATATCATATCCATATCAAGGCTTGTTTTAGGTTAAGCATGTATGTTTTCAGTGTGCACATTGTGTCTCCTCACTTTCCACAGTGACGTACAACCTCCATTTTTTGTTCCTCACTTCAAAAAGAAAAGCAATGCAGACTGGGAAACAAACATAACCTCCATTTTACTTTCTAATACTTGTCCACATAGGCCTTGTTCTACAGTAATAGTGAAACACTTCTTAGTTTATTTGAATGCAGACTTCTTCAATTGTGACTACATTTTTTTTTAAATAAAATTTGTAAAAGTATATGACAGGAATAGGAAAGAAGAGGTGTATTGTCTTTCCATGTATTAGTCTGATGACTATACTAATAAAAACAAAACAGATTGTAACCAGTATGTGATGGTACCAAATAAAAAATGGTGTTCACACATAAACAAGCTGACTGAGACACGAGGAGCACCGCAGCATGTTCTGCATTGTATGTTACACCCCCTGTTCTATTAATGAATACCATACTAACCTCTCTCATGAAGTACCTATAAACACAGAAGTGTGCACTAAAAATGCTATAAAAGTAATTGTTATACACTTCCTTTTTGTTATAAAATACAAAAACGGTCTACAGCTACCTTATAAATTGCCTATAAACCCCATGTTTTCCACCATAACAGTACTAAACAATAAAGTGAAGTAATGCTTCCTCTCCTGTTACAGCTGTAATTTAGCATATTAATTCAGAGAGACAGACCCATAAAGCACAGAATTCAGACTGCATAGCTGGCTCAGCAACCCCTTTGCCATCCAGCCTCCCAAGCCACTGAGGAGAAAGACAAAGCATGAGAAAGAAAATATTGTGAGGAATCAAAGGTCATCAACACTTCAGTTTTAAAATCAAAGTCAAATTAAGTGCAGTTCTATCCCTGGTCTACCTCTACTAAAACTGAGTTTCCATCTATTCTGCTAATCACCACAACAGCACTTTTCCAAAGGGGGGCCTGTCAAATATGAGACTTCTAAAAACGCAAGGAAGGTGCAAGCTGGAAGTAACAGCTTTTTCTCTGCTGCTCTCAGAGACAGAGGCAAACCTGACCTAATAATACATCTTGGCTATATTTATGTGATAGTCCATTGACGAGTTACCAAATATACTTTATACAGTATAGTGAAAAAACCGCAAAAACCACAAAAAGACCCCAAAAAGGACTTGCAATTCTAACAGAGGTAAGAAAAACGGTTAATAGAAATATAACAAGAGTATAGAATAAATGTGAGAATAATAATAAATATTAAAAGTCATCTATCACAGATTTTGTTACATAATAACTTTATATATTGACAAATAAAAACATATATTCACACCTTTCGGGAAACTTTCACTCAAATGTTTTTATTCTAAATATACCTCCCATAAGGAATACATAATTCTGAAAGAATCTGAACTAAACTTATTTATAGCAATTTCTATGATTGGTCACTCACACCAATCCAAACAAAACATCTGTCCTCTGTAAGAACACTTTCTTAAACTGCCGTAAACATTTTATTACATAGGGTTTGTTGTAGAAACCAAATGCGGGCTTGATGAAACAGACCTATTACAATGACAATTCTGACATAAAATAGATTAATAAAGTCCATACTGACTTTCTGACATCTTTATAAAGCTTCTAACATGAAAGACTTCTTATAGTAACATCTTCTTTCACAGTTTCAGTGCTGACATTTTTGCTTTTTTAGAAAAAATATTACATGAAGAAAATGTTAAAACACAGTCAAATTGAACTATGGTAAAACTGAATGTACTAACTATTTTTCTAACTAAATGAACTAATCAATTTTCAAAAATTTACACCACTGTAGGCAACTGTTAGTATTTTTGTCCTGCATAAACTCATATAATCTAGCTTACTTACACATATTTTCAATTTCAACGGGTTGTCTTTCTGTACTTCCAAAAATACGGTTTATATTTAAAAAATCTTACACAAAATTAAATTATTAGCAATTTGTTGGCAATTTTCTGGCAGAATGCTACAAGCCAAATTTCTATGCTGTAGCAAGAACTGTGCATGTAGTACCTACAACATACATCCTTAGGGGATGGCAGTGGCAGCGGAGGAAGGCTGTGAACTTGAGTAATTTGACCTACAAGTTCATCTTACTTCTGTGTGCACACCAGAGCACACATGTACAAGACAAGTCTGCATAATCCTAGGGGTTGAATTGGCTTTGTCATGTTTACTCTCTACCAATAGTCATTGTTCCTGATGTTCACATTGGTAGCAAAGATATGAAAAGCCATCCAATGCAATAACATACCCAGTAATACAACTAATGGGATGCTTTCGACTTTGAAGACTTCTCCCACCCATAAACCTTACAACAGACTGTAAGCTATTTTTATTACATAACTCCTCATACCAACAGAATAGTTGATTAATAACAAATATATAAACAATACTTTCAGAGATATGAGACAGAATCATGCTCCCTATTATTCAGTTTCTTTGTAGCGTGAACGCTAACGCTGTATTTATCGCACTTGTCTCTCACGTTCCCCTGGGTGTAATTTCATAGCCACTCGTAAAAACTTCACATTTACAGCAACCGCCCTTCTATTACTGTCGATAACATCTAATTGACATGTCAAATCTCCAAGGAATGCAGTAAATTGAACCACAGCCTCTAAGAAGAATAAAACAGTGAAAAAAGTAAATCAGCATGTGCCTCCTCCTAACAGCAATACAAATACTGAGGTTTGGTAATGGAAGGGAGGAAAACTGTTACCCTTTCTACTACCACACTGAATTATCTATTAACCTCAAGGTCAGAAAAGAAAGCCTTGTGACCTCAGACTGAAACTCGCCTACAAAATACCCTGAACCTGAATCCATGACTGCAGTAATTTTAGGCATGAGAGTAAAGTGAACTAAGAAAGACAAAAGTAACAAATACAACTTTTGCTTCTCTTAACTGTGTTATAGAACAGAAAAAAATGTAACTCCCTTACAATAGTGTCTGATAAACTAAATTTTAGTATTTAGATAGAAACTATATGCCTTAAAAATTTATATACAAAGAGCTGGGTAAAATTCACATATACAATATGAAAAACAAAGGAAACATGACTCATGATTAAAGAGCACAAAACAAAGTCAAGCAAAACTTGTTTAAGTAGCAACCAAGGTAACAGAAAAAAGGCAGAATGATTTTATGTAGTTGAAGTATATGAAATCTATTAAGAAAGAAAAATTAGTTGACAAGCACAGAAGAAAAATAATATCATGAAATTAGGTAACATGATGTTCTGTACTGGTATTGAGAAAAAAAAATTTCCTTACTGTGGGAATTCAGTGTAATAGAAAAGCAAAAAGCAGAATGAAAGCACCATCCCTTGAAGTATATGAAAAAAACCTGACAACGAATTAATCTAAAAAAAATAAACCACATACCACATGGGGCAGAAATCCCCAAAGGATGAACCTAAAGATACAATAATTCTTCAGCTTTGTGATTCATGGTTATAATCTGTCCTTCTAAATACATTACTGTGAATAAATCAATGGCTTAATACTGCATAAATCTCAATGCAGGATATTTGTAACCCTAAAGACCATACCTGTTTTGGCCAGCATAATCAAATTTCATCGCTTTCCAGAGTTCTGATGAAATTAGATCCTGAATATCAACAACATAGTTAGGGCAAATCTCTGACATCTGACTGGTCTCCTGACTATACAAGATGTCAACAGTTGCTATATTATTCAATAACTTCTCCTGTAAGAAAGGGCTACAGACAAAATAGTAACTTACCATCTAGATCATGAACTCTTTCTTATTCATTAGTTTATTAGATTATCTTATGCAACAACAAATTTCAAAGTAAATGAATATGACTGCAAAACAACAGTTCAGGCATGACATATTCCTTTCTTATCTCAGGCAGAGGAATGCACCAGTGTCACAGGAGACATCTACAATTTGGGTAACTATTTTGTAGCAATATTTATTTATACAGGTCCTGAGAGTTTGCATGTGTGGGTATGTCTGCATGCATGTGGGTATGTGCATGCATGCACAGACATTTTTAGAAGAAAGAATTTATGACTGTGAAGGCAATCTAATGTACTGCCACAGGATCATTCCATAATATAAAAGCAGTAAACTGCACTGCTGAGTCCTTAACCAGACATAATTGAAAATTTGTTTCTGTTACCATTGCGAAAAAACCCTTTGCTTAACAGGATGCAAGGAAGCAGCAGTATTCTTCTCCTAGTAAGAAAATTTGAATTTCTGTATCATTGAATAAAGTTAGCAATAGTTGGTGCAGACCTCTTAAGACCACAGGCTTATGCAGAATTGCTTAATATTATAGATCAAACCAGGACCCAAATGTTTGGAGGGGGATATATAAGTATTCATAGCCTGTATGAACAATCAGTCACAGAGGAAGGATGACAGAATTTACAAATTCCTGAGAGGAGCAAGTCTATTTTCTACTGAAACATCAATATGATAAGAAATAATTATAATAATTCTTGAAAGTAAATTAATGTTTGCTTTGATTTTTATTTTAAATACAAGACTATGCAACGATATTTTGGACATACCAGATTATATTAGTAATACATACATCTATTTATATCATTAACTTAACAGCTTTTACTGGCCTCCAAAGAGACATTCAAGTCTTAGATAACACGGGGGAAAATTCCCTTATCTGAAAGAAACTGTGGGTATTATTAGGTATTGCTTATTCTCTCTGAGGCAGAACTGAGCTAACATCCAAACTGATGTTGGAGTTACTGTGGTGTTTTCTCCACTCTCCTCACAGTAATGTGGATGAAGAGGAGCCGAGAACATGCCAGCCACGTGGCAAATGAGAGTAAAACAAAACTTTAATGCATGTGGCACATGTAGAGCTGCAGTGAAACAAGTGCATGGAAAAACATTCAGGGGAGACTAAGACACTTTGCAACTCCTTGTTACACTGTTCAAGGCTTGTTCAAAAGATCCATGTATATTTGTGGCTGAAAAGCAAACACAGTGATCTGATGGTACAAGTGGAAAAAGAGAAAAGACAATTTGAAAACCTTCCTGTGATCCTGAATCACCACTAAGATACACAACTTCAGAAAAGCTAGATCTTTCTTCAATCAAGCTAGAATCATCTAAAATAAAAGCCAGCAAATGAAACATTAGATATTGAGTTTACACACTTCTGAGAGGCTCCTAATGCTCTGAAATGGAAACTGCTTTCTCTCCGTGAAATCTTAATTCTTTGTGCTCAAAAAGACAGGTCTGTGAAGCTGATGTCTCTTTCTTCTTTTGCCTTATTAGAATCTTTCAAAATGTGAGCCTATAAACACAAGGAAAAATATGTTCTTCGACGCCTCTATCGTGCAGGGCTTAAAAGCTCAATAATTATACAAAATGACCCTTTATATCTGTCTAACTTACTCCAGTAGGCATTACTAGTGGCATAATGAACAGACTAATGAGAGCTCTTAGTTTATTTTTGTGAAGTGAGACTTGAAATTGAGCTTAACAATGTAGCAATTTCACAGACATCTTGCTCGAACATATTTCATCTTGCATTGCATGAATGTGGCTACAGTGAGTTAGGCAACCCTGGAGCAGGCATCTGGATTTCACAGAGTTGCTGTGAAATTTGCTTCATGTGAAGTATATTTGAACTATGGGTCAACCATAGTTCAAATATACTCTGTTTGACAGAAGAGGTACAAGAACGGTTTTGCTGTGAAACCGACAATGTAAAATAGGATGAAGTACAGTCAAAATACTCTGACATCACAGGTACAAGAGCAGTTCCTTTTATCCTGTTCCACCCCATCACTCAGGAGCTCAGGCATGAGACAGAATTAAGGACTACACAAAAATTAGGAAAAATGTTATTTTCTTATTCTAGTATGACAGGCATGCAAAACTGATGGGAAGTATCAGAAAGAATGATGTAGGCATAGAGGCAGTTGGAAAGGCAAAAGATCTGAGAAATACTACAGCCATTTTATTATGAGAGAGAAGGCTTATGCAAGTGATTAAGGAGAAGAATGATGAATGAAAACAGATGTGAGGGAATTCTAGAGATCATACAGTGAAGTGAAGGAACTAGAAGAGTACAGGAGAAAAAAGCTACTATGTTTGTGGCTAAGTATAAGAAGCTACAAATGTAAGTAATGTGCCACATGCAGTTACGAGGAAAGGTATTCACACACTTCAAATATTATTTCTATAGCAGAAGAAATAATCGTATCATGATAGATATTAAACTAGTTTCACAAAAGTACACCCAGAAAAAAAAAAATCAAAACCCAAGTTTGCCACTAACATTCTTTAAAGCAGAAGTACTACAGAAAAAAAATTCTCAGAACTGAGATGAGATTCAGAATTTGAAATAGCTATTATAGAAGATAAAAAACAATAGAAACATGAAATTAAGTTTGGAAGTTTTTAAACATTTATCAAAACAGCAATATATTCTGAATAACAAAAAAATTTAAACAATATATAATGCTGTATGTTATAAACCTTCTGAAAATGAGGTAAAGCCCACAAGAAAATCATGAAACTCCCAAAACAGTCATATAGACAGGTGATACAAACTGCCTTGGAACTGTTGATCCATAAATAATATTCATTGTTTCTCAAATTCTATCAGAGTATTAGATCCTTTTTTCTTACTGGGGAATTGAACACGGTATGCCTGTTGCCAATGTATTAGATCCATTTCACAACAACTACACAGGAGAACTTTAAAGAATGATACTGAGTTGATGAGCATTGTGATAGCCTGCTTTGTATTTGTCTTTGCAGGGTTTATTCTATCAGAAGTGTCATTAACTCTGAAGTCTGACTCTCCTACTGGCCTTTGGTATCTTCTGTTTTTCATTTGACTTTCAAACTCTGTCAGCAAATTCTTCTAACAAGTGCAAGTCTCTGTTGTTCAACACTAACATGCTCGAGTCCACTTATAATAAATGTTTTTAAAAATAGAAGGGAACATGACTGTTTTTCATTACTGTCATACTGTGTAGGGAGAAACAGCTTATTGTGGAAAAGAAAAAAAAAAGCCTCCACAGAGCATCTGAAAATTGTCAATTACACAACCAGTATGCATTAATTGGCTCGCACTTAGGGAAGGTACACAAGCTTCTCCTGTGAAGATAACAGACATCCAGTTTCTGTCTTTAGCCTTTTAAAACTGGGAGAAGAGAAGGTTAGGAGTAGCCTGTCAGTTCCTGCCTTTGAGAACTGAATTATTAATTTACACAAAAGACTACATTAAAAATGCCATTAAAACAACCCAAAGCAGCACACTGATAGTTTAAAGGGGAAGTTCACGCTTCAGTAATCTGCCAAAACCAATATATGCTGTTTAAACATAATTTAATTTTCTTTCTCATCGTTTTGTTTGCCACTTCCTGATCATCTAAGGTGTCTGTCGAGGTCTCATGTTTGGTACCCTTATGGTTCATCCTACTGCTTGTGCCAGAGACTGAGCAAAATTACTTGGAAACCTCACAGGACGCTTGCAAGACAGTGGGCTAATGACTTTCATTGAAGTCTGTAACTCCACTGCAAGACCAGGCAGACCAAAAGCCAGCAAAGGAAACACCTCTTATACATCTTTGAAGACAGGAAAGTGAATAGAAATTATTACTAGTAATCTAAATTTTCTCATTGTGAAAGCATTTTGTCTCTTTTAAATGTGAGCTCCTGTGAAATTCTATGTTTTAACTCTATCTAAAGTTTCATTTCCTACACTGAAAAGCAAGTTATTTTTCTGCAGTCTACTGTAGTAGATTAAACACAAAACTAGTGCCAGAAAGGGTAAACTCAGGATTTCAAGACCTTATCAACCACTTATGTTGTACTCACATCTCCAGAATTTGGTAGAGAATCAGATGTAATTTGGAGCATACTTTTTAGAAAGAATTGGTATTTTAGCCTGATATGAATACATGTATAATGATTCTTAGTTGACTGTTGCTCTGAGAGGCAATCACAGTCCCATGGAAGGACATATCTCCTCCTTGTCCAAGTGAAGACAATTTCAATACCAATACAGGATTAGTCCTTTTTGGGACGGCATGTCAAAGTATCAATCAAAAAAAATCAGGATTTGGCTGAGTCAAAAAATAGTTGCAAAATTGGACGACATCAGCAAAAGATATGTTCTGTTTCATCCAGGTGAGAGATGGGTGCAGCATTCAGAAACATACAATGAAGAAAGAGATGACCATACTCTGGTTTCTATACCCCTTTATGCTCTAGTCTGGTTAAGGAAGATTACTGAATGAAGGTATCTTTGCCTAAACCTGACAGTGAGTCAAACCCAGGCACAGCACTTGAGTTCGATCCTTGCTTTTCCTTGGGAAGGCTGTGAATCACTAGACTAAAACACATTCAGAGGCAGACTCCTCTCGAGCTGTGCTGTTTGCATAAAATACCAGTGTAATAGTGCTAAGAGGAAGGTCAGACAGAAAAAACCCATGAAATCCCTTGCATCCAGCAGGACTATCTTTACTCTTATACTATGACAGTAAACCAGAAAAACTGTACCACCTCCACTTTACTAGCATCTGTTAATTTTGGTTAAAATCCAACTCTCTCCTCTGTTTGTTTTTGCTGTTAAAATGATATAAAGTGAAAATAACTTTTTTGTTTTCATGGAAAAAACCCCTCATGTTTTCAATTTGAGATTTTTTTTAAATTACAGAAACTAACCCAAAAAGTCACTTCACATATTCCTAGCAGTGACTGGTTCCATTTTTTTTCCTCTTCATCTCAATAGAGAGGTCCTTAGATGTCTCTACTACCATACTGAAAGCTTACCTTACAATTTTAAGTGAGGACCTTCATTCAGTGCATGAGTCATTGAATGATATTGTTTCTTTCATTCTACATTCAACTGTTTTAAAGCACTAAGAGTATGACTTTCTAGGTCATAGTACTGTGTTTCAGTATTTTTCAGTAAAAAAAAAAAGGATGGTCCAGCTCTGACTGATCTTATAGATATTATAGTAAATATTTATTTTTCTATATGATATACGTATACTTAGAGTTATTGACCTGCCATTACAATAAAAGTAATTTTTGAGATGAAGTAATTTCAGCATTTCTGCAAATAATACCTGAAAATAAAATAACATATATTAAGTTTTCTGTGACTGCAAAAAAAGAAAAAAGTCCATTTCTCTGATCATAAAGGGCAAGAGATATAAATTGAACATGAAAAAGCACTGTCAAATGCAAAGAAATCACCTGAAAATTGATGGGCAGTGAACTCTGCAAGCTTTATGACCAGCCTTTGTATTTGTTTAGAGGAGATAGTTACAGACAGTGCTAGGACACTCTGTGTCTGCAGATTTCAAGATTAAAGGCTGGTTTTATGCCAGCTGAACACATATCTGTCAGAGCAAGAAGTTAGGCAAAATGCAATTCCCTAATCCACATGAAAATGGTTCCTGCAGCCATAGCTTTGAGAACTTCCAGAGCACCTGTGTTTTGAATCAACATTTTGAAGAATATCCCAATAAGGCAGCTATCTTTACTTCAGGTATGCATCTCTATTTGCCCAAAGTTAAGGCTTTAAAAAAAAAAAAAAACCAACAAAAAAGCGTGGTTTGAACACTGTGCGAAGATACTTGAACTGGGCAGTCAATCAGCAATTTCACCTGTGCTGTGCATACTTAAGCAGGTGCTTCTTTTGATTGTTATAGGCTTTTAGTATCAAAATGTTCAAGGAAAAAATGCACAAAGATTCTTGAGTGTCTCTCCTTTGTGGTTTCAGCCTTTTAGTGCTCCCACTGCTGGAGGCAGACAAAAAGATGAATTTTATCTATTACGCTGAGATGTCTTTGAGAATGATTAAATCTTTAGTCTTCCTCCAGACCTGCAGGCAGAACACAGGTTTTCTGCTCATCAATACCCTGCCCTTTACAGACAGTGAAAGGACGTGTCAAGTTCTCCTTCACCAACATGTCTAGAGTACATTGTAAAGCATTTGAGTAGCACTGTTTGTTAAGAGATGGAATATAAACTTTAGAAAAATGTGTGTCAGCAGCATTGCTACAAAGGACTGAATAATTCCCTCACTTGATGTGACAAAGTGAGATACATCTCTGAATTTGTAAAATCAATTTTGTTTTGGTTGGCACAAATACAAGATGGGTGGGGGTGGATGACTTCAATTTTGTCCCAAGAAAGAAAGTATATCTTATAGAAAACTTACTCGGGGAAAAGGAGGAAAATAAGGCTTTTATAATTCTGAGCTTCCCTGGGGCTTAGTCAGGAAATCATGTCCTATCAACATTCACTGAATGCTGAGCATATCTGGCTTCTGGATACGTAATATATAAATTTGCAGACTGTCTTTTCAGTCCCATGACCAGTATCTAGGTCATTCTTTGCTAGGAATTAGAACTATATTCACATGGTTTAAGAAGGTTACCCATACTAAATTATTAATCCATATTAGAAGAATAGTTTTCATCAGCAGAAATTGCCGAAAAGCCAATGGAGAGTATACATGTGGAGAATATTCATGCCTGATTTCTCCTGATTTAATTATTCAAACGAAAATGAAACAGTTTTTCTCCTTTATCACCGTTTAAGAAGCATGTTTGTTCTATGGAAGGGTCCTTTTCGAAAACAGAGTGGTCAATGCATTAGTCAGGTACTCTGCTTTTGAACAGAGACAAGGTCAAGCTTTGGTAACTGTTTGGTCTGTAATGCTTTGGTCCCTGCCCTCACTCTCCCCACTCCCTTCAAATACCATACAATACATTTATGTGCTTTGACAGGGGAGAAAGACATTTTATTAACAAAATTGTTTACCAACTATACTCTCTTCCCTCTCTTTCCACATTTCTCAAGGTAGCGTGATTTGACACCAGGGGTCACCATAAACATGTGAACTCCAGAAAAACATGGTTTAACTTCCAGTGATCACAAAATCGAGGGTATGGTAGGCAGACTGTTTCTAAGAATGAATAATCCAACTGATTATCTGAAGATCCAGTACTGATGTGGTTCTTAAGAAATTGATTCTGGTCTGAAAGTCTAGATATTCAGTTACACTAGAAGCTGTTACCCTCTAAAGTTGTATTATTCTACAGGTTATGTAATGATCATTCTCTTCACAGTAACCTATAGAAGTACTGAACAAAAAACCCATCAGAAAAACAAGTTTACAGTTCTTACTTTGTGCAAATAAGTGGAAAAAAACTGAACTCACTTGCAGGAAATTTTTGTGCGATCCACCACCATAGTCCACTGTTGCTGATTCGTAGAAACCTCAATGTAGTAGCTGTAACTCCGATCATCACAGTCCCAAAGTAGCAACCTAAGTATGAACAAGTTGTTGAATGATAAGTAGAACAAACATCAAACCAAGCTTCTTAAGTTTGCCAGTCCATTATTTTCTCCACTTAATCCTTTATAAATGTAACTGTTTCTTTTGCAACGTACCTCTAGCACTCAGCAAACTTTACTGTTTCTGCCATCTCAAACTACTGTGTCTCTATTCTTATTATCCTAAGGCCAGTAATAGGCTTACAGGCTTATAATAACCATCTTAAGAACATTAATCTATTACATTCATCCAATTACTTTCAAACACGAAACGAAGATCTGTCTCAACAGGTCAGTTTAGGAGGGGACAGAAAAAAAGAATTGGGTGATTTAAAAGGATTAAGCTGTCTTCTTAACTGTATTCTCTTGATTTTGGTAAATACATCATAAATATATTTTAAAAAAACCACCCCCCATCCTCCCGAAATAATAAATATATTTTAAAAAAAAATTAGTAGGGAAAGGGGAATTCCACATCAGAATATGACAAAAAAAGGCAATGAATTGTTAAACAAATTGCTAAAAAGGTAGAAGAAAAAGGAAGAGCATAAAGATCTCAAGGACTCATTCTGTACTTATTCTAACAAACACGCAGCTCTTCAGTAAGGGCACTAAATAACATATTGAATAGCCTTTGATTTCCATACTTGTCTTACAGAGAGGAAGACATAAAGCATCAGGGATGTTATTTATCTTAGGTACCGAAACACACATCTGGTAAATGTATCTTCTTTACTTTTCTTTATATGGGGATTATTGCCCTGTTGTAAGAGATATTTGGCCCAGAACTGGACACAGTACTTGAGGTGCAGCCTCACCAGTGATGAGTGGAGAGACAAACAATTTAGTTCAGCACTTTTTTTTTTTTTAGGTTTTGAAATCTCAGCATTCAAAACAGAATTAGGTCTAGTAGACAAGCAGATTCAAAATAAATTCCCTCGATGCTGAATCTAACTCATGAATATTATCAAAAATAATATGCTGTCAAAAATATCTTTAAGAAGCTAAAATAAACCACTTTTAACAGAGGCGTTTTAGAACATGTTAATACTGTCTATTTGCAAATTAAAAGATTCAGACCTGACTTAGTAAAAAATAAAAATAGTTGCCTGTGGCACCATGAAAGACTTCAAAAAAATCCCACACCCCGAAACAAAACCCTCCAACTTCAACCCCTCTCCTTCATGAAATCATCCTCATTCTGCTTTTCTATGGCTCGAAGGTCTCCAAATACTGAAGACACTGAATAAAGTGTATTTTCTTAAAAAAAAGGTTTACCGATTACAATCCTGTATTTGGTTAACTACTACTAATCAACAGATCCTGAGTTGATTTAACATTTATACTTAAACCAAGTCTTCTTAATGATAAAAAGAGGGAAAAATAAAAACATTCATAAATTTGTTTTCTTTCAAAAAGGCTATTAAAATGTAGCTAATTATGCTTTTCAATAGAATCCTTTTATCATGGGGACTTGGTGTCGTTTCCTTGATCCTTGTTTTTCAAAGCTATGATCAAGAGTTTGAATATCAGAAGCACACTGGTGACTGTAATTTCAACTAACAATACTCTAATTAAAACACAACTGGCTTGGCTTCAGAGCAAAAGGCTAACAGGACATGTGTGTTACTTTCAAACACATGTATAATTGCTCTCTCCTGAAACAACCTAGCCCAAGTTAAATAGGTTTAGAAAACCATATGGCTTAGAATTATTACAAAGCAAACAATGAGTAATTAAAGTCGGAGGAATCTTTCCCAAAGTGACTTAGCATGAATACTAAATGTAAATTTTTCTTTCTTTGGTGCTTGTGAGAGAAAATGAAAAGTTATTTCGTCTCCAGTAGCTTTTTTAGGAAAGACTGGGGAGGGAGACTGACAAAAGAACCTATTTGGAATTTACTCTGCTTGAAAGCCTTTCTGTATAAGCAGTGAAAACCTTTCAGGTGACAACATGAATATTCACCAGTGCACACTAAGCACAAAGGCCACTTTTTACACGAGGTATAATAGTATTTGCAATACATTCCAGGTAAATTACCAAGCTATTTTTGTAGAAAAGCTATGTTTTTCTAAGATAGATATTAATTGACAGGAAGAAGAATACTCCAGTCAAAAAGTCAGAAGTATACCCATTGGAAATGCATCTGTTTATAGAAAAATTGCTCATGTTCTTAGGACTTTCCATATTAGAATAAAAAGCTAAATTAGCTCATTAGTAAATCTTCCCCTCAGGATTAAGAAGGAAAAGTCAAATGAAGATTTATCCAGCTTACACCCTGCGACATTGTGAGATTTAAACATATTTCTTCCTTGAGAATCTAGAGTCTAGGCCTGTAATTTAATATGACATCTCTATTTACATCACATGTTGACAATGCCTCACTTTATAAAACAAAAGCTTTTAAAATATAAATAAAACTCCATATTACAGGTGTGGGACACAGATTATATTGGCTACCTGTTACATAAAAAGATGCTGCAGCCCTTTTTAAAACAGTATATCCTTAAATGTCATGTGTTGCTCTATGATTGAATGTTCTGTGTTCCTACGAGCATTTTGTGCTGTCTCTGTTTGCTTTTTATTCCTAAATTTCTGTAAAAAAAGATCATCACTGCTTAGTTCAAACTGCTGTATAACTACAGTTGCTCAAGGTGTTAGCACAATACCAAATACTACTAGTCGTGCATCTGACAGGATGACACCTGTTTCCTGAATACTATTAAGTCACTATTTAAATGTATGGCATAAATATTTGATCATACTTTGTTCATAAACCACTCACACACCTTAAAAACCCAAAAGACAGAAATTAAAACATGAGGTAGCAACACTTCTTGAAAGATGAAGAAAAAGAAAGAAAACCCGAAACCACATGGGAGGAGTTTTCTTATACAATATTTGTGGCATTTTTGCCTCTGGATGTCAGTAAACCTCTTCAGTTTTGTGCAGATATTTATGTTTCAGTAGTTATCCTGCAAGAAAACCAGTCCTTCAGGATCTTACAGAGGAGATAAAATTCCTGCACATTTGCTAAGTGTTCCTATGATCATTCATTCTGAGCTACGATTTCACTCTCAAGTCAGGCAAACACAGAAAAGGAGCAGCAAAGAAAGAAAAGCTTCCTAAGCAGAAGTGGTATGGAAAATTAGAAAGCATAAGAGATGTACGTTATGATGGTACAAGCAAAAATTCATTTATATTGTCTGTTAATTTAAGAATTACTCTGAATATGAAAAGCTATCATATTAGCAATAAAGTCTTCAAATAGATTAAACTTGGATAAGTGGTTAATGTACTTTTCTAAAGACGCAAAATATTTCCATTTATTCTAACAAAAAAAATCACCGTTACAGAATAATTCTGTCTCCCTCCACACTATAACAAATCCCATTTTATGTTTTGTTTTCTTTCTTTTTTTTTTTAAATTCACAGGAAAAATCAGGTAAAGACCATAGTGTAATAGTATTATATTTCTATTCCAGATAAATGCAGGGAGAGTTAGAGAGTTATTGTGATGTGGCAGCCATTTCAATAATAAAGTTTTAGCCGTTAGTTAAAATATGTTTAGTATGTTGCACACAACAATCGCTTTCTCTTCCTAATTAAATAGTTTTACTGTCATTGATAAGAAAGGGTCTTTTCACAGAAGAAAAGAAGAAGGTTATTTTGTGTCCAGACAAGCAACTATGTGGAAAAACTACCTAACCTAGCATTTTCTCTGTTAACTGTTCCAAATATCTTGTAAGCTGTTCTGAGTATTAATAAAAGAACAAACCTCTTAAATTATTTTAAAAAAAATTTATAATCTAAAAGACAATATTTAGTTACAGTTATTTTTTTTAAAAAATCACAGAATCATAGAACAGTTTGGGTTGAAATGGACTTTTAAAAGTCATCTAGTCCAACCCCCATCTTTTCCAAGTCTTCCCTATTACAAAATACTACTGAGCACTGACTGTCATTACATCTTTTCAGAACTACTGAGTAAATTTTGATATGTAAGTCAAGAGCTCCAAATTTATATACAAATACCTGAAAAAGTATTCAATATTAAAAAACTTTCAAAATAATACATACAATTACATAGCATTCCTGAGTCAAATTGAACAGAAGATATCATAAGTTGCCTATGTGCCTTCTCAGCAATGAAGCATGTGGAGCTGTAGCAACAGGAACTGAGCCAGCTAAACAATGGAAAGAGATGATTCTCCTCTACTTGACACTTGTTAGATCATACCTGGCATACTGAATCCCATTTTGGATCCAAATACAAGTGACAGATCTGAACAATTACAGCAAAGGACCATCAGAATGGCCATGAGATTGGAGTACACACACTGTGCAAGAGGCTGTGGAAATTGGTTTTTTTAGCCTAAGAAGGCCTAGGGTTGGGAAGGAACTTAAAAGCACTTCCCAATACCTAAGAGCAGGTTATCATGGGCTACCCAGAGAAGTTGTGGAATTTCCTTCCTTGGAGGCTTTCAAGACCTGAGTGCATAAAGCCCTGAGTAGTATGTTCTTTTTTCATAAATTACACTCCTTTGCAAAACAAGCTGGGTTAGATGTCTTCTTCCTCACGTCCCCTCCAACGTGAAGGGTGCTAAGATTCTAGGACAATGAATGACTTTGTCAGAAAGCATGCACACAAATATACACTCTCGAAACATTAAACTCTCTGTGCATTTCTAAGGCATATTTGAGTACCAAGAGTTCTTCTGGTTTTTTCATACTCAGAATTTAGTTGTCATGGTAACACATGCTGTCTTGGAGCCTCTCACCAGTGGTATTCTGATTTCTACAGACTAAAAGCAGACACCACTCTGTTTTCAAAGGCTCATGTATTTACCCTCTTTGAAACAAATATATTCAACGGCACATTTGTGTTTCTGATCTAAAAAGATATGTACTTTAATTCGTAATTATTCATTTAGAATCCAAACCCACAGGCAGATCTCTGTCTCTAGGCAATGCAGGTAGCCTCCTCTGTCAAAAGATATCCCAGATGATAACATCGTTGTTTTCTTAAAGTAAGCTATTCATCTGGTTTGTACTAAACATGCAGGAAAACTGACAGAGAAAGATGAGATTCTCATCTTGTAGCTGTACAACGCAATACCACATAAATCACTAAATGCCTATTAGTTTTAAATTGTGTAATGTTTGGGTTATTTTTTTTAATTTGTTCTACACCCTTGCTGATTATATAATTATCATTTCTTGGCAACCAAAAGTCTAGTTCACCCAACTCACTATTTAATAATAAGACTTATTAAAAATCTTCTCTTAAGAATAAACACTAGCATAGTATTGAACATAGGAAAGTCAGACTTTCTTCACTGACTGGAAAATATGATACAATTCACCGACTGAAATGTAGCAGAAACCAGTAAGGATGGAAGACAGATTATGAACTGAGAAACTATGAATATTGGTTATTGTCTTACTCCTTCATGTGGAGTAAAGCCTTTGCTGCTCCTTAAAGTACTTAAGTACTCCTTAAAGCCTTTGCTGTTTTAAGTTTACAGTGGCAGGAAAATAAGTACGTTTCATTTATCTATTTTAAGAAATGTTAGTAGTGCATTTTCCTGATTTTCTAATTGAGATGCAATACTTAATTGAACGTTAAAACCATCAAACTGAAAGGCATAAAACACTGAGTGTGGAAAGTTTCCAAATACGCTTATTCAACTTGTTTCAGCAAGAACAAAGCCAAACTTGGATTATGCATAACATCTATAGATAGCACGTAGGTAAAACACTACTTTTGTTAGGTTACGGATTTGCCTGGATGTTTGATTTTAAACTTTATCTTAAAAGTTTTACATCCATCATAACAATGCCAAAGGCCAAACCCAAACCACACAAAACAGAAATTATGAAGTTACAAAAGAGCTTTCAAGTCTCACTTGGCTCATCAGTCAGTTTGAAGAGGCAGCTCTAACAGGCGGATCGCACTGAGCTCCTAGAAATACGTACCTATGTGCGTGATCTCTGTTGCAAGCCATACTCACCTGGGGTTTCAACCTTTGCTCACTGGTACTCCGAACTTCAGAAATCTTTCCCTTTTTTTCATTGCCACAGAGCATACAAATTACATCCCTGATTACATATTCTAAATTTACAAAGAACATGATGCCATAAAGACAAGGGTTTGCATGCTGATTTTATGAAACAAGAACCACAAACACTCCTAGTCAGAATCTGAAGTTTGCAAGATTATTTTTGTCTTCACTTCTGAAAAATCCCACTCTCCAAACTATTGCCTGAGTATCTATGTTAGCCAAAAGTTTGATCTTCATATGTATACAGACATTCGCTGTAGAAAGAGCCCAATGAACTTCAATCCAAATCTAAACACATTCATTAATCCAGCACTGTAAAGGAATAGTCAGGTTACTGTACCTTTATTTTACCGTTCATGTTCAAGTAAGAACTAGCACTAATTGTATAGTGAAAATGAAGTCTGGCTGACTGGAGGTGATGATTTTGTTCAATAAAATTCTTTTCACAATGAAGTGGATAAGAGGAATTGCACCTACTTAACCAAAAGTGAGATAGTAATTAAATTCTATTTTAAAATAAGTATATAACTTTAATCTTACAATTTGACCGTTACTATTATTATGCCTCTGTAATGTAACATTTTCAGGAATTGCACTGCTGTATCTCAACAAATAATTCACACATTTAATTTTTTAACACACCTATCATACTGAAGTAAGAAGCCAAATCACAACGACTAAACTAGTCCCCTAATTGATGTTGTTTCCAAATGTCATATATTCTATTAAAAGTTTCACTGTGGCCTTTAATTTAGAGAAAAATAAACCTTCTTACCGTATTGATCCAATCATGTAGGGCTGTGCTAGCTGTACTACAATAGCGCCGCTCCCAAGCTGATGGCATGTGTATCCAGAATCCCAGTCATAGTTTTTTGTGTCTCCATTCAATAAGGCATTACGACTGCGACTTACACCCTCAATCACACTGGCACAGTCTGCAATTGTTGCAACATTTTCAGTGGGAACTGTGAATTAAAAACATAAAGATGACAGAAATACAGTCAGAAAACAGTTCAGATACCAGTGGACTTTATTGCTGGGAAAGGATTGGTTAAAAAAGAGAAAATTCAAAGTATGATCAACAGAAGGAAATTTAACTCATAGAACATGAACTATGAACAAGTGGTACAGATAACTTTTACAGCATTGATCCCAAAATAGCTTGGTAAACTAACAGATGGATTTCAGTCTTGGTGATATGAAAGCACTCTTTTAATACAACTGGGAAAAAACATCTTGTCCAGCAAAAGTTTAGAAATTTTAAAACAATTTCTTCCTGTTTTCAGGATGAAACTTCCCTCTCTACTGCCAAAAGAACAAATGAATAGAGACAAAGAAAAAATTGGGAGATAATTTAAAGCACTGATCTGGGCTGTAGGATGTCAGAACTCAAATTCTTCAAAACTAGGGCTTGAAGTCTCACATCTCAGGAGACTATTCTCAACATGTACCTGTTGGTACCTGTGACAGCCTGACTGTGATGAGAAATTGCACCCCAAGCTTAAAAAATTAATTTTTTTTTAATATTTATAAAATCCTTCAATATCTGTACTGGACTACAAGAGAAAAGGAGAGACCAATAGGTCTGTAAGACAATGGAACAGCAAATGCAGAAGTATTTCTCATTCAGTCAAGAGACAGGAAAAATGTATGACTGAATGCAACAAAAAACCCCCATAATATCCCAACAGAATATAAAATAAACTACTTCAAACCCATCCTCTTGAAAAAAGGAGGGCCAGAACACAGGATAATGATTTCCCTACAGGAGAGAGTGATGGAATTATACTCTCCCCATTAATGTCATCAAAGATCCTTGTTGGATAACTCTTTCTTCTATCCTATAAGCAGCCATAAAAAATGCCAGTATGCAGTACTGTTATACCAAAGAAAGTTGAAGGTACTACTGCAACTATCAAATTTGGCCTCTTTCATTCACCTGATATGCAGTTACTGGAATATTATTACAGGGAAAACAAGCAAGTTAGGAAACTCAAAGAATTTTCAAATTAGTAAAAGCATTCCTGGGAAAATGGAAGGAGGGAGTTTAATTAAAAAAAAAGGCAGATTACAATTCTAATTGCACAGGCCAGTGTTAAACTGCTACCTTATGCTGTAATATCTATAATGAACTCTTTCAATTCTACAGCCCCTCTTGCAATCAGTGTACATATCCAACACTGTGGTCTATGCATCAGCATCATCTAACACTCTAGACTGGAAACTGCTGTTAGAAATCAAATTATATAAAAGGTGATACAACCTTTTACTAGGCATTTTTAGAAGCAGAGGAACAGAAGGCACTGGGCAATAAAAAAATTGTAGTGTTCAGAATTGTTATTCTTTAGCAAAGGATGTAACTTCAGTGTTGGTTTCTAGAAAACTTTCCAAGGAGAGGAATGCTCTTCTTATACTCAGCCCTGCTTAATCTGATTTACATCCCATGCTAAGTAGCTTACTCCCTCCTTTCAAATCAAATAGAATTCATCATATAGTTAGAACTTGACATAATTTCAGCAATTTCAAAGATCAAGACAACAGCAGCTCCTCTGGGAACACACTGTAAGAAGGAGGTATTCTGTTTTACAAGTGCTTCAACACTTGTTTTTCAAATTACATATTATTTTCCTTTGTTAACATTTGATCAATTATGGCACTTTCCAATGGTAATTCAGAGAGAATCCTAAGCTTTTTGAATGTCACCTTCCAGCAAGATGACAGATAATATAAAACCCCCAAAATTATTGGGTTTATGCCCCAAGCTATATGCTCCAATCACGTCCAGCACTTTCCCAAAAAGCTCAGTTTATAGCTAACCTCCTCAGCTTCTAAAACTCTCTCTATTCCCTCTCTCAATCAAAAAATTAAAATTAACGAGGCTGAAAAATATGCCCTCTGAACATGTGAAAATCAAGATTGCCTGTTGAGCCTTTGTTTTTTGGAGGGAAAATGTTAGAAGCACTGATTGTTCATCTAAATGACAATAAGAACTCTTTCAGCACAGGCTGTATTAAAAAAGAATCTGAGATTTTGTGTATCATCCTCTGATAAAGGACAAACAACCCGTACCATTTTAAGCCTGCTGTACACGGATAACTTTATCACACACTTTTAATCACTGTCTGTAAAATATGTATTAAAATACTACAACATCTGAAAATGACTGAAACATAGCTATGTGAAACTTCAGAGCTACTGTATGAGTCTCCAGCACGCAAAAAAGAGATAATTTTCCACAAAGAGCTGGGATTCCGTGTTTTAAGTGGGCTACCGGTGTCAGGAGCATAATCTTAGGACAATCACCAATGAAACAAAACACTGTAAAACACACCCTGGGAGGAAAAAGTGCAAGCTTGTTGCCAAGTAATAATCCAAGGCAGTGGAAAAGCAACCATTTCTGAAAAATCTACTGTGCTATCAAATGTACTACCATCTCTGTTTGCTCATAAAAAAATTACTAAACCCAGCACATTATTATTCCAGAAATCTCTTGATTCCCCTATCATATCCCCTACTGAAGAGAGGCATTCAACAATTCCCAGATTCTTGTAGGGAAGCAGGTGGTAGACATTAGAAGTAGTTCACTGGGAACAATCTGAATAAAACAAAGACTAACAACGCAAACTAAAAGTACTAGCATTGAAATAAAGTTTGCCTTGACTTCCTTTTCTTACCCTCCTCTGCAGGAGTAAGGGAACTTCTTTGAGTATCCATTTTATATAGGCTTTAAAGCATTTTCTACATATGGCTGCTTTTTGTAGGAAGAGGAAGCTATTAAAATCTTGATTAAAAAAAAATGAGTAAAAGATGAAGTGTCAAAATCAATGTTCATGTTGAAGCTCCATGGCATATTCCAGACACACTCCGAGCAATGTAAGGTATTAACTGAATGCAGTGCAGCTCAGTTCATCCACTATTTTGCCTGCAGGCCCTCTGAGCATCATCTCGCTCCTTCTCACATCTAGATTTCTGCACTAATCCATGACCTCCTATGAAGATGTTACCCTGATTAGTCAAACTTCTTAACAACCACACAGAAATTGTCTTGGTGTGTTTTTAACAGAATTCTGTGGTCTTCCCTACATCAGCTAATTAGAAAGTGACTCAAACTAATTGAAGTGTGCAGAACATGCCATACTGTTTCTTTTCTCTAGGGGGTCTGCCACTCCCTATTTTGAATGTTCATTATCATCTCTTATATCTGCTTGATAAATTTATTAAAAATACCATCTGGTGGGGACTATGCTCTGTGCTATATTTTAAAGTCTTCTGGTTCTCTGTCTTTTTCCCATTAGAATTTCTGCTTCAATTTAGGTCACTTGTTTACAAAAACATACTGCCAAAACCAACAGTCTTGTTTCTACTTTTTTTTTTTTAATCCATCAGCTATCCAGCTTTTACAGTAACCAGTATTGTAAGAGAAAACAAAAGAGGAGATTACAAATATGGAAATTGCTTTTTTCCCCACTGTTCATACAGCAGTTTTGCCCTGAAAAGTCTGATTTGCTTTTATGGAACAGAAAAGATGTGTGTGAGTAAAGCATATACATTCTGTAAGCAAACAAAAGGAAAAGATGATTGAGGTTACAGGACAGCAGCAGCAAACATTTATTAAAACTCACTTTCTTGTCTCCCGGTCTTATGCTGGAGTACAGAGCGATGAACATCTGGCAGTATATTTAATGTTAGTAATAGTATTTTTGTAGAGGACTGTAATTTTGAAGTCATGGCCTAAGGGTCATCTATACTGGTTATATTTAAAGATAAGGTAGATATGTTATTCAACTGTCCTTAGAGATCCTGCACAATAAAATGTACCAGAAGTGTGTTGTAGCCTCAGTCATATTTACTTATCACTCCTTAAGCTTTTTGTTTTTTTTTTTAGCATACTTGATTTTTCATAGGAATTTTTTTTTCCCTAAAGTACTGAGAAAAAAATTTAATGCAGTTGCTGCCAACTGGTTTCCACATCTGAGCGTAGGGTATTCCCTTTTATCTCCCATTCTGGACAGGTCAGCTTTTGCTTTCTGTCCATCCACTGTAACTGAACTACAATCAATTGGCTAATGTGGGTAGGTGGGGAAATGACAGAAAATCCTCAAATAACTTTTTGCAGTACAGGAAGGAACAGAATGAAGTGGGTTTCTGTACCAGCTCAAAAAACCAGTCATTAATGACCCTTAAAACAACTACTAAACCAAACAGGGAAACAGCAGATCTACTGTTCCTCTGTTTATTAGGAAAGGAACAGAAGAATAGGAAGGTAGCAATTTAAAGTATTATGGACTGTTGAATATATTTATACTGCACTCTAGACAACAGTCAAAGGTTCTCAGCTAAAGTATCACTGTAACTGTGATAGGCTGAAATGTCAGTAATGTCTTGAACATCATCAAAATCCTAGAAAGACTTTTTGTCAAACTGCAAAGAAGCAACTGCCTGTCTGTGACCACCAAGCACCCTCCCCTCCCAATGTCTCCTGACTGGAATTTGGACTGTGACTGGGGACTTGAGCTAAGACTGCTGTCTAGTCATCTCAAGTCTGAGGAGAAGTAAACCAGGCTCAGGAAAGAAGAATTTATTTGTGTTAAGAATCAGCCCTAGCTGGTCTCAGGGGGTGGTGGAGAAGGGTTTTGGGGGTGTGATGGTGAAATCTCTCCACACCAAACCGAAGGAGTAAACGCCCCTGTTCTGGGAAGACCATGTACACAAGGGACACTCACATGAAAGGCAGCTGATAAGGGGTCATAAACCATCAAAGACCCCCAAAGCCACCCCCAACTATTCCTGAGGCCTTCTCTACCACCAGAGGACTGCACGTGAACCAAGTAAGGCAACAAATCCAGTGCCTGTCCCAAAAGACTGCAAAGCTTCTTCCCCACCCTCAGGGGAGGTGCCTGGGCATCTCCTGAACATGTATTAATCCATTAGAGGCTATGTTTTCCAGGACCCTCATCACCATAAAGAGCAGAAGGACTGGACCGATGGGACACTGCTGGGTTCCACAGTGGTGATACTTTTTCTATTTTAATCTCTCTCTGTTTTTTTTCTTCCCCTGCCTCCGTTTTCCTATTTCTTTCTATCTCTCTTTCTCTGCCTCACATTTACCATTAAATAAAACTCATAATATTGACTTTGGCATCTGGTCTTGTTTGCACCTAAATTTGGGTAGAGGCATTTCTAATAATTTTAATAACTGGATCATAACGGCAACACAACTGTTCATTTTACTCAATTCTATTTGGAAACTTACAAAATCATCACTTTGAAGAAATTAGGAACAAAAAATTATACCGGAATGAATAATTTTCTGTTTTAGTTAATATGAAGAAGTGATTTTCCTCTCATGATGATATCTGTTAAATGTACAGCATTCAATTGCTTTGTATTTAACTGTGAAACTGCATTCCTTCTCCACCTGAACATCTAGTAAGCTGGTATAAATTTTCTCACAAGAAAGTGATGGCTAGAAAATACAAGGTTGATACTAAACAAAAATAATAATTAAAGATGCAAGTATTTCAGGGTTTGATCATATTGTTTTGAATAAAAGGATATTGGGCATTTTGCTGTCATTATTTTCCACATGCCAAAAGATTTGTTAAGTCTAATCTTTATTCAGTTCATGAATTTGCTTTTGTTTATTTGCTACACAGTAGAATAAAATATGAAATCTACAGACTTTTCAGTTAATTAAAATTATTGTCACAAAGTCCAGTCTCTCCTTCTACACACTTGTTTTTATTTTCTTGAGCTGAAACTCACTGATGGAATTGCTACATTTAATCTGAATCCTTAATCAAGAAATCAAGAGCTTAGGAAATATCAACTTCAAACAAATATCAACAAGCATTTCCACCTGTTTCAGTGAAATGCTTTCTGCAAGCCATATTTATCTGGAAAAGAAGACCCCATTAATATTTGTCTATGGATTTGAAAAAACTTCAGAGAAGGATGATTTTTCACATGATATCTGCTAGAGCTCATGATTTCTGATCCAATAAATTAGAAGAAAAGCATTCAAGTCATTAAACTGGCCATACTTTTAATTCCCAACCAATACGCTGCTACAGGGCTCTTTCATTAAACATTATGCCTGAAGAAGGCTTTCAGAAATAACAATTGTTTTAGGAAGTACATATCCCTTGTTGCAGCACTGAAAATAGAAAGAAAAGAAAAAGTAAAAAAAAAAAGGAACTGGAACCATATGAACAGAACTCTGTTGAAAAACAGATACCAGTAACTAAACCAATCACGTGACTGTCCTTGTAGAAAGAGGGGAAAAAAAATCCCTGCAGTATTTAGATCATCTTCAAATTTTCATAATTTCCTAAGGCTATGCTTGTAGCAGAGCTGACTTACACTGCTGGGTAAGCCTGCATCATTTTGGAAGAATGTTAACCTTTTTAAAAGAGAAAAAACCAAAATATGATAGCTTTGTGTGGAGTCAACATTAAACTAGACACAAAAATAGCATCTCTCACTGCTTCCTTAGAGAGAGACAAAGCAATCTTTTACAGAGCTGAACCACACACTAGGAAACTGATATGACTGGTTTCTCTCTGTTACACATTTACTTTACTTTTGTTTTGTTTCAAATAACTGCCAAAGACAAGTGAATGTTTATTCGTATTTTTTCCCTTTTAAAACAAGTTCTCCTGAGGCATTGTACAGCACAAAAAAGAAGGTTTACAGTGATTCGTAAGTGCTGAACAGCATTCCCCAAAGGGTGACCAAGGACATTCCATTGCTTTATATCCATCTTCTGCTTTTCAGTCATTATTCACTGTTCTCCCTTTCATCTGTAATGCAGAAGTTCGAAAACAGTCTGATAGACTGAGACAGACTACAGACAAACACTACTTCATGTACAAGCCACCCATATTGCACTTCCTATGACCTTAGCCAGGCTCAAAATTGGCCAGTAGGTTGGTCAAACTCACACACCCACATAGTCCTTGACTGTCCCTCAGCACTGAATAGTGATTAAAGGACTAAGTGAGGTTATCAAATTTTTCCCTTTGAGGCAGAAAAGATGAATTGTTTCCTATATTTAGGTGGGGAAAAAACCCCAGAAACCAAAGTAGGTATTGCACAGAAGCTGTTCTAACTTCTTGCCACTGGGCAGACACACATCACAACACACCAAGTACTGCTTTTACCTCCAAAGGAGTATGTCTCTTGCTTGTGAAAACATTCTTTTGTTTTGCATTCCAGATTAAATATTAGTGTCTAAAGACCATTCAAAATGTTAGAAGTAGAAGTTATTAAAAGCAAGCACTATGATTTCGAGATTAAAAAATATTTACATCCTTGTTAAATTAAAGTCATGCCAATATCATGAATTTAATATGTAAAACTGTTAACTCACACATTTAGAGATAATACTATGCCAAATAGAAAATTACAACTCAACCCTAACATCTGCATTAGGGAATAATTTCATGTGATTGAATTCATTTCTGTCACTTGCCTCATTCCACGAGACAGCAAAGCATAAACCAACACTAAAACACCACACAGTGCTAGAAAGAGAATTTTCTGCTACTTTTACTTCAAAACTACTACTCAGCTACGACTGAGTCATGTTGATACCATATCCAGTATTGTGTAAAGTAACCGCATAAATCATCTTCCACATTAACTTTTAAATGTAATATATCAAGTTAATAATTTTTCATTAAAACCTTGTATGCAAAAACACAACAACAAAATTGTTATCATGAAACAGCACTTCATTTTTATTATTTGTTTACCAGCCTTCTAATCGTCACTGTACAGTGACAGCCATTACATAAATACTATGTATCAGTAATAATATGGCTGAAAAATTACCCTCTTTGCCTACAGCTTTCTGATCAAGTTGGATAGCTTTCAAAAAAAAAAAAAAATTACTCTGAAGTCTCCACATAAGATCCCTAAACAAATACCTCAGAGGCCTTATTTCTTTGGAATGAGTTTTCAAACAGCAAAGTCTCTGCGTATTATCTTCAGTGTTGTTTTGGTACAAGTAAGGGTCACAAAGTCTTTCTGAAAAGGGCCATATGGCCTTCAAGGGCTGACCAATATTTCGTTTTTTTAATAAAACAGCTTATAGAAACAGCAGCTGTATTTGTTCTAACCTAATTTAATACCATATTTAATATCATATGGGATAAGCAATGAACCCAATGAACTGCTTTTCAAGGGTTGAAGATGAAAGCTTCTATACTGAGTCAAGCTTAAAAGCAACCTACTCTGAATACTATACTTTCATATATTTCGTGGAACTTTCCTAACTGCTTTCAGTTCACTTTACCCTAGCCCATAATTGTAGAAACAGAAATAAACATTAAAAATTCTCATCACAGCAATAAAATAAATCTGTGCTAACTACACCACTGGTAGTTCTACAGAGTTTTTACAGAAGTGGACCTTGGACAGTCTGCTTGATCACAGGAGCCAGACAATATGGTACCTGATGGTAATCATCAGAGGTATGGAAAACAAAGCATTAAATGGATATAAGGTTACTTTGCTGGATCAAAGTTGTTGAGAATATTTTTGAATAGGCAATACTGATAGCCATAAATTCTGGTGGAACAGTCATTATGCCCCTGCATTCTTTCACAACTGGACTGCTCTCAACTAACCCCTAACTCTTCTAATTTCTACCTTTCTCACCATAAATTCTTCAGGGTCATGTATCCAACTGTTGCTGCCTCATTTACAACTGGAGGACAGCCCACATCCTGCTTTCAATTAACTACTCACTAAATTCTTACTTTTAATTTTCTATTAATTGTATTGACTACCACCCCTTAAATATAAAAAGCTGTGAGAGACCTACAGGCCTCTCTTTCCTTATTGTTGGTCACTTCAAATGACTTCCACATATAACAGCTTATGACCCACACTGAACAACAGCGTAGTTCCACCGATTCCCACTCATACCAATGGATAGTAGTATGCTGTCCAAACCCTATTTACCAGTAAGACTCTGTAACCACAAAAATGTTTTCAAAAATTGAGAAATTTTAATAAAGCCATATGAAGTCTCCATACCCTAGATTACCTCTGAAAATTATGAAATGCTAAAGCAGATCAATAGCTCATCTCACCAAAATGATCACTCAACCAGGAAATATAACTGAGTCTATGAAGAATGAGTCAATTACAGTACAAGTACACTTCTACAAACATGCATGGATTCACTGCCTTGCCTACTGTTACAAACAAACAAACTTTGTGTTAATACAAAAAAAAGGAAAGCAAATATGTTATTTGAGTCCTAAATTAGCCATTTGCTAATTAAGTTTGATAATCTGATATCAAATCCATACATATGCAACAGGTATTTGCACACAGTAACTGATTTTGTCTGAAGTTTTTAAAAATTCACATATGGCAGTGCTAAATATGAAATTTAACTTAAAAATTTTAATAAACTTCAAATACTTTGTTTCTCTGCTAACAAGCTTACTGAAGGTAGATGTTTTCTTTTAACACAGTTCTTCCTTACTGCTTATTCTATTTTCTTGTCAGTAGCAATTGCAATGCTACTTGCGATGCAATGCTACTTGCAAACTGCCTAAAACAAAGAGGATTGATTTGATCTGCATTATTGGACAGCTTATGCAATTTGGGGCTACATAACAAAAACCAGTAAAGTGTGATTTGCCAGGCTACTTCGTTCTATGCTTCCAAAGAAACATTATGAAATTTCACATCAAACATCATGAGATCAAGTGTAACCGTTCAATGCCTTTTTATAATGCATAGGGAACAGGCTGAAAAGAGTTGTACCTCAGTTTTTCACAGGTAAATATTAGAGTTTTCTCAGGAAAAAAAATAAACATGTCTCATCCTATTTTGAAAACTGTTTTCCTTTCCATCTGTTGTAGGTGCATACTTTAAATATATATATTTCAAATCAGCATGAACTCTGAGAATTTTGCTGAAATTCTCAATTTCATGCCAGAATTAATAAACTGGGTAAAATCCCATCTAGACAAATACTAAAAGGCACATAATACTCTTTCCAATAAACTTCAGGATCTGAATTCCATGAGTATAAATGGAAGAAAGCACACAAGCCACTCTGAACTATTAAAAAAAATTGGTATTAGATATTACTGTGACATATTTTATCATTCAGTAGTGTTGGTCTGCTGGGGATTTCTACCTTAAGTAATGTCAAGGTACTTAAATCAGTATTATATGAGATGTCCAGAGCTAACAGAGTTCCATCAACATGGTGTTCTGAGAATAATAGTAGCCAATACAACGTTCTGCCACGGCTAAGCATGTCTATGACTCTTTGGGGGAAAATCAACACATGAGAGTTTACTTTCAGCAGTTGAAACTAGGCTGTATAAGAGTCCCTAAATGCCCAAATCCATCTTCACTGCAATAAATAGCTCTGGTTACTCCATTCTTGTAAAAGAATTTGGGCTAACTGAGTGGGAGGAAAGAGCAACCATACTATGACATGCAACGAAAAATTAGACTGTCAGCACAGAGTGACTCAATTACCAGTAGCTTTGTCAGCAGCAGTTGATTTAATTTGAACTTCAGCATTCCTGCAGCATCATTAATTAATCCACAAAACTGGAATTTCAAAGAAGTTACAAGGATTGCCCAACTAATTCTATGCTTACAGCATTGTTTAACTCAAATTAGAGATTTCTGTGTGGAAACAGGAGCAAGAGTGCAGTGATGGTCAGCTTTAAAAGACAAGCATTTGCAACAGTTCATGTAAAAGGAAAATAGTTTCATCTCTTACCTATCAGACCTTTCTCAAGAGTAAAGGATTTGTTTGTGAACATGCATTCAAATGCCACAATATGGAAAACTTTGTTCACTGTGTTGTGGGTCCCAACAATTCGAATATACCTACAGGGAAAAAAAAAAGGTAAATAGCACAAGTTAAACATGACAAACTTCTGTGCACTACAATGTAACTGATTCAGTTGGACTAAAACGTGCAGACCTATAGGAACTGAGTAACTGTTTAAAAAAAGAAAAAGAGTAAAAAGACTACAAATTTCACAGCAAGTTTGCATTTAATCGAGATGCTGGTTACACTACAATTTAAGAAAAAAAAATTCTTTAAAGAGATGTGAAATCTGTTAAAAATCTTTCTGGATTAATTTGCCAAGAAAAGTAAAGTGAGGGACCTTTGCTTCAGAAATGGTCTGTTAGTGCATATGTGTGCTCACGGAGGCTTTAAATAATAATAATAAAAATAATAATCCTTTCACCAACAAATTCTCAGCACTGTGAAAGATTTCACACAGCCAGGAGAAACACAGCAAATCAGTCAGGCTTTTCTTCAACAGCCAAAAATTAATTCCATTTTATTACGACTGTTTCTAATTCTAACACCTGGCGTAGGATATCAATCTCTTTGTTGGTGTATCTTTTATTAATAATAATAAAAAAAAAATGTCTGAACATTCAAACATTATGAAACAAAACTAACTCTGGGTTTCACTCCTAGTTGTATAACTTACACTTCTACACTCTAATTGCAAATCAAATAGAGCTGCTCTTGAACACTGTGACCTACTCACCTGCTGTATTACCCTAAAGGCTTCACCTTCCATGAGCAACCATTAACCTCAATTCAGTCCAATTCTGCATTTTCTGAAGAGACTCAACAGTTCTTACTATACTTTTTGAAAAATCTTAAAAGGAATATTGTACACCATCTCAATAAATGCTGAACAAGCAACACAGAAAACTACCTGAACCAAATACCACTACCCCACAAAATGGGTTACCCACACAGCAGAAAACTTTGTATGGAATTAACTCACTTCAATGAGTATCAGAATGTATGAATCTTAACCAATATCCTCGGTCTGTGGTATAAAACAATCTTTCACTTACATAGTATAATTATATTTCCAACATCATGGCCATTCCCCAACAGCATCATTTTTGCTTGTGTTTCTCAACAGATCAATTTGAATCTGTATCAAGACATTTTTCAGTCCTGTGATTTTTTTTTTTAAACAATAAAGCAACCCTCATAGCTATTTAGTGTACTAATGTCCAACTCCAAATTTCATTTAGAAATTTTAATTATCATGACTTGTAACAAAAAAGAATTAAATGCTATTCCCTAATTAACATTAACTCATGGATCAATTAATTATCACAGTAGCAAATTTCCCAAAAATTATTCTATGTAGAAAACATAAAGTAGCAAAATTGAAGAAAATATTTATTCTTCATAAAGAAGTTGAACCTACGTCTTAAGAGTAAAGCAGAATTTAGCCCTTACTACATAACTGTGCCAAGTGCCTGCAAAGACCATCACAGGAATCTTGGTTGACAGTCAGGGAAACAGCAGTTCTTTCCCCAGACCTGCCCATGTGAACCAGATTACTTTCTTTTGTCAATTCACAAGCACAGATAACCCTAATGAACCCTAAACACACAGGTAATGTCCAGGATTTGACAAGGGTAACTGTTCTTGTTCTCTCCAGCCTCAGAAGCAAAAAATTCAATTAAATACAGGAAAAATCCTGGAATATTTTTAAGTGTACATGGAGGCTGGCTTGCCACAGAGACTCCCTCATCTCTCTCAGGCAAGAAGGGTATTGATTGCGTTGTGCTGCTTGGACAAAACACACTCCCGGCTAACCAACAGAGCATTACTAATGGAGAGATACTTTGACATCCTTTAGTTATGCTTCCTTGCTTTAAAGAGTTTAGAGAATAAACAAAGTAACAATATTAACAGGAACACAAGAAACTGCTTCATAATTAGCTTTAAAACTGATTTGTTTGGATTTTTCGTGTTATGAAATTGTAACACTAGAGCAAACTTCTTGATTGTTTTTTCAGTGAGATTAGAAATTGTTCAAATTCCTGTCAGCAGCAAAGTAGGTTTATAAAACACAAAGTTATCTATGAATCTGTGTGTGATTGCAGAGTAAAAGAATCACAATCCAATGGTTGGACTAGCTCCACTGTTAATGGACTTTAGACTCAACTGCTAAGACTGAGGGGAAGACAGAAAAAAAAACTCTGAATCATTCTTTAAAGAGAAAACCTTGATCAGTTTATGGTGTTTAAAAGCACTTCCCTGGCAGGTGAACAGGAATGCAGCATGATAATTTTGCCCCTTTATTTTATTTTCTGGCCCTGCTTGAGAATAATGGATACTGAAAGTATAAATGCTATAAGAGTTTCACCCACATGTCACGGATTTCTCTGGCCACAGTTAGTCATGCTACACATGGCCCTAAAATTCCCAGAATGGGAATACTAGAATAATCTGGTTGGGTTTGTTGTTTTTTTTCTGCACTTACAAGAAAATTGTTTTAACTAGAGGGAAAACAATATGTTCTACTGGAGCTTGGTAGAATTTTAAACTTCTAAAATTTGAATGGACTCCCTGGGTTGATTAATTAGGCACCCGCATGGCAACAGCCCTCATCTATCCTCCATTTTTCCCAGAGCAATTCTTCACATTTACACAAAACTATGACATGTGTACTCTGTTGTGGCCACAAATACTCATGTTTCTGAACAACTAAATTATGTTTTACTTCTGCTCTTTACATTTGTACAGCTGACACATTTAATTCAGATAACAGCTGCTGCAGAGAATACCACTGATTCAGCTGCAGATACCCTGGAGGACTACTAATACCAAAGCTCATCTGCCTACATCAGAACAATGCTTAGGACATATGTGTCAAAATACAAAAATATGCATACTCTAGAGGTCATTTTAATGCTTCATTATAATAACACCAGTAAGATATAGACAAACTCTAAAATATATTAAGCACAGATTCCAATCTGTTGAGAATATTGAGACAGAAGACTAAATAAGGAGAGATAATGGAAACTAACTCGTATTTTGCACTAAGTTACTATAAAAGCAACCTAAGATCAGCAACAGCAAACTCAAAGAACTAAATCAAATAGGCAAAAAATGTGCTCTCATGAACTTGGCATTCCATTTTCCTTCATGGAGCATTTGGTATGAGACACCAGTGCTAGTCCTACATACTTTATATCTCCCCTAACTGCTTAAAAACCACTAACATTCACATTCCAATCACTGCCACAAAGATGCATGAGGTACAGCCTAACACACAAGGGCATTTGAAGATATTCTGTTTGTCTTTTAGTAGAAAAGGAAACAGTGCTATTCAACACCACCTAAACTCCATTTATTGACAACTCCCTAAAATGTATAATCCTTCAGGCTCACACAGCTGAATCAACAGTCCCATGGCAGGAGGACAGAAAAAACAAGGAGGAAAAAAATCTATTGCCAGCATTAAATCATGTGGAAAAACAGTGAACATAAATAAATATATAAAATAAGGAATTAAGCCAGAACAAACTTGAAAAGCATATCTGTCTTTTGACAGAAGACAATTCCCACTCTTAGACAGGAAAGTCTAGTAAAGTCTATAGCATAACAAAGGAAATCCCTGTTGCAAATATTGAAAGCAAGAGTGACAAATCAAACAAAAAACTTACACAAGACAAAATCATTGAACTCTAGTAGCAAAAGTACATGTAACGCCTGCAAAGCCCGTACAGTAACAAACATTTTCACCTTTGCAATTAATGCAAATACAGCCAACAGGGTAGCAGTCTGAAAACACATTTCTCTTTGTAATGTGCTAAAATGTGCTTCCAGATATTTCATGGTGGAGCATTCAAGTGGCTAAAAATATTGGTATGCAATACTTAGACAGTACATGTAATTGCTTGTGTACTGTACATAAGCAGTATATCAACCAAGCATCCAATTTCTCAACATATTTAACCAAATTAACACTGATGTGCTCCGGAACATAAGTGAGACTTGCACAGTCTGATATTTTGTATTCCACAGGTAAGAATAATGAGCTTACAAATGTTTTGTTTTTCAGTACTGGTTTCCAATTTTTTTTTTTTTACAACAAAAAACCCAAATTCAGATAAACTTGCATGAATCTCCATCTTCACATTGCACACATCTCTAGTTCCACTAAAGTTCTGAAATCTGGACTTGGCTTGCCTGGTTTCGTTTCAGGTCACACCTCAACCCAAAATAGCTCTATTTCCTAGAACTCACCTACATATGGGTAGAAATCTGCAATTACACCTGATCTCATAATGGACATGAATAAAAAACAAGGCAGAAGAAGATAGTAAGACTTCAATGTAAAGAATTCTGTATTTAAACCCCACCCTTGATTTGACTTTGCAGCCAAACGCAAATATCACCTCCATTTATCTTTATGCTATCTTTGTTCAATACATAAAATGGGACTCTAATAAATTCAATTTTACAGAAAAAAAGTAGCTCTTACAAAGAGAAGAAAGCATTGTTCCTCAGAAGGTCTGGTTCTAGCCCAAACTGGTCACAGGATTTAGAGAGCAGACACGAGCTGGCTCTGCTTACCTTCCAGGCTGGTGTGGCACAGAGACAGATTCTTTCCAAAATACAGATAATCTTCAACAGGATTCGTTTTCTTTGAATCATCCTATGTTCTGATGTAGTTTCATGACTTTGGGTCAATTTAGCTTAGGTTTCAATATATAGACACATTACAGCCTCCACATTTTTAAACATATTGAAGAAACAGAAGAAAATACGGGATAGTCCTGCTCAATGAAATCTGAGAATGTTTTCCATTTTCCCCAGCTTCTCACGTTCAACCAGTCTGTGATTTTAGCATGCAGTAATTACTTTTTGCTCCAAAGATAATACAGTAAGTGCTGTCTAGATCTAGCCTGGAATCAGACTATATACAATATGACCAAGAAATACTTTAAGAGTATTACAACAATACATCCAATGATATATGGAAGAAACCCTACCACTTATTACATTAAAATTATACCAGAAAGGTACTAAGCAATACTCAAATGAAATCAGCTAAGTATTGGCAACATCAAAATGATGGAATATACCTTTTTCATCAATATTTTTATGATTTAAAAATTCATACCTATGGATTCAATTCTGTGTAGATTTGAAGGTGGAGGTGGTTAGAAAATTGATGCAAAGTATTGCCGGTTCAATTTCAAACTGGCTACGCAATTTTGGAATGCTGAAATGTGAGGTAATTCATTAAGCTAAGTCTGCCTTATAAATTTTAAACATTTATGATATACCATTTAGCTTTAATATTCAAGTGTAGGTTAGATCTGAGACAAGAATGGTTTTGTTAACTGGTTCCTTAACTAAAAAGATTAGGATACAATTATTATATCCCTGTACTACCTAGTGATTTACAGATTTACAGATGCCACGCCAACAGTTACTATGTCACTTAGAAGAAACATCAACTTAAATTGTTCAGCAGTAGGAGCAATGTTTGCAGGAGCAAAACCTCTAAAAAAAAATAAAAACAATTACACTCAAACTAGTGGAATGTCAGTTCTGACTGCTTTGGCGTTCCTTTATGACACAAATAAAGTGTGCAACATCTGTTCTGCTCCTGACAACACACAGCTTAGCCAAACTTTTTAACTATGATCATTCTTTGGCTGCATTTTAGAAATTATTAATGAAGACTCAAATTTACATGAAATATATATCAGTCACTATGAAACAGAAGAAAAGCCTCACTGGAAATTATAAGACACATTTTTCATGATGTGAGACAGATCAGTGAATGTAACAACCAATTACTTCTATATTCACCAAGTTGTGTCTTTTATGGGAAAAATCGGACATGATATCAATTAGCTGTATCACCTGCTGCACATATACATGGTTGCCACCTCTGTTAATCAGTTCTCTAATTTTCATTGCTTATACATTCCAGCATATTAAAGACCTAACTCCTAAATACTGCAGGCCTGAACTGGGCTATAAAATAAAGGACAAAAGAAATATTATTTATGAGACTGTTCATCAAACATGGACAGTGCAGTAGATTCAATCTCGTAAGCTTCATAGTCAAGTTCTTTTTAAATCAAATTGTGTTTTACAGGAAATAATAGATAACATGATGAAAGGAGATCATAAATTTGGATTACAAGTAGGTCTATATTAAGTTGCACAAACACTCCTACATAGCTCAGCAGCAATGAGATGGCAAAAGAGAAGGGCAGTGACTTCCAATATCTGGACCAAGATAACAAAACTTCCAGAAACTCAAGTTCCTGTGAGAAGAGTTGAATTATGGTTATTTTGAAGGCAGAGCATTTAAGACAGAAAACTACTTTAACGTAATTATTCTTGTTCTCGCTTGTTCTCTTTTTTTTTGGAGAGGCGTGGGGGGAAATTTGTTTTAGTTGTAGAGTAAAACCACATGTATCACTTGGTATTTACCTCATTTCTCTTGATGATTTAATAAGCAATCGGGAGAACTGTTAAATTCAGAACAGCAATATTGCAATATTCGCAATATTGCACCAGTTAAATTAATTAGCCAGATATTTGCTCACTGAAAGACTACCATCAGGTTGGAGTGCCACAGCCCTAAGAAAATTTTATTATTTTGTTAAAATGTTGTTCTTGTTCTCCTACAATATGAAAGTAACTTATTTTTGACATGTTTATGAAATATACTACTAAAACTCGTGAGCAGGTGAACAGACTGCAGAAGACAGAAATACATTTACTGAGCTACTGAATTTAGGTCTTTCAAGTGGTTCCTTAACCAAAGAACAATAACCACTCATGTAGTTCTTTTCCTATGGGTAAACATGTAAAAATATTAAATTGCTTATATCTAATGTCACAAATATTAAAATCAATTTGGAGGCAATGGAAGGAAAAGAGAATAAATGGTAACCAGAAAAATAAAGACTTTTCTTTTAAACGTTATTTCTTTTAAATGGAATAGAAACTAAAATTCTCACCTGTCCAAAATTTGCTCAGCTGCATGTAGGTTCCTTCTAGGTGATACTTATCCAGTGGGAGATTACGACCACTGACTCAGTGACCAACTACTATAGACCCCAGACCCAAATGGAAGGAAGAACTATGCATACAGAATACTTAGCATGGGAAGCACGAAATATATCTAGCAAAGAAGGGTTTGAGTACTAATTAATGCAAAAGTTAGGTAATATGTATCCTATGAATGCTGATACCTTTGTTTGTTAAAATGTATAGTGTAAAGTTTTGATGGTTACCACCCAGTTCCCTACTTTGTGCAAACTACAACAAAAATAGAACTACCTCGCCTCAGTGCGTGAATTGGTGCTGCGCACCAGGTAACGAGCCTGCGTTTGAGGCAACAATAGCGCATATTGGTATCAGTAACAACAAATTTGCCTTGATCTTTCTTTGTAATGCCTTTCAAATAATAAAAATAACAGATCGATACCCCTCGATCTTTCGGAAAGCTTCATGAAAGAGTTTGGCAAAATAAACACCTGAAGAGAAGTACAAAGATCAGTGTTTACAGAGCCATAGTGCTGTCTACTCTCTTATACGGATCTGAATCATGGGTCATCTACCGCCACCACCTGCGTCTCCTAGAATGCTTCCATCAACGCTGTCTCCGTTCAATCCTAAACATCCACTGGTCAGATTATGTGACCAATACATCTGTACTAGAGCAAGCAGCAGTCACAAGTATTGAGGCCATGTTGCTGAGAACACAGCTGTGTTGGGCAGGGCACTTCTCCAGGATGAAGGACCACTGCCTCCCTAAGATCTTGCTCTGTGGTGAACTTGCCACCGGCTGCCACAAAAGAGGAGCCCTGAAGAAGAGATACAAGGACTCCCTGAAACAACATCTCAGCCTTGGCCATATTGATCATCATAACTGGTCTACTCTGGCCTCAAATCGGGAGGCCTGGAGACACACTATATATAACACTGCTGATGCTTTTGAGAAAGCACATAGGATCACCCTTGAGGAGAAAAAGCAATGCAGAAAGAATCGTGCCTTGCAGAATATACCATCTATGGAGTCTTTCTGCTGTGCCTTCTGCAACCAGACGTGCCTATCTTGTATTGGCCTTTCCAGCCACCAACGCGCCTGCAACAAACGTGGGTAGAGCCCTTCCCAAATCTTCGCTCACGAAGCCCAGCCATGATGAATAACAGATCCCACAGAGCATTGAAAGGACGTGAAAAAGTCAGTACTTGCCTGTGCACAAATATTTCTACCAGTTGCAAGATGACTGCTTCTGTAGTGAACTAATGTTTATGGTCATGGAAAAAAAACAAACCTACAGTAATAACTTTCCTTCACTGTGAACAAGGAATCTTTTATTTGGGAATGAAACAGAGTTTTATCTGGATACTTACTTAAAGACAGAATACATTAAGCCATTATCCATTTGGCTATCTATATATTAACCAGTGCCAGAGAGGGGTTTCATCAGTTGTTTCTAAAAAGCAACATAAACTCACTGAGCATAAGAATTGTACTGAAAATGCTGAAAGTTGCAAATTGAAAGGCTTTAGCATCATGAGAAAATAAAGGCTTCTTAAATAACTTAGTGATCTAGGATCCTCTAATGTAACAAACTCATTTCTTCTCCATAAACCTCTGTCTTTTTCAGTCCAGATGACATGTAGTACTCAGAAACCCTTCTTTTCCAAGTTTAAAGTTTGGAATATTTCCATTACTCATGAAGGTGCTGCATTAGACCTCAATTCAGGTAAATCTTGATTTTTTTTTCCTTTACTGTTGAATTTCATACTATGCTCAGAAATACTCAAATGCAGCTCTAAAATTCATATATATATATATATATATGTAAAGAAAATGCAAAGATTCAAGTGCTCTGAACCATCTAAATTCTTACCACAATATCCCTGACACCACCTTATAAACCTATGTCACACATCTGTTTTCACCTCGATAGCAGCTGGAAGAAGAATTCTGCCTATACAGCAAATCTCTAGCACTGACAAACTGGAGTTCTCAAAACAAAACCATGATGTTAGGTTTAATGTGAAATTGTTTTCTTTTAATTCTGTCTGCTTTTGACTATTGCTGAATTTACTAAGTTAACACTAGAATGTGACTCCTCAATAAAGAAATAAACCATTATACTTGAATCAAAAAGTCAGAGAAAAAAAAAAGGGAAAAAAAAGAAATAGAAAGTATTTCCCTATACTGCATAGCAGGTGAGACAGTGAGAATGAAATTAGTGATTTAGGATATTAGCTCTAATGATTGTGTAGTCCATCAGAAACCTGCAGTCACACAGTTGTATTGGGACTAGGGGAGCTGGTGGTATTCACATGCTTGTTTCACCATACCTACCCTCAACATATTTGATAGGTCTCCATTGTTATTACCTCGCATGTGGCCTTCCCAAGGTGGCTATGAGCATACACAACCCTCTCCTATCCAAAATCCAATTAGATCGTAACAACATTACATTGCAACAACTGGCACTGAAAGGCATTAGGTTGTATTGTATCTTCTTCAAGAAGATTTTTTTTCCCTCTGAAGGCCACAATTCTTGCCTCAGAAGTGACAGAAGTGCTCTGTAGTAGAGTATCTTGTAAAGGAATCTTACCACGCAGCTATGTGAATCTCAGTTCTGTAGACACAAATTTCATTAGCGCATCATTTCAATTTTCCTGAATGTCCTGTGTTACCTTTTAAACCATCTACTTCACTTTATTAAGCTGATAATTTGAGGTCAGTACTGCATTATTTTATGTAGCTAAAAGGTAAGTCAATGCATTTTATTCTTACATATTAATTCAGTGAAAACATGTTTCAGTAGGTAGCTCTTCATTATACTTCATTGCTTTATTCCTACTTGTAATTGATGTCAGTTAGGAGGCTATTACCTGGCTAATAGTACTTTTTCCTCCATAATATTATTATTATTCTCAGTATAATGACAAATATCTGTTTGGAAATGGAGGCAATCAATATTATTTATTGTTCTATTTTCATTAACTAAAAATTTACAGGGAATAAAAGACTGTGACTTCCTTTTGTCCTTCATGGAGTGGAACCTTTGAACTTCAGAAATAAGGTTCCCCCATCTGACCTTCCTTACCCTCTGGCCTGTCTGACCTTCCTTACCTATGCTGAAAGTCATATTTTCACACTTAATTTTCAGATCTCTTACTGTCCACCTCTCAGCTCATGCCCTTTCTTTCACCTTGGCAGGCGAATTAGTATCAGCGTTTCCCATTTCCCTGCTATGTCATGTATCCTGAAATAGATGATATACTTGATATATTCAAAATGAATCTTGATAGAATACAGTCTCGTAATTTTAGTTGAAATCAATAATTAACTTGTGTACTTTTCATCATAAAATGTTTAAGAACTCTAATCTTTAAGAACACTACATTTAGCAAGTAATCGCAGTATTGATTTACGTAATGTATGTCCTTTGATGTATAACCTAACCATTTAGTTCATATCCCATCATAGAGCTTTCTTGACCTCCTACAACTCCCAGTGGCTCAACTACATCAATCTTAAACTTCCTGATATAATCTTTTTATATTACTTTATATGGTCTTTAAAAAAAAAAAAAATTAGTCCAGACAAGGCTGGTCACTGTTTCTACCTAAATACACACAGTTGACTCTCAGTATCTCAATTTGCAGATTCCTAACATCAAGTCAGGAAAGATATGGATAAGCCAAAAGAAGTCAATAATGCCAAAACATTAGTGAAACATTAGCTTATAGAAATGTTTTAAGCTGCTTTCAGGGAAAAAAGAGTCCAGGACCACGCATACTTAGTGAAAGTGACTGAAGCATAAGGAAGCAAAACTATGGTAATTTTAATGCCACAGTACCATTGGTTTTACATCTTACATGTGGACTGAAGTACATACAGGTCTTACAAAGAACCCTCAGAATTACAGTAGATAATACCTGCATCCCTTATATCTCTGGAATACTAAAAATTATTTGCCCAATGTCTGATTCTGTTTTCTATATATAATGATCAAGTCCATATATTAGAGTACTGTGTGAAAACATTACGACTAGATCCTATTTATCATCCTATTATATGACTGTACATGACAAACCATTTGAGCACCAAATAGATAACAAAATTCTTGATGCCGAGAAAAGATCAACTGACATAAGAAACTTGACAACTACTTACCTATCAGGAGAGATACTTAAGACAAAAAGAAAAAATAAATAACAACAAAAATACCTCACCACAGTCAACCAAACAAACCCAAACATGGTTATGGAAAGACGACAAATAGTAGGAAGAGTAAGAAAAAAGAAAAAAAAGGAGGAAACAGAGTGAAAATTAATAAACAGGCAGCTCCACATTGTTCTATACTTATCTCAACACATCTTTTTGAAGGAACTTGCTTTTAAAGTATTATTTAATCTCATAGTAAAAAAAGTAACAAAAAAAATCTTTCCCCCTAGAAATGAGACCTGATTTTACTGTGAAAACTCTTAACAGATTTAGCTTCAGACTTTCAAACATTCACCATTGTGAAGGAGAAAGAAAAAAACGAAAAACAATGAGCAAGTGCATCATAATTTTGAAAATACCTTGTCATGTGCGCACTGCCGATGTTAACTTGTAAGAATTCAAAGATTATTTTTATTATAAATAATACACTATTGTTGTAGAATGTCAGTATCCAAAAATGTAAACCCAGTGCATATGCTTTTAGTTCTGCACCTTCAGCTTTGGTTTTCCACCTCTGTTTCAAAGCAATGATGCTGCACATACATAAACAAAAAAGGACATCTAGAATGAATAAATAAAATGCAAAAGTTTGTTTTAGGGCATGGCAAAAGGACAGCATTGTAGCTGCACCTTTACTATGACTACTATACTACATGTTACACCATATTTGCTTTGCATTAGTAGAGTCTATGAGTATGCCTACTCTACACCAAAAAACTGAATCTCAAAATTACTCACATTCTCATAAATACTAATGCCAAAGGCCTGAGACACATTTAAATTAGAACTCAAACCTTCATGACTTTTTAAATATTAAACCATCATCAAAAATACATTTTTAGAGGTATTACTTATATTTTATGCTGTGATGTCCCTTTCCCGAAAGAGACCTTTCAGACCTGCACTTTAATAAAAGGTTTAGACTAGAGACTGAACTTTGTACAAATAAAAAGCTGAGACTGAAAATTTGGGGAATGCTTTGACCTGGAAAAAGCAGTCTTGTTTTAGCAAAAAACCATACAGTTTAAACCACTCATTTTAGAGAGTTGAGTTCATACATGGCTAACACATCCCTTCCCTTTTAAAACAGAAAGATTACTTGAAATATTCTTTTACCAATTTTCTTCTATATTTATAAACATTACTGTTAGTGCAATAGGATCACAGTAGATCTCCATCAGTAGATCAGGATAAGCCAAAATCAATTTTTCTTACTGTCAATGGATGAATACTCTTTGGCTCTTCTTTTTAAGAAACAGTTTGTTCAAGACCTGTTTAACACCAGTATCCTCCAGAGAGACAGAATTCACTTATCTTATTGATAACCAATACAGGTTTACACCCAGTGTTCTTATTCTATAATAAACTCTGTGTGAAAAGTAACATTAAACCTTTCCCATGCTTTATGAGCATACAATTCCCCAAAAAACCCAAAACCATCTCAAAATGTTTCTCTATCAGTGGAGTTATAATGATCATATGATTCTTTACAGAGAGGGTTATCAGGCATTGGAACGGCCTACCCAGAGAGGTGGTGGATTCACCATCCCTAGAGGTTTTTAAAAAGAGATTGGACGTGGCCCTTAGTGCCATGATATAGTAACTGGAGTTGGATCAGGGGTTGGACCTGATGATCTCGGAGGTCTTTTCCAACCCAATCTATTCTATGATTCTATGATGCATCCTAAAAGAGGATACATTCAGGACAGAAGTTATTAGCACTAGCCATCATTAGCACACTCCCCATGCAAGGGCAGAAATGCACCAATCTAACAACCACCTTTGAAGTCCACACACTTGGTATTTTGTTTTCAAGTAGAATGTTTCCTCTGTGGTCAACATATTCAAACAAAGAGAAATAGTTTCTACAACTGTATCTGAAAAATAACTGGTGGAAACTACTAAAGGGGGAACAATTATGTCAAAAAAGTAGCATAACAAAAGTGGCATCTTAAAAACGTCCACTACTCCTACCCATTATGGAATACATGATCATATTGACTGGGGTTCTCTAAGGACAAATAAGTTGTATGCATATACACACTCATGTACAGAAGTCAGCACAAAGCCACAGTTAACACCTAGAATGAATGCAACCTATTAGCTCAGAAGCTTCAGTCCTCAAATTAAGAAGTTGATTTAACACAGTACTCCATTACAAAGATCCAATAAAAATTTAAAAGCTTGAAATAATAGGATTATGCACCTCATCTGCCCAAGGGCAAGCGTGAACTAAACGATGCTCTTGTGATAAAGGTTAAAATGACAACATGGAATTGATGATTAAAGGAACTTCTACATTCATGTCCTCTGATGTTTCTGAGGTGAAAGAGGGAAAGGTTAACCCTCCCTGCACTGAAACATGGGTCAATCAAGTAAAATTGAGAACATCAGATACAAAGACAAATCATATTTTGATATTATACTTTTAATATTTTTTTCAAGATTTTTGGTTTGCCTTCAGGGTTTTGGTTGATTCATTTTATTTTTTGAGAGAAATGTCTTGACTCATGAATCTTACAAAATAATGCATTAGCCTCTTCCAAGCCTCTTCCAAGCAGGAAAGAGGCATAGAAAGGACATCCTGGCATTTTATTTAATGTTGTTACCAGTTAATATCCACATTCAAAATATTTGTAAATTAAAATATGGAGCAGGAAACTAATATTTGATGTAAGTAATTTGAACTTGCCAAATATGTTGGTTTTGACAAGGCCAAAACTCTTATAGAGAATAAATTAATTTCCTTTTAAGGGAACCCACACAAGAGATTTAAATTCATACTTAAATCTTAAAATATATGACGAATTTTCTAAACTTAACACTTGAAAAGAACTATGGATTGCAATTACTGACTAAGGGTTTGGGCGTTGTTTTTTTTTTTTATCCACCTCAATTGGAATCCATCATTTTATGAACGTACGCAGTCTATAAGTTTTATAATAAACAACAATGGGGGAAGTTTTCAAGTACCAATATGAAATTTCAAAGCAAACTGCCTCCTCCAAATACATAGATTACATTGTCAGAAATCCCCAGTCACAGAAGTAGGATTTAAAGGACGAATGACAATGATCTTGTCATTCCCAATCTCAAACAAAAGAGAACATGATAATGATTTAATTCTTTTTAAACTATATTGGGTTGGTTTTTTTTGCCAACCTTAAAATATCAATGTAGCTCTTACTAAAATCAAAGTCTTGAGCCCTTTCTTTTTTTTTTCCTTTTTAATCCTTGCTCTGCTGAATTTAATTGCCTTGGCAATGCCGGAACACTGCCTGATCCTAACAGGTCAGCATTGATCGCTGTAAACCAATTGGTTCCTTCATTATAGAGAAAATGAAGCAAAGAGAAAAGGCAGGTGTGCTCTCGCACAGTCAGCTGGACTTCAGCTCTTGCCCTTCTTCTCCCTCATTAACTAAAAACCAATCGATCAGGAACTTGCTCAGAACCCACAAAAACTATTCATCACTTCTGACATGGAATGGTTTTACAGGTCACTAAAGAATATTTGAGATATCTACCTTCAGAGCCTTTAAAGCTCATACAGTTTTTAAACTTACCTACAAGAGAAACGAAAATCAAAATGTTACACTCCTATATAGTTCTAGTCTAAACCTTAAATCCAAAATAAAATTTGTTTGGTATTTGCCCAAGACAAAACATTTTAAATGTTCTTTTGATCGATAGAGAGAAAGACCACAGCTGGGAGAAAAAGTACAGATGGTTCCACTCCCTGCTTCCAGCTCTTCTGCACTTCCATGGTCTTGAGTTGAACAAATTAAATATACCACTGAAAGTTAATCCTAAAGCTTTACACATATTTTCTACCTCCATCTTTTAAAATATCTGAACACTCCTTGTATTTCCAACCATTTCACATCACTTTTTCCTAACAAGTCTTTTCCTATCAAGCTCCATACTTCATTTGCCCATACAATCGGAAAAGAACCCCTCTACCTCATTTGTTAAAAATTACTAACTCTTAGTCAAATCACTCTTAAAAATTATTCATCTTGAAAGGTTACCTGTAATGATTAGCTTTTACTCTATTCAGTTATTCCTGCTTGTTTCTTTTCTTTCTCTGATTGCAAACTCTGCAGAATGTGCCTTGCCATCATGCTTTGTTCATTAACACGGGTTTATAATTTCACATTACTATCAGCTTGAAATATTGCCGCAAAGGTGATTCAGGAGAAAGAAAAAAAGTCAAAGAAATACAGTAATAAATATATATTAGCAGGGAACAAGAAGTTTGGAAAAGGAAAACACACCAACAAAACACCTCAAGAAGAGAACTGAAAAGAGCATAAGGGGAAACAAAAGAAGAAAGGGAAGAAGGAGCAGACAACAGACTGATTAGAAAAAAGAAAATTCCAATGAAAGATATTGCATAAAACATTGCACTTACATCTACTAAAAGGACCAGAAAAGAGAAGTATCAAACCAGTACATCACTTTATTGCACATCCAATGGGAAGAAAAATTTATGAAGGTCGCAAAAAATACAGACGTAATCCTTTTATTTGCAAAGCAGTGTAAGAACTATTTTTCTCCCAGTTACTTCTATTGTCTAACAAATTAAAAGAAAAGGTAAAGGTTATTATTTTGAACAAATCCACAGAAATTAACTGACTGAGTCCACAGAACATCATAAAGAAAGTCAGGTGTTTTATCTGTGTTCTTTGTAATAGAAACATGATGTGTGACCAGTGAAACTAATGTCAGTAGGGAAAAGTTTTAGCCATTATATCCTATTCATCCCAGATTACTCTAATAATTGTTGACTATACAGTAAAATGGAATTTCCAAGGACAAGTAAATTAACTCATTCTTTTGCTAAATGTTTTGTCTGCCACAGTAACATACAGAATCAGCTTACTTTCTGCTGTTTTTTACCCTCTTTCTTCCCCTCCTTCTCTTTTGAAACCTTTGAAGCAACTGGTCCCATGTATTGCTCAAAGGCCATCATTTCTGAAAAGATGATATTGCTATTCAGGAACATAGTCTCATGTGAAGTAAATCAATTTACCAATACAGTAGACTATATAAAGGGCTATTCACATGACCTAAGTTAGCAGTTTGGATCCTACCTGAGCTCCAGAAGAAAATCTGAGTACCCCAAGTCAGGCTGGGTTATCTTTTATCATTGAATCACATACAGACATTTATGAGTAGGTATCTAACTCTGACAGAAACTGGACAATAACCCTTGCTGTGGCTATTCAGCAACACATAAATAATCATACGGATGTCAAAAGAGAAGCATGAGCACGTTCTACCACAATTTTAAAGACTGTATGATTTTCTCATGAGCAGTCAGAAATAATCTAATGGTAAAAATACATTCCAGTAGGTTTGTGACAATCCTACTAAAAAAGATTTTAAAATTTTACATATTACTACAGAAAAAATCTGCATTTTAAAAATCAGTTAAATCAAAGGTTGTCAGATTCTCTGGACATGATGACAGTGCCAATTCTCCAAGCTTCTCAGACCTCTGGATACTCTATCAAACTTACTAAAAAAAATTATTTTATGAGTTTCAGAATAAAATAAGCATGTTTTTCTTACTCATGTGTCTCACCGACTTAATCGGTTTTGACACATGCAAACTCTGAATAAGGTTTTTCCAAAATCAGGGCATTTATAAAGCTTTTTTTCTGTCTCTGTCTGACCTCCTTCTGAAAGATCCTACAATGCCTGGCAATATTTAGGCTTCTTTCCAGTGAAGATATTAACAGAATATCTTTCCTATATTTGGTATCAGTTAGTAGAGACTTTGTTTCTTCATGTAATTAAGTGCATACGCTATAAAAGAAATGTGCTTCACCACACTATGTCCCCACAAACAGTGATCAATAAATTATAGTTTATATACCATGGAGCTAGATTATCCCACCAATAAAAATGCTGAAAATCAGAATGCAGAAGAATCATCAAGTTTTAAGAAATAAAGCTCTACTGACCCTATGGTCATCATGCTGCTTTAACTCAAACTCCCAATTTCAGTCACACAGTCTAGAAATCAGAGTCCGGAAGTCACAGAGAAAAAAAAGGTTTAAAAGATAATTTAAGATGTTATGTAGTCCATTCCTCCTGTCACCCTTCACAAAGAAAGATCAAACCACATTTATTACACTCCAGACAGATAAATATGTAACCTTGTTAAAGTTCTTCACTTACGAAGCTTTCACAGTTTGTATGTAGCTAATGACAGTGCTTCTTAGCACCATATGCAACTTTTAATTGCTATAATTTATGCCTATTACTTCTTGTCTTATTCCTTAAGAAGATGGAAAATATATTCATCTCATGCACTTGTTCTTAGGAAACTGTATTCTATTTATTTCAGACTGTGTCTCCAACTTGTCAAGATTCTTTTAAACTCTGATTTTGTCCTTTTGCATAAATGAATCTTCTCTCAGTTTCATGCCATCTGCAAATTTAAGAAAAAGGCATTACGCATATAGAGTAGTATGGAACACATGAAAGACCCCATAAAAATCCCACTTCATATTATAATTCCATTTTCCATTTATATTTAACTATGGTTACAACATATGCACTTTACTGTATTTTCCTTTAGACCATGTTCCCCTTGCTTGCATACTGAAATACCATGTTACTGTCAAAAGCTTTACTTACAACAAAATATAAGTGTACTGATTTATTTCTTGTTCATGCCCTGTTTTTCTGCCTCAGAAGGAAACTAAATTGACTATCTGTTTTTGACAAATCCAGTTTAGCTGACAGTAATTCATTTATCTTCCAGTGCCTACAAACAATTTGGTTCAATTACTTGCTCCAATATTTTTCTGGAAACTGAAATTGTACTGTATGACACAGTTCCTCAGATCCCTCTTTTTGCTCCTTTTAAGGATGAGAAAAGAACAAATTTGGGGCCCTTTGCCTATTTTCCACAAATTCATAAAATCAGTAAGTCTTCCCAGCTAACAGTTTGACTACTAGTTCAAAAGCTGTTTTCTGGGAATTAGAAAGCAAGTTATATGTTTACATAACTAAATAAAATGGGAATTAAAATGTAAATTACAGGTACCAGCAGAACAACTTTCTGGTACTTCAATTACTAATTGTTAACTGCAACTATTACCACTGAGAAATTGAAAGCTTACATATTGTAAACTTTCAAGGACAAAAGCTTGAAGTTAAAGTTTAACTTATTATTCCAACTTCCCAGTTTGCATAAAATTTCATTAAGGGCAGAACAAATACTGCCCCTTCC